>NC_088412.1:46626197-46933697 GCF_034236695.1 Oncorhynchus nerka | reverse complement strand
CCTCAGCTGCTAGCAGCCCAAGGGGAGAGACAGACAACCTGGACTCATTTAGAGGATGTAATGGTTCTATGGACCTCGCAGTCTTTAAAAAGACTTCTTAGGGATAGCCCCCTTTTTTTCAATTCTCAACTAAAATGACATTCCAAATCGAATTGCCTGTAGCGCAGGCCCTGAAGCAAGGACATGCATATTCTTGTTACCGTTTGAAAGGAAACACTTTTACGTTTGTGGAAATGTGAATTGAATGTATGAGAATATAAACAGATGGCAGCAGCGTTTCAGATGGATAACTTGAAGTATGAGCGAACTACAGGACATTTAGTGTGGAGTCACCCAGGTACATTTGGGCAAATCGTGAAGGAGACATTTGCATTCATATGACATTTTTCTGCAAGAATATCGTCAAATCTGTATACTTGGACTTTGATTTAGCTTTTACAGTATTAGTAGCCATATTATAAGTTCAACATTTGCAAAACAACTAGTTTTCATAACTTCAAGGCTGTGAATATTCTTATAATTTTTGTCCAAAAGGAAAAGGCAGGCTGTCGCACAAGGTTAGTCGTTACATTTTATGACATATACAGGGTTTCCGGATAGTCCCGTAAATCCCAGCTCATTGGCTATCTAGCTAACTTTTTTGACCCCGATTGGTGCTTATTTGACAAAGTTAGAGTCATTCAAGTGTTGACCGTCCGCGTCATTGGCTTGCCAAGAAGGCGTCACTCTCTGACCAAATATGGTGTCCTATACTATTTACTACACCCCTATTGATATAGTGAAGTCTGGTTACGTTCTAGGATCTCTGATATGGTGTCCTATAGGATATACTACACCCCTATTGATATAGTGAAGTCTGGTTACGTTCTAGGATCTCTGATATGGTGTCCTATAGGATATACTACACCCCTATTGATATAGTGAAGTCTGGTTACGTTCTAGGATCTCTGATATGGTGTCCTATAGGATATACTACACCCCTATTGATATAGTGAAGTCTGGTTATGTTCTAGGATCTCTGATATGGTGTCCTATAGGATATACTACACCCCAATTGATATAGTGAAGTCTGGTTACGTTCTAGGATCTCTGAGGAATACATACAAACATGATTTGACTGGTTGAAACAACGTTTAGGGTTAGATTTTCACAGATTCCTTTCTTTGCAAATTAAACAAGTGGAAATGCAAAATCGATCGGCATGGTATATGGACCTTTTTAGGATATGAATAAGGATTTTATCTAACAAAACGACACTTCATGTTAACTCTGGGACCCTTTGGATGATAAACCAGAACAAGATTTCAGAATGTAAGTACACATTTCACCTTCAGAGGTGAATTTATCAAACCTATCGCGGTGAAAAAAGTGTTTTGTTGTTAGGAGCTTTCCTCAAACAATAGCATGGCGTTTTTTTGCAGTAATAGCTACTGTAAATTGGACAGTACAGTTATATTAACAAGAATGTAAGCTTTCAGACGATATAAGACACTTATATGTACCGACATTTGTTGTTTCTCTAAAATCTGCGATCATGACACAAGGCGCAGCATGATTTACAACTGTCCCATTGACGGGACGCCGATCCCTAACTTAACTTATTCGTTCTCTCGTTCACACAGACACACAGACACACAGTGGCACAGTGACCTGAGTGGCGCAGTGGTCAAAGTGCACTGCATATGTGCTAGAGGTGTCACTACAGACCCTGGTTCGATTCCAGGCTGTATCACAACCGGCCGTGATTGGGAGTCCCATAGGGTGGTGCACAATTGGCCCGGTGTCGTCCGGGTTAGGCCGTCATTGTAAATAAGAATTTGTTTTTAACTGACTTGCCTAGTTTCATGAAAAAATGCATTATATCAGCATTTCTTTCTAGAGGTGAATAGTGACAGGTTTAGTTATTCATCGCATATCATCCAGCTGCTCTATTTTCTCCCTTTTACTGCCATAATGTTGTCAGTGTAGTGGAACACATTGCTAGCTATTATGCCATCATCTGCTCTTCCTAAAACACGCCTCAATGTGTGACATTATTACCAATGAGCCATAAGGAGCCTATTCAATGACCAAACATCCCCTTTGTTCCTTTATGGCCTCGACACAATCTCTCGGAGCGCCAAGGGTTCAAAAGGGCACGCCCTCTCGACACAGGAGACACAGTCTTTTTACTCCCCTGCTTAATCGAAACACTGTGTACTCGCGCGAACCACATCACAGTTATGCTCTGGGCAAATGAAAGTCAGCCTATTGATTGCATATCTGTCGTTAGAAGCCTTTAGATCGCACGCTCACACGTCCTCCTGCTATGTTCCGCTACGACCCCGGAGACACGTACCGCCTGTCACGCCATATATCAGTATTTTATAAAGCCATAGTTGTGCAGGTACCGCATTGTGTCCTTCTCGTGTGTCTTCGGGGGTGGCAACATTTTTTGGCCTTTGAGTTAGTCACTTTTCATGCCTTTTGTTGTCCAGAGCCTGTGGTATATAGTAGATATAATAGTAGAATAGAGGAATCCGGTAGGGCAGTGCTTAAACATAGATTTGTTGTCCAGCATTTGTCAAAGGTCAACAGTGAACAGGCCCTTCGGTGGTCATTAAGACTCAGTCATTGAACTTGTTCTATTCTCCTTCACAACCCCATGATTAGGAAACATCTATTACTGGACAGGAGAGCGATAGCACGCTGCAACACCGGCAAATTTCAAGAACAGGTCATTCATAACAGGCTAAAAGGTCACGTCAGGTGGCATGTTAGTATTTCACTTTAACTTTGATTAAAGATTTTTGGAAAAGATGGGAAAACGACTCAATAGCTGTGCGGCCCTCCCTCTCCACCGTGGCAGTCCACAGTTCCATATTTCCTGGAGAAATCGATAAGGTGGGAGCTGAAGAAGCTATTGCCGCTCTCTCTCTCTCTCTCTCTCTCTCTCTCTCTCTCTCTCTCTCTCTTTCTCTCTCTCAGGGCGCAACACTCCATTCATTTTCCTCCTTTCTTCTTCTCTTCATGAATCACAGGAGGAGAGAGGGAGCATACAGATACTGAGAGAGACAACTCTCCAATCTATTGTTGAAGCATCGGGCTGTGATCAGGTATTTCAATATATTTTGTTTGACCTTTTTCTTACTGCTTTTCCTTGACAGCAAACCAACAACAACAAAATTTCAATTGGGATTTTTGAGCAAGGATGCAAAAAGTTCTCTCAATCAGAAATATGAAAAAGTGCATGTATGGTAATGTATATAACAATATATAATATATATATAATATAATATATATATATAACAATAAAATATAATGGAGGATTCAAAATGAAACGCCTCATTATGATAACGAAGAAAAAGGAGTCCAGCTGCAGTTTTGTAATTGTCAGGTTGAATTTCTGACAGATAGGAAAAACCAGAGCAAGAGGGTTTATTTAATAATGAGGGTTTATTTAATAATGTTTGTGACTTTGATTTAAGGTTTGTTGTTTTGATTGTTTGCCTGTTTGTTATAATTTGACCATGTAGTTGAGTGTGCTAATTTAAATTAAGATGTATCCTAAGTATATTTCAATTTATGGCTCACTAAATTTGTTTGCAATATGCCTACATTTTCAGTCTCACGTTTGCCAATTGTTCTGCTTTATGACTCTAGACTTTATACTGTCATTTTTGAGAACGAAGTCTTATGTACGAGGCCTAATTTCATCAGTAGTGTTTTACAGTTTTGATGTTCTGCAACGTTATAGACACCGGTGTAATGTACAAAAACCAGGCGTCACAATTCACTTCAGCAGGTGTGACATATCTCACCACTCAGAATACTGGTGATATGGCTGTACTTAAGAGGTACTTAAAGGTCCTTAAGACCATCTGCCTGTCACACAGACATACACACACACACACACACACACACACACACACACACACACACACACACACACACACACACACACACACACACACACACACACACGTACATCCGTAAAAACAGAAAAACACACTCAACTCCACTCACACGTACAACATGGTTTGTATACACATATACACACACACATATGCCCCCCCCCCCCTCTCCCTCACTCACATATGCACCCCAACCCTCCCTTCCCTCAGGCTCCCAGGCAGTGAGGTGGTATATAACTAGGCCCTGCGCCCCTCTCCCTCAGCTGAGTGATTCAGTGCCAAGAGAGAACCGCTGACCGCCAAGGATGAATGTCAACTCCCACCAGGGGGATACAGGCCAATTTGTTAGAGGGCTGATTAACAGTAATATGAATGTAACTGTACGCACACTCAGGGGAGTTGGGCACAGGCCGCAATTACCCACCGCTGCAAGCCACCCCCGCAGGCCCGTAATGTGAAACAAATCTGTGGGAATATCGCCGGCCATCCGTCTTTATTTACACATGTGGTAATGAGGGCTCGTGTTCATCTGATGCTGTGGTTAGAGGGGAGGCCTGGTTCCAGCCTAGCCGCATGCTTATAGGCGGGCGGTGCACGCACACGCACGCGCACGTGCACGCACACACACGCACACGCACGCACACACACACACACACACACACACACACACACACACACACACACACACACACACACACACACACACACACACACACACACACACACACACACACAAACAGCTCTGCTTTAAACTACCAGGCTGCAGGGATAGGTAAAGATCAATGGTTCAGATAGATACCCACTGGCTCCTATTGATCTCACTGAGTTAGATGGATGATTTTCACAACTCACACTCCTGATACTCCCAAAACTCAATTACAACAAGAGGAGGGCTGGGTTTTACGACTAAGGAGAAAAGGAAAATACTGTTGAGAATATTACATTAAGGCTTTTCGCTTGACGTTAGTAGGCGTCGGTGTAGATACGAGGTTTTATTATTGTATGTATATCCTCGTACACACTGTGCAGTATACGACATGCACACTATGAATCTCTAAACGAACACACACACTCACCACTACTGTCTGTCCATCTAAATAATCCACGATGGGGTTGAGCGCCCCTTTGAATCAGCGTCACTAAAGCAGCTTTGGTGTGAGGCATGTCTCCATGTTCCTGCCATAGCTGTTAAACCATGCATCCCATCCCATCCACAGCTCAGTCTCCCTCTATGAGCCCAGCTAAATGAGATGTCCATGGGGATAATAGGAAGCCCCACTGGCTCTCTTCTGGCGCTCTGTGTGGCTCTTTTCATGCCAATTAGACTCTGCGACATAGTCACAGCAGCAGCTGCACAAAGGCTGGCTCTTCAGGATACATCCCCGTCTGATCAGGACCCTGGCCCCCAGCCTCTCAACATGCAGGTTGGGTCAGACAGGGGAAATGGGGATGGATACATGGGGAGTTAGGTCTGATCAGGACCCTGGCCCCCAGCCTCTCAACATGCAGGTTGGGTCAGACAGGGGAAATGGGGATGGATACATGGGGAGTTAGGTCTGATCAGGAGCCTGGCCCCCAGCCTCTCAACATGCAGGTTGGGTCAGACAGGGGAAATGGGGATGGAGACATGGGGAGTTAGGTCTGATAAGGACCCTGGCCCCCAGCCTCTCAACATGGATGTTGGGTCAGACAGGGGAAATGGGGATGGATACATGGGGAGTTAGGTCTGATCAGGACCCTGGCCCCCAGCCTCTCAACATGCAGGTTGGGTCAGACAGGGGAAATGGGGATGGATACATGGGGAGTTAGGTCTGATCAGGACCCTGGCCCCCAGCCTCTCAACATGCAGGTTGGGTCAGACAGGGGAAATGGGGATGGATACATGGGGAGTTAGGTCTGATCAGGACCCTGGCCCCCAGCCTCTCAACATGGAGGTTGGGTCAGACAGGGGAAATGGGGATGGATACATGGGGAGTTAGGTCTGATCAGGACCCTGGCCCCCAGCCTCTCAACATGCAGGTTGGGTCAGACAGGGGAAATGGGGATGGATACATGGGGAGTTAGGTCTGATCAGGACCCTGGCCCCCAGCCTCTCAACATGGAGGTTGGGTCAGACAGGGGAAATGGGGATGGATACATAGGGAGTTAGTATGTACCTGTATTTGTTTTTGAATTATGACCATTGTAGCTAACGAAAACAACTACTTACTGGCCCACATTTTTTGATATTTGTTTTATTTTATGAATTTGATTCTATGATCTAAACATAAATATCGACATGTATTTATATTCACACCAGAAACACAAAACAATATGATAATATTTTAAAAGGCAAAACAATGAGCAGGAGAGGTAAAAAAAAGGTTTATAGAACAAAAAATATAAAATGTATCATGATTTATAAGACTGAGAAACAAATATTTTGATTTAAAAACAAATATATATATGTACTGTATATAGCTCTGGAAAGAATTAAGAGACCTCTGCAAAATGATCAGTTTCTCAGTTTTTACTATTTATAGGTATGTGTTCGGGTAAAATGAAAATTGTTGTTTTATTCTATAAACTTCTGACAACATTTCTCCCAAATTCCAAATAAAAATATTGTCATTTAGAGCATTTATTTGTTGAAAATGACAACTGGACAAAATAACAAAAAAAAATGCAGTGCTGTCAGACCTCGAATAATGCAAAGAAAATCATTTTTCATTTTAAACAACACAAAACAAATGTTTTAACTTAGGAAGAGTTCAGAAATCTATATTTGGAGGAATAACCCTGCTTGCAATCACAGCTTTCATGCGCCTTGGCCTGCTCTCCACCAGTCTTTCACATTGATGTTGGGTGACTTTATCCCACTCCTGGCACAAGAATTCAAGCAGCTCGGCTTTGTTTGATGGCTTGTGAACATCCATCTTCCTCTTGTGGTATGGAGCATTGTCCTGCTGGCAAAAAAAATCCTCAGTTGGGGAACATTGTCAGAACAGAAGGAAGCAAGTTTTCTTCCAGGACAACCTTTGAACGTGGCTTGATTCATGCGTCCTACACAAAGACAAATCTGCCTGATTCCAGCCACGCTGAAGCACCCCCAGATTATCACCAATTCTCCACCAAATGTCACAATGGGTGCGAGACACTGTGGCTTGTAGGCCTCTCCAGGTCTCACACCCACTGTGAAATTTGGACCCAGAGTTACCTCTGCTGCAGAGGATAAGTTCATAAGAGTTACCAGCTTCAGAATTTGCAGCCCAAATAAATGCTTCACAGAGTTCAAGGAACAGACACATCTCAACATCAACTGTTCAGAGTAGACTGCGTGAATCAGGCCTTCATGGTCGAATTGCTGCAAAGAAACCATCACTAAAGGACACCAATAAGAAGAAGACAAGTGGAAATATGTTCTTTGGTCTGATGTGTCCAAATTTGCGATTTTTGGTTCCAACTGCAGTGTCTTTGTGAGGCGCAGAGTAGGTGAACGGATGATCTCTGCATGTGTGGTTCCCGTCGTGGAGCATGGAGGAGGATGTGTGATGGTGTGTGGGTGCTTTGCTGGTGACACTGTCAGTGATTTATTTAGAATTCAAGGCACACTTAACCAGCATGATGGCGACCACAGCATTCTGTAGCGATACACCATTCCATCTGGTTTGCGCTTAGTGGGACTATCATTTGATTTTCAACAGGACAATGACCCAACACACCTTCAGGCTGTGTAAGGGTTATTTGACCAAGAAGGAGAGTGATGGAGTGCTGCATTAGATAACCTGAACTCCACAATCACCTGACCTCAGCCCAATTGAGATGGGTGGCGCTCAATTGGCCCAGCACCTTCCGGGTTTGGCCGGGTTAGGCCGTCATTGTAAAAAATAATTTGTTCTTAAACCTCTTAGGGCTATGGCTTACTTTTTCGAACATTCTGTTAAAAATCGCGCAACATTTCAGCGTCCTGCTACTCATGCCAGGAATATGGTATATGCATATGATTAGTATGTGTGGATAGAAAACACTCTGACGTTTCTAAAACTGGTTAAATCACGGCTGTGACTATAACAGAACGTGTGTTTCGTCGAAAAGCCCAAGGAAAACTGATCACCAAAGAGTGGAAAAAATATCAATGCGCCACTTGCATGAAATGTCTATGGCACAGCAAAATAGATGGCTCCGAGATTACAAGTCCTACAGCTTCCATACGATATCGCCAGTCTTGGCAATTGCCTGGAGGTTGTTCCTTGGTCAAATGAAGAAGACACACCCCATACCATCCGGTGTACGACAGGATGTTTTGGAAGAGAGATTTACGACCATGATTTGAAGACGTGGAGCTATTGAATACACATCGCCCCGTGATCAATTTGATAGATTATTAACGTTTAGTTGGATTACAAAAGCATTTTGAAGTGTTTTGTGAAAGTTTATAGGCAACTTTTTTAATTAAAAAAAATGACGTTACGTTTTGAAACAGTGTTTTTTTCTGGATCACACAGTTTTCATAGATGGATATTTTGGGTATATATGGACCGATTTAATCGAAAAAAAGACCCAATAGTGATGTTTATGGGACATATAGGAGTGCCAACAAAGAAGCTCGTCAAAGGTAATGAATGTTTTATATTTTAGTTCTGCGTTTTGTGTAGCGCCGGCTACGCTAATTATTTTGTTTAGGTCCCCTTCAGGTATTTCGGGGTGTTGCATGCTATCAGATAATAGCTTCTCATGCTTTCGCCGAAAAGCATTTTAAAAATCTGACT
This sequence comes from Oncorhynchus nerka, assembly GCF_034236695.1. Classification (NCBI taxonomy): domain Eukaryota; kingdom Metazoa; phylum Chordata; class Actinopteri; order Salmoniformes; family Salmonidae; genus Oncorhynchus; species Oncorhynchus nerka. Next base: position 46,925,056 of record NC_088412.1, on the reverse strand, counting down.
TGTTGGCTAGATTCACAACGAGTGTAGCTTTAATTCAGTACCCTGCATGTGTATTACGCAGACGTCTCAGGGGACGCTAAGAGGTTTTAACTGACTTAGTTAAATAAAGATTAAATAAATCAAATAAAAAGATGATTTGGGATGAGTCGGACCGCAGAGTGAAGGAAAATCAGCCAACAAGTGCTCAGCATATATGGGAACTCCTTCAAGACTGTTGGAAACGCTTCTCAGGTGAAGCTGGTTGAGAGAATGCAAAGCGTGTGCAAAGGTATCATCAAGGCAAAGAGTGGCTACTTGGAAGAATCTAAAATCTAAAATATATTTTGATTTGCTTAACACTTTTTTGGTTACTGCATGATTCCATATTTCATAGTTTTGATGATTATTCTACCATGTAGAAAATAGTAAAAATAAAGAAAAACCCTTGAATGAGTAGGTATGTTCAAATGTATGACTGGTACAGTACTGTATATACATATATACATATATATAAAAGGAATAATAATACACTATATACAGTTGAAGTCAGATGTTTGCATACACCTTAGTGTATGCAAACGGACATTGGACATTGTCCATTTGGAAGACACAATTGCGACCAAGCTTTAAATTCCTGACTGATGTCTTGAGATGTTGCTTCAATATATACACATAATGTTCCTTCTGCATGTAGCCATCTATTTTGTGAAGTGCACCTGTCCCTCAGGCAGCAAAGCACCCCCACATCATGATGCTGCCACCCCTGTGCTTCACGGTTGGGATGGTGTTCTTCAGCTTGCAAGCGACCCCCTTTTTCCTCCAAACATAACGATGGTCATTATGGCCAAACAGTTCTATTTTTGTTTCATCAGACCAGAGGACATTTCTCCAAAAAGTACGATCTTTGTCCCCATGTGCAGTTGCAAACCGTAGTCTGGCTTTTTTTATGGCGGTTTTGGAGCAGTGGCTTCTTCCTTGCTGAGTGGCCTTTCAGGTTATGTCGGTACAGGATGCGTTATACTGTGGCTATAGATACTTTTGTGCCTGTTTCCTTCAGCATTTTTACAAGGTCCTTTGCTGTTGTTCTGGGATTGATTTGCACTTTTCGCACCAAAGTACGTTCATCTCTAGGCGGTATGACGGCTGTGTGGTCCCATGGTGTTTATACTTGCGTACTATTGTTTGTACAGATGAACGTGGTACCTTCAGGCATTTGGAAATTGCTCCCAAGGATGAACCAGACTTGTGGAGGTCTACAATTATTTTTCTGAGGTCTTGGCTGATTTCTTTTGATTTTCCCATGATGTCAAGCAAAGAGGCACTGAGTTGGAAGGTAAGCCTTGACACCTCCAATTGACTCAAATGATGTCAATTAGCCTATCAGAAGCTTCTAAAGCCATGACATCATTTTCTAATTTTCCAAGCTGTTTAAAGGCACTGTCAACTTAGTGTATGTAAATTTCTGACCCACTGGAATTGTGATACAGTAAATTATAAGTGAAATAATCTGTCAGTAAACAATTGTTGGAAGAATTACCTATCCAACTTAGAAAAACTATAGTTTGTTAACAAGAAATTTGAGGAGTGGTTGAAAAATGAGTTTTAATGACTCCAACCTAAGTGTATGTAAACTTCCGACTTCAACTGTACATGTATGTATATATATATATATATATATATATATATATATATATATAGATACTATTGAAAATATATTTACTTACTGTGAAACAACTGATATCATCATGTATACAGTATGCATTTCTGTGACCTTTATGTTCTCTATCATGAAGGTAGATTTTTACCCCTTCCTCCTCAGCAGACTCCCCTACTAGCCAGTCCTACCTGCCCTCCCCTCCACTACCCCTCTCCCTGCCCGCGGTGAGTGAGAACATTAACCCGGAAACAAAAGGTCATGTCTGGTCATGGCACTAATGAACTGTGACAGCAATACAGAGCATTCCCCGCCAACACAGACCGACACATAGAGCCCAGAATTGGATTAGTGATTAACCACCCTGTTGTCCCAGATTGAGTCAAACGGCCGTGGAGACTGGAGTAACAAAGCTGCACTGTCCCTGTCCAGTCCCAGCCTGCAGGTTGAGATCCCTGCTGGTGGAGGAGGTGGGAGAGGTGAGGAGGGGGGAGGAGGGAGGAGGATTAGAAGGGAGTCCCCAGGGCTCCTAGCAGTTGTCACGTCTGGAGGCCCCACTGTGCAGTGAAATGAGAAGGGTTCCGTGCACCTGAGCTAAGCCCAGGAGAAGCCTGGGGCGGTGGGGGAGCGTGGGTACGAGAGGAGCCTGGCTCCCCTGCTGTCCTCCATCTCTCCCCCGGCTACCCCATCCTCCATGCTCCTCTAACATATATCTCGCTGGGAGACAAGAGCGCCAGTGCGAATCAAACCCACCACCTATAAATTATCACTTTCATTCCCTCTTTAACCTCTCTCTCTCGTCCCTTTCTCCGTCCACCCTCCCCTCGTTCTATCCCTTCCTCCTCTCTTTCCTTCCCCTCCCTATACTTCCCCCCAACCTGTGGGTTCCCATTGCAATTTAAACTACCCTGTCAGAGGGGAAGTTGCAATGTGGCTAACTTGCCATTGTAACGGATAGCTTGTCAAATGCAGGAGGGTGGCAGAACTTCGTGGTCCTGACTACCTCCCGACCTACCGCCCTCCAGCCCACGGAGATGAGAGGAGAGAAAAGAGAGCGGGAGAGGAGAGAAGAGAAGAGGAGAGGGGTAGTGAGTGACTTTCAGCAGGATAATGAGCGTTTGAACGATGGCTGAAATGTTGCCGTCAACCTGCCCTTCTGCTCGGTGGTAATTAGGTCATTAGTAAAGTCCTAATTATGGGATCAAGGTGCAGGGAAACAATTAGCAGAAAGTATTGCCACATAAAACGGAAATGTACGTTCTGCCACAGCGTGTTTAATTCCTGGACGTCGTCCTTCCTAAATAACCACATAAAAATGACATTTCCCTTTTTCCCTTTCTGCCTTTTACCTCCTGAGTGAAAAAGTTCATTTTAATGGGCCGGCTATACAAACTGAATATGAATGAGGAATTAGAAATGTTGAAATGATACTGTGAAAATGATGTGTGTATTTCTGTTCCGAATCCATTATTATGTCATTCTGTATGTCTGTATGTAGAGTAAAGTTAGCCTTTATGCAGGGAAATCCTGGGTCTACACTGTGCAAATAGATGTATTGCTAAGTAGCCTCGTCAGCTCCGTAAGTGATAGCAATTAAATAGTGTTGTAGCACCCCCCCCCCCCCCCCCTGACACACCAACCGTGGTTGTGGTAGCATTTGGTTAAAGAGAGAGATGAAAGAAAACAAGAAAGTTACACACTTAACGATACACCCCAACCTAAACATAAAAAGAGATGAAGAAAGAGGCTGAAGGAGAGACAATTGAGCTTAACAGCCTGATTCTTAACTATTATTTATCCGTTATAGTGGGGAATGGAGGGAGCCGGGGCGCTGTGCTGTGCAGCGAGGAGTCGGGGCAGTAGAGGATTAGAGAAGATTTGTGGGCTTTACAAGGCCCTGTCCTCCCATCCGCATCGCCCGGGCTCCCAGGGGCTCCACAGCCAGCGCTGGCTCAGCTTGTCTGATCATTTATCCATAATTAGAAAATTAATATTTTAGATGGCGCTATGATGAACCCATTATGGTGATGGGTCCCGATATCAATTATAACTTCAATTTCAATTTCACTTACAGCCGGCCGTCCTCCCGCAGCAAATGGCTCCGGGTGGCTCGTAGCGGGCTGGTGTGATAGTGATGGGGTCTGTACTACTGGAGCATGACGAATACAGATCACTGCACATTAGGATGAGCAATTATTTGAACATGTATAAAAACTATTTACAAGCAATGTAATTGACCGGGGTCAGGGGGAGATGCGGAAAAATGGACAGGTTGACACATCCCGCCCCCCCCTACCAACAGAAAGGATTTATTCATTTCTGCGGCTATAATTGAATTTTTGAAAGGGTTCCTCGTTAAAAGCTCATTGTAGGGGCTCATCTTTAAGGATGACCTTCCATAATTCTACCGCCAGAGGTACCCCCCCTCTCCAACTCCCTCCGATCCCCACCCAACCGACACACAGATCGCCTCCACTAAGGGGGGATGACGAGACAAAACATGTCTGCAGTAAAAGCAAGGTGAAGGGGAATTTCAGACAGGAGGTTGAAAAGCCACCTGTGTTGCCCATAGCAGGATGTGAACCTAGCCTTGACTTGGAAAGGAAGAGTTCCTATAGCTGGTCCTCTCTTCAAAAATAGGACAACAACATTTCCAAAGCCATTGGAGACAATGATGAAAATGCATCCCGCTTTTTTTGGGGGGGCCCAATGTCGCAAAATAATATTGTCTATTTTCCCTACAGCATAGTCTCCGCTATAATTACTCCATTCAAATCAATAACATATTTGTATTGTAATAACTATTTGATGACATATTAGCAAACACATGGTATTGATTATATATCTAATTAATTATTGATTTAAATGACAGTACAAGTTTATGAATTATATAGCAATTATTAAATGACAACATGGGGTTGAGAGAGGAAAAAAAAGATGGTTTCTTTAAAGTAGTGATATCGAATCTCTCAACAGTTATAAGGTTCCCGTGACACAGTTACAACAATAATCCTTTATATCAATTCACATCTCGAGTTCTAATGAAAGTCAAATAACTAGAGAAAATATAAACCATATGTTGCATGTAAAGTATCTCAATTGACATTGATTATGTCAATTACAATAATTATTAACATTCCTGATTTTGTGTGTTTTCATGTTTTACTCAAAATAATGACAGCGCTAAGTGATATTATTTAACTCCAACTATATCACTGTTTTTTTCTTTTTACAGGATTAAAGTCATTAAATCCCACTTGTAACAGGCCTAATCATACACATTGTTCACACATTGTTCACACATTCATCACAGTATGTGTACCTACACATCCCTCACATCACAACACTCTGCTTATCCCTCACTGATTGGCTGCTAATTGATCTGTTATCTGTTATACGTGACGTACAAAAAACAAGGGCTAATGAGATGAGATTATGTCACAGACAGTTGGCTCCTCTTGGCGCGATACATGCCCCCCTTATTTGGGCCACCGTGTGCCCTAACCCAAATGGGGGGCCAAAAGGGGCCAAGAGGGGAGGGGGGGGATGAATAGGGGGGTCCTTGCATTCCCTGGCCCCCCGTGTATACAGATCCTTGTTTCCCCCAATTTAATTGTTCACTGTCAGGGGCAGCGGACAACAAGCAAATGATGTCTGCAGTTGCTACACATTGATTAATATTTTACATGTTATTATCCTCTGTCCATTACGACAGCAAATTAAACTATAAATCACCCTCTCAGCCGGCGTCACTGGATCATAAATTGTCTCTCTCTCCCTGTGCTTCCTCGCTCGCCGCTCTGCTCCTCACCGCACAGCGCCAACCCACTGCTCACCGCCGCCTTACAGCGCAAGGTCTGCTCGGTGGTGAGACAACAAAGTGGGGAAAAGTGGCTGTATTCTTTAAGGCTGAATTATGGACGAGTCACAGTTACCATATACAACAGCCTGTGAGAAATGGACAGTTTGTTCTGCTGTAAAACTGAAGGTAAAGCAGACACCGGCACAGGTCCCAGCGTAAAACGTTTGTATGATGAGGGAGGACCATGTCGTATTGAATAAATATTAGGTAGATATGAATGTCACACTTTATGTGGAGAGCCTAACAAGACTCAACACTTTTTGTTGGAGATTCCATCATTTGATATTTTCAAATTCATCGCTAGTATTTTTATTTATTTTGTTCTTTTATTTAGTATTTTAGATTAGTACGTATTAGGTTTTTCTCTTGTTGAACATAAGTAAGAATTCAAATAAATGTATGTTACAAAAACAACAATAAGTAGTAACTTCGGTAACATAGTAAAGAAGGAATATTTTAAAAGTGGGTATGTCAACAATTTATTCAAATGTATTCAAAACAGCTTATGAACCTATTTGCAGTTTACAATTCCCACTTTGCATCACATCAGACGGTCGAAGCCTTTGTAGATAAATACCATCTCACTCTGACTGTAGAGTAAAAAACCCTGCTCCCTGTTCGGCCCTGGTGGTAAATGGAAATTCAGACGTTCGTGTAGATAAATATTTTTTCCCTGTCTGTTTAGGCCCATTCTCCCCCTGGATATCATCTACAATATCAGATGACCTTTATGGCAGCCCTTTTTTTCTCATTTTCACGGCTCTAGGCTGCATCCAGGACCTAGGTGCCTCACCACACAGACAGCTGCCTGGAAATCAATTTATACAGTCCTCCCTGTGCATGTAGGGACGTCGGGAGGGAGACTGGGTGGAGATGGGACAGAGGGCCAGCCAGATATAATGACACGGCCAATTGCATTGTGTTGGAGCTCCGAGGGTCAAGTGGGGTCGAAGGGTACCACGGAAGCGCAATGGATATGCCACGGATACGGGGGCTTTGTTCGCAACGAGGGCATTAGGCAGGAATTACACAGTGGGGTCAAGTGACCGAGGGAGGGGGGTGGAGGGGGGAGGCACCGCCACCTTGGGACCTGGCCCTCTCATCATCATCCTGGGAGATGAGAGTGACACAGGAAGACACCTAAAGGGGGGGGGGGGGTAGAAGGGTAGTAGGGAACCAAATCCTCAGGATCCTCGGGACCCCCCCCCTTCTTTCACCCCTGCTTAAACACTTCACCTGCTGATAGGTGCCGTTGACCCTTCCTAAATCTCATCATCGCGGATCGACGGCGGGGGAGATGGCGTGGGATTTTCTGTAACGGCCATGTCCCCTCCGGCCTCTCACTCCCTTTTCTCCACCAAGACGTGTTCATTCTCTCATTTGTATACAGACGCATATGACTATCCATTTATTTATTTATCTATCTCCTGGCCCGGATCGGATGGGATGTCGCTGAAGATGGCAATACTCACTGCTTGATCCCTCCTAAGCCCCTTGGATCCCCAGCAGACACAGTCCCTCGGCGCATCCCAATGATTTATCAATTTGCCATGTTTGTTAAGATGGCTTTGCTCTCTAATTCGGCTAGCGATGTCTACTCCTGCCTGCTCTGCTATACCTGTTCCATAGAGGCATCGGATCATGTTGGATCCCCAGGCCTCATCAGTGGAGCTCAGGGATATGGACTATGGAGCAGCCAGCGGGTCCTGACCTCCAGGCTGGCCAATGGAGTCCATAGATCTGGGGTTAAGTCATCTGGCCTGGCCCAGCCTGCTCGCTCCCCTCCACACCATAATTACTGGGCAGACAGCCTCAACTTTACTTTCTCTCTTCCTCACAGATCAACGTAAATCTATCCGGGATGTCGTTCCCTTGCTGCCTTCAGGCTCTCGCACAACCTCTGCTCATAGACCCATGAGCCGATGAGTCACAAAAGCGATTATATTGACGAAACTCTGCCGTACATGAGCACATTAAATGATTGTGTACGTATTGTGAGAAGCAGTTAGTGTTAATAATAGGAACCCGGCATCTGTTACGGTTGCCGAGTGTTACGGTTGCCGAGTGTTACGGTTGCCGAGTGTTACGGTTGCCGAGTGTCTACTGCATGTTTAAACACCCATCGGCGTAGGATGAGAAGAAACAGGCTCCATCAGACTCAAGAGGATGTTGATATACGACACAGACTCTAACAAGTGAACACATGCAGCCCTTTCCGTTATTTGCATTCAAACTAGAGGGGTTTAAACACAAACACCTTGTCTACTCTGAAAGGTTTATTCCGACTGCTAAACACACAGGGCCCACGCATATGTGACTTGCCGGCTACTACCTAATACCAAGTCGGATGCAAAACAACCTCGGACAGCCTGTATTAAGTAGGTTGAGAACCGGGGGCGAGGAGAGAGACAGGTGACCGAGAGAGAGAGCGAGAGCAGAGATAGGAGGAGAGATAGAAGGAGAAAGGAGAATGCGGAATGGGATCTGTCAGCAGAGGACCTCCACAGAGCAACAATAACTGTAGTGGCAGGCTGATGAGTCAGTGTCTGTTTAAATGGCAGGCTGTCAGGCCTGGGTCTGCAGCCACCTCAGACCTGTCAGGGCCCCCAGGAGAGATGAACCACCTGACCCTTTCATTCCTAACATTGCTCCACCAGAGACGCTTCTGTCACTAACTCTGCCATTCTGCTTTCTAAGGTGCCAGAAAGGCCAAGCGAGGCCACATCTCAGTGTTGTTTATTGATTTCTGACCCGGCCCTTAATAGTTTTCCCAGCCCTCCCTGAATGGCTTTTGTAAGCAATAGGGTTTGTACCTCTCCCAGATCAATACCTTTTATATTTACAATAAAATTGGAACGGCTTCTTGTGAGGGGCTACAGCACACAGCACTTGTCATCCTTCTGCAAGGGTAAACCATGTCATTATCCAAATTAAAACATTTATTTCTGATTAAGAGTGTCCTATCTCATTAATTTTCCCCTTTCCAATACGAGGGAAATGGAATGGTATTGATTTTTGTACTTTTTACACGTCTCCACTACTGGCTAGATAATTGAGAAGTTAGCCAGAATAAATGAAGTTTCTAGTCTAGCAGAGCAGTCAATATCTTGGAAATGTGAGGTGTGTTTTGTGGGAGCATGGCTTTAATTTTGTGCATGGAGAAGACAGGGGACAGTAGGCTGGGGGAGGGCAGGGTAGTGGTGGGGAGGGGGGTCCCAAGGCTATATGTGGGCCACCCCGCTACACCACAGTAATAAGACAGTATTCCACCCAACATACCAGAGACATTGCAACCTGAGGAAACAGATTAAAGAGCCAAAAGGCTGGTGATGAAGCTCTTGTTGTTGGGGAAGAATTGAAACATGGTAATCAATGATTGAACTAGACCTTTCAGCGTGGCAATTGATTAGGCATGATCAAATAAATGAGATTGAATTAAGCAAGCCGGTGGCTCTAGTTCTCTAACGCCTGCAACAACCAGTTTAGTTGTCCACATTTTTCGTCGTTTTAAAAATAGAGAGGATAGACACTTTGTATATTTCAGGAGCAAAGAGGAACGACATTTTAATTACATTATATGTCTGAGGCAATAATGCATGTAACCATTGACATGTGTAATAACGAACCTATTGTAAATATATCAAAATCAAATAATGCACAGATTTGAAATGTAGAAGAAGTCGTTTGGAAATCCATTGCAAAGTCTTAATTCCTTTTGACTTGTAGACAGTGGCACAAGGCGTTGCTGAGTCAAACATGGACCTCTTATAAAGTTAAATGCCGGGGAGTTAGAGCGGGGAACCAGGAGGAACAACCCTGACAGAACTCCTGTACTTTACCAGCATAGCCAGAGTTACTATATAGTCTGAGGCCTTGTGGTAATCTCCAGTTTGCGTAGCCTAGTGGTGGTTATGTGAGGGGTTATGTCCCAAATGGCACCCTATTCCCTACCAAGTGCATTACTTTTTACCAGGGTCCATATGGCCTGGTAAAAAAAAAGTAGTGCAGAAGTAGTGCACTATACAGGGAGTATGGTGCCATTTGGGATGCACTCAGGGTGGTGAGAGGGGTGACTGAACACAGCTCCTCCAGCTAGAGGACCTTGCTAACACTGAAGAGGCCAGGTCTGATGCTGCTGGAGCCTGCACTGGGACTGAGAGAAAATGTTGTCCAACTTCGAGAGGGCATCATCCATCACAGCCCCACTCCACCTGCCAGAGAACGATAGTGAGAGGGAGAGAGGGAAGGAGAGAACGAGAGAGAAAGAGAGCGAGAGAGAGCGAGGGAGTGATAGAGTGAGGCAGAGGCTTCTTGGCATCCATCCACTCACTGACTACCTGACTGACTACCTACCACAGAGTCGCTGACCACACACCCCTTCACCTCTCCACTTCACCTCTCTGCCCCTTCGTCCTCCAACCCACCGCCCTTTCAGCCCCCCAACCCAAATCTCCCTATCTCTCCCTCGTCCATCCCCTCAAACCCTGCACCCCATCCATCCACCCTTCCATCATCCTCTATCCCTCCACTCCTCCACCCCTCCACTCCTGCACCCCATCCATCCACCCTTCCATCCCTCTATCCCTCCAGCTCTCCACCCCTCCACTCCTGCACCCCTCCACTCCTGCACCCCTCCACTCCTGCACCCCTCCACTCCTCCACCCCTCCACTCCTGCACCCCATCCATCCACCCTTCCATCCCTCTACACCTCCACTCCTCCACCCCATCCATCCACCCTTCCATCCATTACATTTACATTACATTTAAGTCATTTAGCAGACGCTCTTATCCAGAGCGACTTACAAATTGGTGCATTCACCTTATGACATCCAGTGGAGCAGCCACTTTACAATAGTGCATCTAAATCTTTTAAGGGGGGTGAGAAGGATTACTTTATCCTATCCTAGGTATTCCTTAAAGAGGTGGGGTTTCAGGTGTCTCCGGAAGGTGGTGATTGACTCCGCTGTCCTGGCGTCGTGAGGGAGTTTGTTCCACCATTGGGGGGCCAGAGCAGCGAACAGTTTTGACTGGGCTGAGCGGGAACTGTACTTCCTCAGTGGTAGGGAGGCGAGCAGGCCAGAGGTGGATGAACGCAGTGCCCTTGTTTGGGTGTAGGGCCTGATCAGAGCCTGGAGGTACTGAGGTGCCGTTCCCCTCACAGCTCCGTAGGCAAGCACCATGGTCTTGTAGCGGATGCGAGCTTCAACTGGAAGCCAGTGGAGAGAGCGGAGGAGCGGGTTGACGTGAGAGAACTTGGGAAGGTTGAACACCAGACGGGCTGCGGCGTTCTGGATGAGTTGTAGGGGTTTAATGGCACAGACAGGGAGCCCAGCCAACAGCGAGTTGCAGTAATCCAGACGGGAGATGACAAGTGCCTGGATTAGGACCTGCGCCGCTTCCTGTGTGAGGCAGGGTCGTACTCTGTGGATGTTGTAGAGCATGAACCTACAGGAACGGGCCACCGCCTTGATGTTAGTTGAGAACGACAGGGTGTTGTCCAGGATCACGCCAAGGTTCTTAGCGCTCTGGGAGGAGGACACAGTGGAGTTGTCAACCGTGATGGCGAGATCATGGAACGGGCAGTCCTTCCCGGGAGGAAGAGCAGCTCCGTCTTGCCGAGGTTCAGCTTGAGGTGGTGATCCGTCATCCACACTGATATGTCTGCCAGACATGCAGAGATGCGATTCGCCACCTGGTCATCAGAAGGGGAAAGGAGAAGATTAATTGTGTGTCGTCTGCATAGCAATGATAGGAGAGACCATGTGAGGTTATGACAGAGCCAAGTGACTTGGTGTATAGCGAGAATGGAGAGGGCCTAGAACAGAGCCCTGGGGACACCAGTGGTGAGAGCACGTGGTGAGGAGACGGATTCTTGCCACGCCACCTGGTAGGAGCGACCTGTCAGGTAGGACGCAATCCAAGCGTGGGCCGCGCCGGAGATGCCCAACTCGGAGAGGGTGGAGAGGAGGATCTGATGGTTCACAGTATCGAAGGCAGCCGATAGGTCTAGAAGGATGAGAGCAGAGGAGAGAGAGTTAGCTTTAGCAGTGCGGAGCGCCTCCGTGATACAGAGAAGAGCAGTCTCAGTTGAATGACTAGTCTTGAAACCTGACTGATTTGGATCAAGAAGGTCATTCTGAGAGAGATAGCGGGAGAGCTGGCCAAGGACGGCACGTTCAAGGGTTTTGGAGAGAAAAGAAAGAAGGGATACTGGTCTGTAGTTGTTGACATCGGAGGGATCGAGTGTAGGTTTTTTCAGAAGGGGTGCAACTCTCGCTCTCTTGAAGACGGAAGGGACGTAGCCAGCGGTCAGGGATGAGTTGATGAGCGAGGTGAGGTAAGGGAGAAGGTCTCCGGAAATGGTCTGGAGAAGAGAGGAGGGGATAGGGTCAAGCGGGCAGGTTGTTGGGCGGCCGGCCGTCACAAGACGCGAGATTTCATCTGGAGAGAGAGGGGAGAAAGAGGTCAGAGCACAGGGTAGGGCAGTGTGAGCAGAACCAGCGGTGTCGTTTGACTTAGCAAACGAGGATCGGATGTCGTCGACCTTCTTTTCAAAATGGTTGACGAAGTCATCTGCAGAGAGGGAGGAGGGGGGAGGGGGATTCAGGAGGGAGGAGAAGGTGGCAAAGAGCTTCCTAGGGTTAGAGGCAGATGCTTGGAATTTAGAGTGGTAGAAAGTGGCTTTAGCAGCAGCGACAGAAGAGGAAAATGTAGAGAGGAGGGAGTGAAAGGATGCCAGGTCCGCAGGGAGGCGAGTTTTCCTCCATTTCCGCTCGGCTGCCCGGAGCCCTGTTCTGTGAGCTCGCAATGAGTCGTCGAGCCACGGAGCGGGAGGGGAGGACCGAGCCGGCCTGGAGGATAGGGGACATAGAGAGTCAAAGGATGCAGAAAGGGAGGAGAGGAGGGTTGAGGAGGCAGAATCAGGAGATAGGTTGGAGAAGGTTTGAGCAGAGGGAAGAGATGATAGGATGGAAGAGAAGAGAGTGTTGGATGAGAGCGAGAGGGAAAAGGATACAAGGTAGTGGTCGGAGACTTGGAGGGGAGTTGCAATGAGGTTAGTGGAAGAACAGCATCTAGTAAAGATGAGGTCGAGCGTATTGCCTGCCTTGTGAGTAGGGGGAAGGTGAGAGGGAGAGGTCAAAAGAGGAGAGGAGTGGAAAGAAGGAGGCAGAGAGGAATGAGTCAAAGGTAGACGTGGGGAGGTTAAAGTCGCCCAGAACTGTGAGAGGTGAGCCGTCCTCAGGAAAGGAGCTTATCAAGGCATCAAGCTCATTGATGAACTCTCCGAGGGAACCTGGAGGGCGATAAATGATAAGGATGTTAAGCTTGAAAGGGCTGGTAACTGTGACAGCATGGAATTCAAAGGAGGCGATAGACAGATGGGTAAGGGGAGAAAGAGAGAATGACCACTTGGGAGAGATGAGGATCCCGGTGCCACCACCCCGCTGACCAGAAGCTCTCGGGGTGTGCGAGAACACGTGGGCGGACGAAGAGAGAGCAGTAGGATTAGTAGTGTTATCTGTGGTGATCCATGTTTCCGTCAGTGCCAAGAAGTCGAGGGACTGGAGGGAGGCATAGGCTGAGATTAACTCTGCCTTGTTGGCCGCAGATCGGCAGTTCCAGAGGCTACCGGAGACCTGGAACTCCACGTGGGTCGTGCGCGCTGGGACCACCAGATTAGGTGGCGGCCACGCGGTGTGGAGCGTTTGTATGGTCTGTGCAGAGAGGAGAGAACAGGGATAGACAGACACATAGTTGACAGGCTACAGAAGAGGCTATGCTAATGCAAAGGAGATTGGAATGACAAGTGGACTACACGTCTCGAATGTTCAGAAAGTTGAGCTTACGTAGCAAGAATCTTATTGACTAAAATGATTAAAAATGATACAGTACTGCTGAAGTAGGCTAGCTGGCAGTGGCTGCGTTGTTGACTTTGTAGGCTAGCTGGCAGTGGCTGGGTTGTTGATTCGGGGGCTAGCTGGCTAGCTAGCAGTGTTGATTACGTTACGTTGCGTTAAAAGAACGACAATAGCTGGCTAGGTAACCTAGAAAATCGCTCTAGACTACACAATTAGCTTTGATACAGAGACGGCTATGTAGCTAGCTATGTAGCTAGCTACGATCAAACAAATCAAACCGTTGTACTGTAATGAAATGAAATGAAAATGTGATACTACCTGTGGAGCGAGGCGGAATGCGACCGGGTTGTTGAGTTCTAATCGGTAGACGTTGGCTAGCTGTTGGCTAGCTAGCAGTGTCTCCTACGTTAAGGACGACAAATAGCTGGCTGCGTTGTTGATTCAGGGGCTAGCTGGCTAGCTAGCTAGCAGTGTTGATTACGTTACGTTGCGTTAAAAGAACGACAATAGCTGGCTAGGTAACCTAGAAAATCGCTCTAGACTACACAATTATCTACACAATTATCTTTGATACAGAGACGGCTATGTAGCTAGCTATGTAGACGGTGGGCGTTAGCTAGCTGGCTAGCTGCTGGGCAGATACGTTAGGACGACGAAATACGATAATTACGCAATTATCTTTGATACAAAGACGGCTATGTAAATAGCTAAGAAGAAATTGCTAAGATTAGACAAATCAAACCGTTGTACTATAATGAAATGTAATGAAATGTAATGAAAAGTTATACTACCTGCAGACCGAAGTGCAGACCGAAGTGCGGATGCGACCGCTCGCTCCATCCCTCTACACCTCCACTCCTCCACCCCATCCATCCACCCTTCCATCCCTCTACACCTCCACTCCTCCACCCCATCCATCCACCCTTCCAACCCTCTACACCTCCACCCCATCCCTCCACCCTTCCATCCCTCTACACCTCCACTCCTCCACCCCATCCATCCACCCTTCCATCCCTCTACACCTCCACTCCTCCACCCCATCCATCCACCCTTCCATCCCTCTACACCTCCACTCCTCCACCCCATCCCTCCACCCTTCCATCCCTCTACACCTCCACTCCTCCACCCCATCCCTCCACCCTTCCATCCCTCTACACCTCCAGCTCTCCACCCCTCCACTCCTGCACCCCATCCATCCACCCTTCCATCCCTCTACACCTCCAGCTCTCCACCCCTCCACTCCTGCACCCCATCCATCCACCCTTCCATCCCTCTACACCTCCACTCCTCCACCCCATCCATCCACCCTTCCATCCCTCTACACCTCCACTCCTGCACCCCATCCATCCACCCTTCCATCCCTCTACACCTCCACTCCTCCACCCCATCCATCCACCCTTCCATCCCTCTACACCTCCACTATTGCACCCCTCCACTCCTCTATCCCTCCAGCTCTCCACCCCTCCACTCCTGCACCCCATCCATCCACCCTTCCATCCCTCTACACTGGCCAGATGGACGTGTAGCTGATAGGCGGTGGAGTTGAAGTGGGGCACCTGCCAATCCCCTGCAGTGTAGCAACCCTGACAGAACCCTAATTCAACCTACAGAACACCAACCCTATGAACCACACAGGAGACAGTGTGTCCAAGGAGAGAGAGTGAGAGAAGTTGAGGAAGCGAGAGAGAAAGTTTGGGACTCTTTAGAGCAGAGTGAGAAGAAGAGAGGTTCAGAGAGAAAGAGAGACAGACAAATAGAAAGAGAAGAACAAGGAGAGAGAGAGTGAAATAGAAACTTACATTTCCCTCACTAACTTTAAACATCAGCTATCTGAGCAGCTAACCGATCGCTGCAGCTGTAAATAGTCCATCTGTAAACAGCCCAACCAATCTACCTCCCTCATCCCCATATCGTTTTTATTTACTTTGCTGCTCTTTTGCACACCAGTATCACTACTTACACACCGTCATCTGCCCATCATCATCTGCTCATCTATCACTCCAGTGTTACTCTGCTAAATTGTAATTACTTGCTACTATGGCCTATTTATTGCTATGGACTATGGCATACCTCCTCATGCCATTATTCCATGTGTAACTCTGTGTTGTTGTTTCTGTCGCACTGCTTTGCTTTATCTTGGCCAGGTTGCAGTTGTAAATGAGAATTTGTTCTCAACTAGCTTAAATAAAGGTGAAATAAATTCAAATATTTTTTTGAAAATGAGGTAGAGGGGGAACAGTCAAGTGCTTTTTAATAAGCTGTTATCAGTTCATGTCTCTGATGATTAGAGGAAGTTAATGCTCAAAACAGAGCCTGTTTAAATCAAGGTGATGTGTAAAGTTTTTACAGGGTGAGACCTATGCAAATAGAATTTAGTATAGCTGGGTTGTTCCACAAAAGAGGGCCTTTTGATATTCGTATTTTAAGTAGAAATTGTGCACCAATGTTGCGTTTTAAAAGCCTCTTATATTAAGTGAATACCACATGGAGAAATAAATAAATCCGTTTTTAATATGAAAAGCTTGCTAAAGTGCCTAAATTCTCCATTTTGCCATGTCTCTCCATCAACCATATGTCACTTCTAGGATGATTTGAACCTACTTTAATACAAAAATGTGTCCAAGTTTCGCCATCATTGTACAGCCATTTTGCTGCTTTGACAAAGTCATTTCTGAGGATTATTATTTATTTCATGTGGTTAGTGATTCATTTACCTCGTGATTCCCTCGTGTTAAGGTCAACTCTGTTATGTAAACTGAACTCTCATATTAATATGCTGAAACTATTCTTTTTTAAAATATCTACTAGTCAAATCATAATGTGGAAGCAGGTGGGCAGATTCGACTCTTTTTGGCAATTTTCTGGTGTTCTGTTGTGGAAAACTGAGCGGGTCGAGCATACCCTTAGCTCGACAGGCTAGAAATGTTGTAGCAATTACATTTTTTGTGACGCTTGCATTCAATTGCCACTCCCTGCTACATCCAAGATTCCATTCCCCCACGAGGGGATTTATGGCTGATTTAAGATGAAATTGTCAACCCTGTAACGGTCTACCATGTAACTTTTTTTTTAGCACTTAATAGGCACTTACTTCCTTTTTTAAATGTCACTTCTTAAGATGGGAAAACGTGTTTTTATGAAGTTGAGGATGTGCTCTTTATGACAGAATGTAAGAAAATAAGGTGAAATCAAACTTTTGTTTTTACCAAGTTACACTTCTCAAAATGCACCGAATTGGTGGAACGACCCAGCTGTATTGGGCGACTCCACGCCAGCGGGAGTGAAAAATATTTTTGGTATCTCAGATTGTTCTGGCAATTCTCACATAGAAACTTAATTGAGAGGAAGAATGTTTAAATTGCTTTTTACATTTGATTCACATTTTTTTTTTTTATCATCACAAATGAAAGTTTTAGGCCCTTTTTAGACTGAAACATGCGTCCTAAAAGAACCCACTCTCGATTTGTGATGTACTTGTAGAGCATATTGTTACAAACAATGTCTTAAAATGAACCAAAATCAAAAAGGAGATGAGATATTCATATGAATATGCTCAATAAATGCATTTCTGAATGTGGACACATGAGGAGTATAATGACACCAATATGTTGTCTGTATCATGTTCACAGTTCACAAGGTCTTACAGGAGACATGTATATGTCTAAAACGGGACTAAAATGGCCACTTTCATCCTGATTTTCCAGAAAAAGGTTTGTGATACAAATGAATAAAACATGTCAAACATTACGTTTCTATTGAAAATTGCCAGAACAATCTGAGAGATACCCAAAAATATTTTCTGCTCCCACTTGAGTGGAATCGCCCTATTTCAACTGCTGTCGTGAAGAAATCTCTGAGATGAAATTCACAAGTTGTAGCTGATGGCATTTTGAAATAGACGTATTCAAAGTATCTACGGTTTAATTTGGTAAGTATCGAAAAGCATGAAATAATGGAAGTTACCTATTAACTCATTAAAACTATTAATATTTTACCAGAAAATTGGTAGGAAGAGGAGTTTTTTTTCTTCCACCACAACACATCTTTCCATTTGTTAATCTGTATAAACGAGCCCACACGTCTGGCCTCACAGTGTTCAATGAACAGCTTAATTTGCGGTTGCATTTTTATGCCCAGAGTAATCTAAGGAGCGATGCAGAAAAGGTTGGCTACATTCATCACAAACAGCAGCTTAACATAAGTGAAAAATTACAGGATTCCCAATGACCTTCCAACCAATCAAGCCTGGTAATTACACTCATTCATTACCAAGGCCAGAGACGGAGGGATACAGAGATGACCCTTCAGCAAACCAAAATGTTTATAGATGGGAACAGAGAGGGAAATGCTAATAGGGCTGTTGGAAGATATCTAACACAGAGAAGAATTCAGTGTGGAATAGTTCTTATTCTTAACATCATGCAAATGATCTAGTGGTGCAGGTGGAGGCTGGATGGTTATCTGGGTGGATGAGTATAGCACTGAGTAGTGATCCTTGTGGACTAGTTGAATATGAACTATGACTCTATAATATCTCAGCTGGTTCGTCAGATAGAAGAGTGTCATTATACAGAATGGCATTCCAAATGAATGAAGACACTGGCTTTTCAACGTCCTTACGTGCCCACCCACAGTTGTACAGTAGGACTTGTTTCCAATCCCTTAAACTGGGATTGTTTAACCACACATACATACGTAGATTGCATATCGATTGAACATTTCTATTTATTTCATTTCCCGTAGGATGGTTCACCTCTGCCCGTTTCTTCAGTCTTCTTGACTGGGTTTCTGAGTGGCATTTGGTTCGGTTTACCAGGCCAGTAATAAGATCCCCTGCGGTATAAATATGTTTTCCTACTCTGCCTATGTATTTGGGTTTGCAGAGTAAATTAGTTTCTCTACATCACATATTCTCTCTCTCTCTCTCTGTCTCTCTCTCTCTCTCTCTGTCTCTCTGTCTCTCTCTCTCTCTCTCTCTCTCTCTCTCTCTCTCTCTCTCTCTCTCTCTGTCTCTCTGTCTCTGTCTCTCTCTCTCTCTCTCTCTCTCTCTCTCTCTCTCTGTCTCTCTCTCTCTCTCTCTGTCTCTCTGTCTCTCTGTCTCTCTCTCTCTCTCTCTCTCTCTCGATCTGCTGCTCTTGAGAACTTGACATCTTGGCGGTCCGTAAATGGCTTTTCCACAGTGGAGGGTGTGTGTGTCTGCGTGTGAATGCGTGATGCGTGTTAACGCATGTGATTTTGTGTGTGTGTGTGTGTGTGTGTATGTGTGTTTGGCATATAGGCATGTCCACAGCCATTCCTTCTCTCTTTGTATTCCATCTGTCTGAGCCGTCCAGCCTCAGCTGTCATTATTTAATGTTCATCAACAGAGTAGTTGGCTGGAAACCTATCATGTGGGCTGGACAGCAGATAATTGAGGTGATGATCGGAGATGTTCAAAGACAATTGATAGTGATGGAGTCAGGGTGAGCGAGGCTCTCGGGGAGCTGAGACCTGATGCCCCCCCCGAGCAACGGACAGAATGTGGAATAACACACAAAGAAGCATGCATGCGCACGCACATACATGAGCACACAAGCACACGCAAGTACACACACACACAGGTGCGCATGTGCACAAACGCGCACACACACACACACACACAGACACATACACTATCCTATCACCAGTTATCCACATTCATCCCCAGACCTATAAGAAACACCTAGGGTCTCAGCCAGAGGTGTAATGGCCCAAATCCCCTCCATCAGCCATGTCTGAATCACTAGCAACATATTGAACTATGAGAGAGAACGATGACCTGAACTTCATATCTCTGCCTATTCCATCTGATTGACAAGTTGCAAAACTTCTAAATCCCTCTGGAAACCAGTTAAGGCAAAGCAAGTTGTAAAATCCGTTTGTCATGAGATGGGGACACGGGGGGGGGGGGGGAATTGAGGTTATTACCTCTTTTCCATTCCAAATGGCCCCTGCCTGTATCGAATGTGCCTGGCAGAAATGTCTTGATATGAAATGCCTCCACATCTATAACAGTCTTTTAAATCCATCTATATTTTTCATTACTCGCTAGATATTTATTTTTATTTTTGTCCGGACAGAGAACCATAACATTATCACCAAATCACCTCGCTAGTTTGCACAAATGAGTGTGCTCATAATGTCAACACATCGGCTGATGGAGTAGTCCTTATGATGTAGGAAACTTGAGAAAACTTCCTGGATGCAAACCTCTGCCTGGAAAACAAGCCTTCGATGTTTTGAAGTGTGTCTTTTTACCTGACTTGTATGCAGGTGGTGTTTGGGGATCAATGGTGGGCTGTTGGACTCTAAGTCCACTGTATCGATAGCTCACTCACACATACAAAGACACAACACTCTTCTCAGACAGAGACGCTGAATCAATAACTCGATATCCCACTGCATCAGGACGCAGTGTTGTGCCATGCCCTCTGAGTGACTGGCGTAGACGGAGGGTGCAGGCTGGCAGGAAAGGACAGCGATATACCTCAGCCCCCTGTCACATCGTCCTTCTCTGAGGGGACAGACAGGCAGTGGAGGAGCGATGGGGAGTGGGAGAAGATGACAACAATGACCATATACTGTATAGCCCAGGAGCTGGGGCCGGCACTGTCAGCAACTATCTACTATCTCAACCCACCACCTTACCTCAGCCCCCTTGCCCCCCCACCCGAACTTCAGAATTCTGCTGACTCCATGGTAATGATGGCTGATCCTTGGCAACCCCACGCCAAACCCCCGTGGGTCCTGCTACGTGCCCTCCTGGCCCGCGGTATTGACCCTAGCTGTCACCCCTGCCAGCCCCTGACCCCCCACAGCACCGGCCAATCTATGTAAGAGTCACGGGTTCAAATGATTTCCCCCCCCGCCGCCCTGTTTTCACAGTGAGCTGATTGCTAATGACAACATTAGAAAGGGCATAATGGAGATTCCACAAACAATTTGCGCCTCGAATTTGCCAACTTTAATATCTGCAGAAGTTCCAATGATGATTCTGGGATCTGTGTGTGTTGTTCTGTTTAAGCTGCATGGAAAGTAATGATGTAGTTAAACCAACACAATTCGCAGACCTAAAATGTCCCTCTATGGGCCTTGAGACTTGAAGCAGTTTTTACTTGGAAACATAATAATTTAATTATTAAAGCAAACCGTTTTTTTTTAAATCTGTAATGAGAGTCATAGAGATACATAAAGGATTTTGTACCAACAGAAATGATCTTTGATAAGTTCTCTTTGATAAGGAAGCATGTGACGAGTTTCATTACAAAACACAATATATACATTTTCAGAAATGTTGGTAAATTAACACGAATAAAATAAACATCTTGTAAAATAGAGCTATTTTTTTTTTTATCTTATCATGACATGGGCTAGTGAAAAGACAGACATGATTTTGTTTGAAATATATTTCAAGGTCATTTTATTTTAGACAAAATTTGAGACATTCACATTTTGTGGTAAAACGATATACACTGATTGTACAATACATTAGGAACAACTGCGCTTTCCATGACAGACTGACCAGGGAGAATCCAGGTGAAAGCTATGATCCCTTATTGATGTCACCTGTTAAATCCACTTCAATCAGTGTAGATGAAGGGGAGGAGACAAGTTAAAGAAGGATTTTTAAGCCTTCAGACAATGGAGACGGACCGTGTGCCATTCAGAGGGTAAGTGGGCAAGACAACAAGTTGAAGTGCCGTTGAACAGGGTATGGTGGTAGGTGCCAGGCGCACCGGTTTGACTGTGTCAAGAACCGCAACGCTACTGGGTTTTTTATGCACAGCAGTTTCCCATTTGTATAAAGAATGGTCCACCACCCAAAGAACATCCAGCCAACAGCAGGCCAGTGGTCGAAAATGGGTCATTGATTGATGAAAGAAGACAAAGGAGGCTGATGCAAATTGTGCAGAGCAACAGACAGGCTACAGTTAGTCAACTGACAGTCCAGTACAACATTGGTGCCCAAAGACCCATAAAAGAATGCACAACTCGCCGTACCTTGACACGAATGGGGTATGGCAGCCGACGACCTTACGGAGTTCCACTTCTTTCAGCAAAAAACAAGAAACTGCTATTGCAGTGGGCTAAGGAAGAAAAGCACTGGACACTGGAGTATTGGGAAAACATTGCCTGCTCTGATGAATCCCGTTTACTTATGTTTCGTGCTGATGGGAGCACTAGGGTATGGAGAAAACCATATGAATACATGCCTCCATCATGGCACATGTCAAAACTGCAGGCTGTGGGTGGTGTGATGGTGCGGGGTGTATTTCACGGCACACATTGGGCACATTGATAAAAAGGGAGCAATCGTTTGAATGTCACAGGACATCTGAACACCATTGCCTATCAGGTGGATCCTTTCAAGGCAGCGGTGTGTGCATCTGTGAATATATTTTGTTCAGCAGGAAAATGCCTCATGCCATAAGGCTAGGATTGTCCAGGAATGGTTCTACGCACATGACAGTGAATTCAGCTTACTGCAGTGGGCCTGCACTGTCTTTGGATCTCAATTTAAATGAGATGGAATGACCTATACGGAGGATAGATCCACTGCCAGCCAACTTGACACAACTGTGGGAAGCATTGGAATGAACATGGGCCAGGATCCAAAGGGGAGCGCATTCAACACCTTGTGGAGTCCACGCCCCGACGAATTGAGGCTGTTCTGAGGGCAAAAGGGGGTGCCAACTCAATATTAGGAAGGTGGTCCTAATGTTTACATGGGATGAAGTATCAACACATGTATATTAAACTCATCAATTTGTTTCAAGAATATTGTACAAATAATATATAGGGACACGTGCTAAGATGCCTAGCTAGCTAGCCACAATAAAATGATAGCTAAATAGCTAGCTAGCTATTGGATTATAGATTTCAAGGTTGTTGTTTTTTTGCGTGTTCAACTAGCTGGCTAATTAGATGAATACCATTTACATCTAGCCAGCTGGTAATTATAAGGCTAAATGTTTGCTAAATCTAGCTAGTTATCTTGTGTCTGCATTGCCATTGTTTGGCTGGAAGCAGGTTAAGTGTGTTCATGGGCATTTTAGCACAGCTGTAGCAGTCAACAGGCAATAACAAGCTACTGTACTGTATAGGACATTAATGAATTGATGTTTTAACCAAATGTTCAAAATGTGTCGTTCAGCATAAACCTGCTCTCCGCCACCAGTACAAGGAGATGATCATGGGTGAACAAGCAACACTTGAGGTATTTTGTCTTTGTACTTTGAGCTTACTGCCATGGACATTACATTTACCACTCCAAAGGACAAGACAGAAATATGCTCTCAGGCTAGATGCCTTTGTTCATATTATAACATGACCCGAACCAAAGTTACTCAAAGGATCTTATAATATAGATTTAGGTCTAGATATTGTTTTTACCTTCATGTGTTTGTGTTCATTTTTCCCCTAATTTAGCACTTGAAGTTAATCAAGTATTTGATTGTTTAGTGCTTTTTTTAATGTCAATGAGGAGCTATACCGACCCCTAAGCATTGTTACAACATTTGCGGTGCACACTGCGATGCGGTACAGAGCTCGATTTGGCCTCTGCATGCCTCCGGAGGCTTCTCGATTGCATCACACCCTCCATACGAAGCCTATGACCACATTTTCAGATCAAGCATAAATTGGCTATTAAGGAGCATCAACGAGGACAGCTAATATAAACTAACTGTACATCAGAGGAGGCTGGTGGTGGGAGCTATAGGAGGACGGGCTCATTGTAATGGCTGGAATGGAATGAATGGAACAGTATCAAACACATCAAACATATGGAAACCACGCTTGACTCCGTTCCATTAATTCCATTCCAGCCATTACAATGAGCCTGTCCTCCTATAGCTCCTCCCACCAGCATCACCTGTTGTTCATACAGGAAGCAACAAACAAACTACTATGGAGACAGTTATAAAATAGTATATAATCCCCAGCTGAGAAAAGGACAGCAGTTACACCTCATCACTTAAAGCCCGCCCATATCGATTAACCAATGAGAATGTACATGTTTTAACAGTATGAGAACAGCCATAATTCATACACATATAAAGGGACCTATGAGCATTTTAGATGAAAAAATGCAAATGTAAAATTGGCATATATCACAGTTTTGGAATCAAACTCTTTGTGTACAGATCATACATACAGGAAAAGCTCATGGTCAGTGTAAAACCCTTCCTCTGACTTTCCCACTCATACCACCAAGATTAATGTTCATGTTAGCTCTTGTTAAAGCACCTGTGCATATCCACAAATAACCCAAAGTATTCACATTACAGCCCTTCTGATGCTCCTATATTACAGCCCTGATAATACCTGCATACTGAGATAGATATATGTATTCATGTGGCAGGGAAATAACATAACAGCAAATTGCCAAAACAACTTTATAAATCAGTCGTCCCAGGCTCTCGTTGCCGCGGCTACAAGGTGCTGGTGCTGATGAGAGGCTGAAGGAAGTGGGCATCCATCGCTACAGCGACGCCATCCATACGTCGTCAGGGAAATGGGCTTGTCTCGGGTGGCCCGGGGCCCCGCGATCATTGTGCGTGTCCCCCCCACTTCTCCCGCATCTAAATGGAAATGCCGGGTGGGTTCAAATCCATTCTGCCATCCCCCCATTCCACAGTTTGCCTCGTTCTCAATTTAGAAAACCAAAAATCTCTCATGAATCAAAAGTTACAAACAGATTTTGCCGTGTCGTAACTCTACGGTGGCTTTTCCCTTGATTGATTCTTATACACACACGGTTGGATTACCATAATGTGTTCTTGTGGCAAAAATTCTGTCAGGGGCGAGGGAACGGACTTGGGGGTAGAGGGAGCCGGGATTGGGGTGAAGGGAGGGAGAGGGGGAGACGGATGGGGGGGGGGGGGGCTGCGCGCAGGTAGGTAGGGAAGTAAATAACAAATGTTCTGGGCTCCACCTCATCGGGAGTGATTTCAATGCAATGTTTCATCATAGCAACCGGAGAAGAGAGTGTTTGGGGTTTAGGCTATCAATTACAGATACAGTATGTGTAGGCAGGCAGACACTATCATTTGGCTGATTGTCACCAGTCCACAGCAGTGACACCAGGAAGTGATCCATCACTCTATTACCTGTGACACGTGGAGAAGGATAACAAGGCGCAGTGGAATCATGAGGGACTGGGGCCCCCTCCGACACCAAGCTCTTTAACATGCTCGGGGACACACATTCTAATGCAGACATTTAACCTTCCCACCTTCAGCCATTTTTCTTTCTGTTCTTTGAGATTGATGTGTTTTGACGTGGAATAAACAGAAGCTTCTGCTGTTGATTGAACTCACATTGGGTGCACAGTGCTTGAATGGGTGTTGTTTACTGCAGTGAAGGCCAAGGCACATCTTTGGTTAATGGTTGGCGATATAATCAATTGAGGGTCAAGTTTTTTTCACCCCCTACCCCTTTCATACAGACAATCTGAACCTGCATAAATGGAGGTGCTTTAGAGGGAAAGCCTTTTGTTTGAAAGGGGCACAAAACACCTAAAAACAATGGTGCCCACCTTACAGGTGTAGCAAAGTTATAGCAAAGAGATAGCAAAGTTGACCTCAAACTGTGACCAAGGATACTAACCGTAACTGTTGCACTTAAACGTAACTGAGTGATCATTCGTACTGTAAAATCAATATGAGAGTGCCCAATACACAAATAAAAAATGATTATGCGTGAACTTTGTATTAGTATTAAGACAACAAACAGAGGAACGGTTTATAGAAGCTTGATATTGAACACAACATCTCACACAGCAACCTAAACATTTTCTTATTATCTTGGATAATGATAAAGGGGGAAAAAACGAGGCCTATATTTCGCCCTAACATTTTGCTGGAGGTACAGTATAACGATAATGAGACCAGACGAACGCAGATATTCCTGGTTGACCTTCTCTAACAGAATTCAATGATAATGGCCAATATGCTGCCAATCTTCACAATAACACCATGCCACGTACACACACACACACACACACACACACACACACACACACACACACACACACACACACACACACACACACACACACACACACACACACACACACACACACACACACACACACACAGCAGACATGGTCAAAAAAGGAAAAACAACAACGTACACGTCCTACCGAGGGGCAGAACTGAAAACAAAGTATTTTTAGGAACTCACAAAAAATCAGAGAAATCCACATTTTCATTATTATTTCACTTTGGGACCTCTATTCTACAGATTCCCTCAGGTGAGGTTATTCTTCCACATAGATGGCCACTACCCTGGCCTTACCCTGCTGTACAAAAACCACAGATAACACAGAGAGAGTCAACTTTAGTCCTCCCATTACAATCTCTGTCCTGAGCAGTGACTATATCAATCTGGAGGAGTAGGAGAAGATTGCCTGATTTGGTGCCCAGGGAAACCTCATCACTCTCGGGCCTCAATTGAGTGTCTGACCGACCCGGCCTGGAGCCCAGGCTTGGCTCTGTGGCTCATTGCTGCTCAATGCTGCTCTGCTTAACATTATCACCCTCATCTGTAAACACAGTCATCCATCACCCGGCCCATACGGCAGCCCCCCCTCTTATCCAAACTGATAAAGAAGGTGTATACTCTTATAATTTGCTCATCTCTAGGAGAAGGAATAATAATAATAATCTCTACTTGATGTACAGTCAGTGGCTCCCTCCTCCTACTCTCTATTGCTCTGTTTCTCTCTGTTTCTCTCTCTCTCATTCTCTCTCTCCACGTTGCTCTCTCATTGGGAGCTCACTCACTTAAATTCTCTCTCTGTGCCCCCCCCCCCCGTCTCCTCTCCAGTCATAATGTGCTTGTGGATAGTCTATTAATGAAGCAGCCTAATTTGACACCTCAGCGTGGTGTAATGGATTAAAATGCTGTGGCGCCATCCGTCTGGCCGGCACAAATAAACCGCTCGGTGTAAATATTGTAATTCATACCGCCTCTCGCTCAGATGATAATAATCTTAGCCTGTTGATGCCTCGCAGATTAAAAAAATCTGACGATGAGCAAAGAGGGGAAGGGGGAGGAAGGATTCGCATACCGCCCCAGCAGATCCGCAGTTGACACAATCTCTATTGCACTCTACACTGCCCTTTCCCACAAAAGCAACACCCATATGTGAGAATGCTGTTCATTGACTACAGCTCAGCATTTAACACCATGGTGCCCTCCAAGCTCATCACTAAACTAAGGACCCTGGGACTGAACACATCTCTCTGCAGTTGGTGAAGGTAGGCAACAACACATCCACCAGACTGACATTCAGGGATGTATGCCACACTGACACCACACGGGGACCCCTCAGGGGCACATGCTTAGTCCCCTCCTGTACTCCCTGTTCACTCATGACTGTGTGGTCGCGCACGACTCCAACGCAATCATTCATTTTGTTGACGACACGGCGGCGGTAGGCCTGATCACCGATGACGATGAGACAACCTATAGGAGGTCAGAAACCAGGCAGTGTTGTGCCCGGACAACAACCTCTCCCTAAACATCAGCAAGAGAAAGGAGCTGATCATGGACTACAGGAAACGGAGGGCCGAGCACATCGACAGGACTGTGGTGGAGTGGGTCAAGAGATTCAAGTTCCTAGATGTCAACATAACTAAGGATCTACAGAGCATTCGGAAAGTATTTACACCCGTTGACATTTTCCACATTTTGTTACGTTACAGTCTTATTCTAAAATCTATTAAATCATTTTTTCCCCCTCATCAATCTACACTCAATACCCCATAATGACAACGCAAAAACAGGTTGTTAGATTGTTTGGCAAATGTATTAAAAATGATTCAGTATTCAGACCTTTGAGTGGCTGAGCCACTCAAGGACATTCAGAGACTTGTCCCGAAGCCACTCCTGCGTTGTCATGGCTGTGTGCTTAGTGTTGTTGTCCTGTTGGAAGGTGACCCTTCACCCCAGTCTGAGATACTGAGCGCTCTGGACCAGGTTTTCTCAAGGATCTCTCTGTTCTTTGCTCCGTTCATCTTTCCCTCGATTCTTACTAGTCTCTCAGTCCCTGCCGCTGAAAAACATCCCCACAGCATGATGCTGCCACCACCATGCTTCACTGTAGGGATGGTGCCAGGTTTCTTCCAGACGTGACACTTGGCATTCAGGGGACAGATCTTGGTTTCATCAGACCAGAGAATCTTATTTCTCATGGTCCGAGAGTCCTTTAGGTGCCTTTTGGCAAACTCCAAGTGAGCTGTCATGTGCCTTTTACTGAGGAGTGGCTTCCGTCTGGCCACTCTACCATGAAGGCCTGATTGGAGGGCTGCAGAGATGGTTGCCATTCTGGAAGGTTTTGGGCACCTCCCTGGAAGGTTTTGGGCACCTCCCTGGAAGGTTTTGGGCACCTCCCTGGAAGGTTTTGGGCACCTCCCTGGAAGGTTTTGGGCACCTCCCTGGAAGGTTTTGGGCACCTCCCTGACCAATGCCCTTCTCCCCCAATTGTTTGGTTGAAGTTTTTATTGCGCTTTCCTTGGTTATTCATTTTTGTTTTTGATATAGCTAGTCTGATGGCTATAATGTGTGAAAAATAACATGTGTTTTTGTGTATAAAGGGTTCACAAAAAAAATATTCTCGAGACATAAAGCAGATAAATAAATGTAATAATATTGAAATATCAACACGTTACTATAGTGGGCCAAATCCTATAATCCCTGTCACATAGGCTTATTTATTGATTTCAATAATGTCACTAATGTCACACGAGAAGATATTTACGTTGTTAGGAAATATATTTACAAAGTTCCAAAGAAAACTATGAATTCCTAAGAACATTTTTGAGGAATTGCACTTACAAACTTTGTTTCCTTGTTTTCCTGCAGATGTCATGGTGTGCATGCAGATGTCATGGTGTGCATGCAGATGTCATGGTGTGCATGCAGATGTCATGGTGTACATGCATGTGTGTGCATGTAAGATGGTCATGTGGTCATCATCCCCCCCACCCCACACCTATTTGGCATGAGGTTAGTGAGACGACAGTGACACTCTGTCTAGGAGCAGGTGTCATAGTTAGAGTGACAGTCCCAGTCAGATGTTCACTAGATTAGCCACAGTGCCACGTGACAGGCAGCTTACCTCCTGATAAGAGCAAAGCCTTTTGGTCGGAGCCAGCTGATGTTGTTACCAGAGATGGTTTAGAGCAGGAGATATTGATCTACAGGTTTATGAATGAATGGACACACCTCATGGAGATGGAGGATTCTGGGAGGATCAGGCCGGATCCGTGCAATATCTAATCCAATGTCTGACCACGCAATATGGTCTATGGGTCAGCTGGGGTTGAGCTTCCCCGAAGACGTTGTAGCGAACATGGCACGTTTTTGTCCTGCTCACTGGCTAACATAAATCTAGGACCTTTTCCTGAAATGAAGCTTCCTACCCTATAGTTATGTTCTAAGTGAAATAATGACATAAATTATATGAACAGTATGTGCTGCACTGTAGCAGTGCCTTTGTGTGCTCTATTCTACTGTACCACATATCTGCCCAAATTGTCTTAACTTAGGCCTACATGTATCTCAAAAACAAGGGAAGCTCGTGGCAGTAGATTGCTGATCACAATATGGTGTATGTCTCTAACAGGGGGAGGAATAAACGTATAGACATTATGCAGTCCTCTGGTGGACTGACTCGCTTAACAGATTTACGTCTACCGTCCTATGCTCTCTGAATGGCAAACAGGTGCATTTGCAATGTAAATGGGTGTATTCTTCTCTCTATTGAATTGTTTTCTTAATCATTTCCTTTGTGCCATGAAGTAAAGAAAACAGATTCTGTCTAAAGAGCATTGGAAGTGTTAATGACCCCTTGGCTCAGCAGCAACATTAGCGCCTGGCAGCATAGCAAACACAGGGTCAATCACATTATCTCCAGGTGCTTGCTAACATCAACATTCTCTTTCTGATGAGCAAGACAATTGGATTCTGGAATTTGAAAGAAATACTTTTATAATGTCCAGTGGTGTGAATCATCACCTCACGTGAGATGCTATTTCGTTCAAAGCATCTTAAAGATATGCCTATGTTCTGTAATCACATTGTTGTCAACTAAATATAGAAAATATACCATCGAGGTACTTTATTTTTCTCATACAACTTTGTATGTTACTGAACTACATATTGTAGATGCAGAATAAAGTGGGAATAGGCTCTTTACTTTTCAAAACCAAATGACTACATACTAAATAAAGAATACGTAGCAAAATGAAGGTTTCCAAATGCATTGATCTTTATAATATAGTTATCATCACCAAAAGATGAAACAGAAAGATAAGATTGGAAAGAAACGTCATTTCCTTTCAAATCTTCGGTGGGACATCCCCCACATTAATAATCTGCCCGTGGTTGAAATCTGTGCATAATGAAAATCTCTTTTATAAATATGTATGCAGCCAAGTCACAACATAATAGAGGTTTTTAGTGAAAAACAGATGGCTGGCTGGCTGGCTGATTTCTAAAGGACGAAGAGCAGAGAAGAGCACTGCAGAAAATGATGTTCCCTAGCTTAGAAATGTCTTTAATTAATAGCACATTTTACATAATGATTACACTGTAATTGTGCCAACTAGCAGAGTGTCATTAAGTACATCCTTGCTCCTTTACAATGCTCTCCGGCTAAAAAATAATGAGTTACATGGTATATCACTATGCAACAGGTCCATAAATAACATTTAAGCCCATACAAGGACCGTACTTATAAATAATAAATATTTGCCTTTTGTAATTGAGCAAAAAAACAACTGCCTCCTTTGTCTGCCCTCCTATCCCCACCAATTTGGCTTTGTCCTGTTATAGGCTAGTTGGGGGAAAGGAGATTTTTCAAATGTTTCCCTTCCTTGTAAGTACTGAATAATTTATTTGCCGGCTAATAGCCAACACTGTCAACACGGGGTGGTTAAAATATACCTATGTCCAGATAGATGTGTTGACTGGCCGGGAAGTGATTATTTCCTGCTTCCAGATATTTTGTTGGATGCAGTCCCTGTATACACTGCAGTAAATCACCGCCTTCCAATTACACAGCTCCACAAAACAAGGCTTGAATTCAAATCAGGCCGCAAAAACAGAGACAGAGATAGCGTCTGCTTGCCTGCCCGGGTACTGTTAGTCATGTGGGTGAGACAAGGGGGTCCGAAGGTGGAGTTGGGTGTGCAGGAGAGGGATGGGTGGAGAGTAGGGTTGGAAGGTGTGAAGATTTGTTTCTTGTTTATTGCTTATTCCATTTGATTGTAAAGTGGCTTGGGTGCAGGTTGCTCTAACCTCTTGGGGGAAGCTGAGTTCCAAATATTTCAGTTGGTCCCATAGCACATGGTGTACATTTGCCTTTTCTGTGCCAGAGGTCACCTGTAGGTATGAAGAGAAATCATCATATTGCAAAGATATAAAACTAGAGAGAGCAGAAATGATTTAATTATGAATAAGACTTTGGAGGCTTGGAGGAGGTTTTACATTTACGTGACATTTGAGTCATTTAGCAGACTAACTCTTATCCAGAGCGACTTACAATTAGTACATTCATCTTAAGACAGCTGGGTGAGACAACCACATATCACAGTCATAGCAAGTGCATTTTCCCTCAATAAAGTAGTTATCAGCAAAGTCAGTGTTAGTAGGAAAATACAACTAGGGATTCATTTAAGATACTCTTTGAAGAGGTAGGGGTTCAGACGTTTTTGGAAGATGTCCTAGCGTCAGGGGGAAGCTGGTTCCCCCATTGGGGTGCCAGGACAGAGAAGATCTTTGAGTGGGCTGAGCGGGAGCTGACCTATAGAGATGGGAGGGCCAAGAGACCAGAGGTGGCAGAACAGAGTGCTCGGGTTGGGTTCTAGGGTTTGAGCATAGCCTGAAGGTAGGGAAGGGCAGTTCCTCTTTCTGTTCCGTAGCCAAGCACCATGGTCTTGTAGTGGATGTGAGCTTCGACTGGAAGCCAGGGGAGTGTGCGGAGGAGTGGGGTGACATGGGAGAACTTGACATGGGAGAACCACCAGGCAGGCTGCAGCGTTCTGGATAAGTTGCAGGGGTTTGAAGGCACAAACACGAAGCCCACCCAACAGAGAGTTGCAGTAGCCTAGACGAGAAGTGACAATAGCCTGGATTTGGACCTGCTCCACTTCCTGTGTGAGGTAATTCTCTAACAGATGTTGTAGAGCATGAACCTGCAGGAGTGAGTCACTGATTTGATGTTTGCAGAGAATGAGAGGGTGTTGTCCATGGTCACATCAAGGTTCTTTGCACTCTGGGAGGGGGACACGGTAGTGAGAGCATGTGGTGCAGACTCAGATTCTATCCACGTCACCTGGTAGGAGCGTCCTGACAGGTAGGATGCAATCCAAGAATGTGTAGAGCCTGAGACACCCAGCCCTGAGAGGGTGACGAGGAGGATCTGATGGTTCACGGTGCCTTCGAGGCAGCGGATAGATCTAGGAGGATGAGAACAGAAGAGAGAGAGTCAGCTTTCGCAGTGCAGAGAGCCTCGGTGACACAGAGGAGAGCCGGTCTCAGTTGAGTGAGCTGTTTTGAAGCCTGACAGTTTAGGGTTAAGAAGATCATTCTGAGAAAGATAACGTGAGAGTTGGTCATAGACAACACGCCTAAGTGTTTTGGAAAGAAAAGAAAGAAGGGACACCAGTCTGTATTTGTTGACATCAGCGGGGTCGATTGTTGGTTTCGTGAGGAGGGGAGCTACTGTCCATTTTGAAGTCAGAGGGGACACAGCCAGTAGCAGAAGGGGAGGGCCGAGCCAGCCGGGAGGAAAGGGGACAGTGAAAGTCATAGGATGTGGAAAGGGAGGAGAGTAGGGTCAAAGAGGCAGAATCAAGAGACAGGAGAAATAATGATTTAGCAGAAGGTAGAAATTATAAGAGGAGAGAGTAGTGGGTAGGGGCTTAGTAGGAGCTGAGTGGGTAGGGTTGAATGCAAGAGCGAGAGAAAAGGAAATAATGTGGTGATTAGAGACATTGAGGAGGTTGCAGCCAGATTAGTAGGTGAACAGGACTGGGAAAGAGTGAGGTCAAAAGAGGAAAGGAGTGGAAAGAAAGAGGTGGAAAGAAATTAATCAAAGTCAGGCGTCGGGAGGTTGAAGTCACCCAGTACGATGAGAGGTGATCCATCGTCGGTAAATTAGCTTATCAAGGTGTCAAGCTCATTGCGGAATTTTCCAAGGGCACCTGGTGGGCAATATATGACAACAATGTAAAGCTTGAGTGGACAAGTGACAGTGACAGCATGGAATTGAAATTATAAGATGGATAGGTGAGAGAGGGGGAAAATAGAAAATCTCCATTTAGGAGAAATTAGTAGTGTGAACATTTAAACAAAATAAGAAAAATCCCAAACTGAAAAACAATGTTGTTTTGTTTTTTCCCCCTACAAAATTCTAATCGCAATGCAGTTACCACAAAACAGATTATTTTCAATGTTATAGCGTAACTAGACGATAGGCTATAAGAGGCAAACTTTAGACTACTTCGGAGAATTTGCGAGGCATGCAAAATAGATTACTAAGACATGCGCGTCTCGTTTCTTCTTCCTGACCCCGCCTCTCTTTCCCTCACGTTGGCTCGCCTGTGTCCTATTCATTACACTGATTCTGTTGCTAAACTTTTCTTAAATGGAAGCAAATGGAACCAAACGGGGAGGGACCTACCTGAACTTGTCCAATAGACACTCGTGTTTTAGTTGTTCCGTTTTGCGACTGTTTGGACTACTGATTACACCCCTTTTCTTTCTCTTCACTAATGATGTCAGTGTGTTCAGTCTTCAGTCTGGTGTGTGTAGAATGTCCTAGCCTATTCATTGATGATAGACCCTTGCTTTACCGAAGTTGCGAGACATTGCAAACCAAGAGATTGTGAGATACAGCCTTCCATTGCAAGATACAGCTTTTAATGACCTGTAGATAGGACTGGTGCACAGTTCTGACTGTCTGCCTGGTGGCCAACCTGGCTATACTGTGCCCCTCTCCTCTCTCTCCCTCCCTTGCTAGCTAGCTATGAAAGATGCAAGTGTTTGTGTTCTTGGAAGAATTGCAAAAAAAAGACTGAGTTGATTCTTATTGGAATCAAATCTTGAGAGGTGGAATTGAGGTGCAGTAATGGTCGTACAGGTGCAATGGTTAACCATCTGAAAGGGACACACCACGAGACCCAAACCATTACTGGCAGCAGCACAGCTGCATTGTGAATTACCATGACATTTTATACATTTTCTGTTTGAATATATTGTTTGAACGTAAAACCGATGAAGAAATTGCTCTTCAAACGTTAAGAAAAAGGGTCCATTTGTCACATCCTTGGCCCTGTACCACCACTGCAACCACCAGATGCTCTCGGACCATGAGAAAATAATACATGTCTCCGTAAAGGCCAAAAAGTTTAGTATCTGAAGAGCAACATAGGCTGACATTTAGTTTTTCCAGTTATTGATGCCTTCTGCATAAATGCAATCCGTCGGTGGCATTGGTTGGCGGGACGCTCAGCGAGATGGAGAGATGGGGCGATCGAGGGATGGAGGGATGCGGGAATTTAATACACTCTGAGGCAGGGAGACGAGCGGCCTCAATCGTGAGTGTTTTTGAGTGTTTTCCATCCGCCGCTGCACCGTGGCGTACGTCGACCAGGGAGCTGATCAAAAGTAAATCTCATCATCACATATGCAGATTTCCCTGCACATGTGATTCACATTTGATCAGCTCCCCGGCCAGCGCGCCAGGGCGCAGCGGCTGATAGAAAACCCTCTGGATCCCTCTCTGCCGCTCGCCTCCCTGCCTAAGAGTGTATTAAATACTCTCCCTCACACCTCCGATCGCCCCATCCCTCCATCTCACCAACCATCCCCCCAACCAAGGGATTGCATTCATGCTGAATGCATCAATAACCGGAAAAACTAAAATGCCTTGTCAGGGACGAGGAGTTGTCACAGGTGCAGGCAAATGATTCTCCACCGGCGCTCAGCTGAGCTGCAATCAGCTTATAATCTGCGTATACATCAGGCTCTTACATGGACATTTCCTGCTTCCTTTCTCATTCTCCATGGCAGTAATGACAGCGAGAGGCGCTTAACCTCACCAAAATGTATAAATAATTTTAATTCAAACATATTAACAGTCAAAATACGGGAATCCGTCATGGCGGCTTACGGGGAAAGGCTTCTTAAGAAGCAATCAGGGCCTCGGAGTGTGTTCTTTGTCTTTTGGCGGCTGAGAGACAGGGTGCAGATTACTATCAGCCAACCCTGTTCTGCATAAATGCTCCCCCCCAGTGCTTTTAAATGTTCCTGACGATCTATTACATTTACCAAGCAGCCTTCCCAGGCGGCTGCACGGCCCGCCTTGCTTCTCCCGTTAATCTCATGCTTCCTTGGGAATGTGAAGGAGATCTGGACGAGGGTTTAAAGACCTTTTTATGAAGGCAGGCATGTGGGCCTCTATCCATCTTCCACCAACTAGCAGGCACGTTTATGTTCCATGGACGGGTTATGTCCCGCCATCTTAAAGAACAAAAACTTGCCCTTTTTACCTCATTGGGAAGAAGAGATGCTGGACATGTTACTGTGTTTTTTTTTTGAGGGTTCCTAGACCAGCACCAGATCTTACGCTTGACCAACAATGGACGTGACTTGGATGTATCTCTCACAAACTAGAATGATTTTCAGACTTTAAATGTTAGACAACATTATCCTCTGGTGTGTTGATTATGCGAGATCGGACATGAATCTACGCTAGAAAGTGTAAATATTGAAGATGCATACATATTGTAGACTCATAGATAACGCTACGATCATTCCCATCGACCCTGTGACAATACGAGTCAAACACGGATGCCTATACAGGCACAGGCTTCCCATTTCCACAGAAATTAATTCCATTGCTTTGCTGTCGGAGTGTGTCATCGGATACACACACATAAGTATAAAGATGTAAAATGGCATAATCCAGCCATCCAACCATCTTATTAAAGCATATATTTTTTCATTCCAGCCAGAGGAGAAAAGAATGTTAGCACTATCTATTCACAGGAGGTGAGAATTAAGGCAGTTTCAGCCTGGAAGCCACTCAAGCTTGTCAGGACACGGACTGCGGTTTTATGTCATGTCATTTATCTGCCGTTTATATTCTCTATGACCGCATTGTCTCTTTCAAGAACCTTTGGAGAATGTACACGCTGTACAAACAGCCACCTCTTGTCCGTGGCGTAACTAGGAAATGCTAATGTTTTTCTAACATGATCCACACACACACATCTCAGACACACTTCTTTTTAAAAAATTCCTATTTAAATAAATATGTATTTAATAACACAGATCACAGTCAGAGAGAGTGGAATCCACATGGAAAGATAGGGGCATGTAGAAAAAAATGGAAGGATGCGGGGATCGAGGGATGCCCTCTCTTCGTCCGACGTAAAGCACATCGAGGCAAATCAACACCCCGTGGATCACAACCCTTTTCATTACAGTTTAACAGGCACTTTCTATATCTCACCTCAACAAAAATAAAAATTGATGTAAAAGTTCCATAATAAAAAGAATAATAATGGTTTTCGCCATGGCCACAAGTTAATGGTTTGGATCCTAGTTGGGACTGGATGGATGAGAGTGGAGGCAGCAGCAGCCAATGACCTGGTGGTCCTGTAAAGGTGGGTTCAGATTAGGCTTGTCCGTAGGCCTAAGGAGACATATTTAGAATTGCATGTTATTCTAAAACAGTATGCTCAACACGTTGGTCATTTGAACCGTACCCACGTCATTGACCATTCTACAGCTGGTTATATAGAAATACACACAACACACTCACACACTGACTGAGCCACATAAACGGCGGACATCGTGTGAGTGTGCGCATGCTGTGAGAGTGTTTATTAAATTGCAAATCAGGGCAGCAAATTGAAAAGCCCTTGATCTTGTCATATAGATTTTTCCCCATCTATCCCACCCTTCACCCCTCTTCCCCCATCTATCCCCTGGCCTCCCAGAGTGCATGAGGGCACACAGCAGGAATTATAGCTCAGTGAAGTGCGGTGGCAAAGCCCGGGAGATTCATAGACAGTTGAAATGATAAAGTCCGGTCCAGGAGAAGCGCTACCGGTGCAATAACAGCCAGAGAGTCACAATAAAGTTTAGTTTAATGACAAGCACAAATAACGTGAACATTTGGCCGCTAAACCGTTGCTTCAGGATCGCATCTGATATATTAGTGGGCAACTGACCATGACTGCTGGGCGATTTTGCTGCTTGCCACGGAGGCGTGGGTCGCGGTGATACATGCGGCAAGGTGGCAGGTGTCCATTTTATAGAGTTATTCACTCGGAAATGCTGCCGGAGTGGACACTGGACGTTGGCTGGGCCATGGAGGGTGGAGGGGGCCTGGTTACATTATTGTTATTGCACAGCTGATATCTCCCAGACCCTGGCCCTGTTCACGTGCCTCACTGGACCTCTGGCTGGCTCAGCACCACTGCAGTGCAGTAGTCTAGTACACCAAACGCTAACAGGCTAACGGATAGTCTCTGAGGTGATAACCAACCTGATGCGCTAACATGATAATGGCTAGTCTCTGAGATGCAGCTAGCCAAGTGCTCTAGCAGACTTATAGTGTCTGAGGTGATAACCAACCTGATGCGCTAACATGATAATGGCTAGTCTCTGAGATGCAGCTAGCCAAGTGCGCTAGCAGACTTATAGTGTCTGAGGTGATAACCAACCAGCTGTGGACAGGGGAGCCTGGCCTGACTAGCATCCTAGGCTGGGCTGGGGCACTTTGGTTGGTTAAACGACACCCAGAGAAAAATTACAGGGGCTTCAGCTTTTGGTCACTGTGTCCCGATCTGGTCTGGTCTCTCTACAGGGCTGCCCATTTTAGACAAGCCTCATGTAAAAACATAACGGATATTATGTTTTCCCCTGAATCAATTTGGTGACCACATCATCTAGCAGTGTCCTGATACACCTGGTTAAATTACCAATGATGACTAAGTCTGAACCACAGAGAAACAACTAGATTATTTAGATCAGTGGTTGTCAACTGATTGATAGTAAATGTACCAATTATATGAGAAGGGAAAACAGTCCTGTCTTTTCTATTGTCAATAATTCCATTTGCCCATATTCTTGATGAAGACCACAAAATCAATCAAATCCAGTAAATAGTACTGCTAATAACTCCCTATTGGAAATACTGTGATTGAACAACATTTTTGAAGAGGTTAAATTATTTAAAAATATATATAGATGAGTTAGTCATTTCTACACACTTTCTACCTGGTTTTATTCGGTTAAGTTCAGACATTTTTTTATTTAATTAAAATGTTCTTTACTCAGACACTCAACCCATTCAAAACGTCCCGAGAAGCAAACCAATTGAGAATCGTTGATTTAGATGATCTATTTCTACGTTCTGAACATCCTGGCTAAAGTGGGATCACATCTATCACTCACCTCGTCGCCGTGGCGATGCCTTATTATTATACTCCTTTTCTACCTTTCTCATCATCATCATCGCATCAGTCTGATCATGTGAAAAACAATGGGACATAACAATATTCAATTTGCTCCAACACTCGTTTATCACACGCTTATTGTCACCTACTTAACCACAGTGAGTGATGATGGCTGGCTGGCCATGGCCTATGGGTGTAGCTGATGGGCTGATGGTCTGATAGGCTGGGGTAGGAGATGGAGTGTCGGGCAGCTGGTCGCTTGGTGGTGAAATAGGGGATCGGGGACTGGCTGAGTGTTGTGAGGACCAGCGGGAGAGACGACCACTGGGAGATGGACGATGGTGTGGCGCACCGGATAGTTTTCCCACAAATCAATCACTGCTCCCTTAACTGTACTACACCTATGAGTATTCGTTCGCTTGAACATTTTGGTTGATGAGTACAGGGAAAAGACAATGCAGATATCCAGAAAGAGTGAAATAAGCCACAATACAGCCTTTGAATCATCCCTTTTGGGATGAACCCAGCACTGTAGACTGTAACAAGGGACACTCAGCCACCACCCTCTGCTAGGCTAGTTGTTGCCACGGTTTCTGTTTACACGGGCTAAAAGAGCTCATTTAGCGCGGCCATTGTTGAACGTGGCCCTCAATGCAGATCCATTTGAAGGGCCATTATCCAACGAGAACGCCAGAGACAAAAGGAAGACAGCTAAGTGACAAATGATCCAGCCCACAGTAGGGTATAAGACACGCTTACCATGCTAACAACATGGTGGGCAGAATGGACCCCGCCCCCCGTTGAACGCAAACAAAGGGCTTCCTATTAATCATCGTTGATACGTGTCATCATTATCCCTCAATGAATGGCTATCCAGACCTCCCGGCGGACATCAACATGACAATTCAACACGCTGCAACGCAACTCCGCTGAGAGATAGACTGGAGCATATTTCCATTTCTAAATGGTAGTGGACACGAAATAATAAACGGATTGTGTCATCATCGTCATGTCATCTGGAGGACTAGAACAAAAATGGCGTTTGTGTGAAAATGGCACTGAGTGTTTGGTGATGAGGGAGATGGTGGTGGTGTCTGGGTAACCTTGCAGGTAGACTGTTGTGATTATTCTGTACAGGTTGGGATAATGTTGGGCCCTGGGGGACAGAGAGGAGCTGATTGGTGATTAGAGATATAATTAAGAGCAGCTTTGACATGGCCCCTCCCCCCTTCCTCCCCCCTCATACTCCCCCGTGTCCCCCACCTCCCCTAAAAAGCCCTCAAGGCCACTTCTCATCTGTGTTTATGGCTCTTCACCCTATTATCCCACAACAAAAGGGAGCTTCGCCACACAAACCCCAGCCAGCTGCCTTGCTGCCTCCCTGCCTGCCTGCCTCCCTGCCTGCCTGCCTCCCTGCCTACCTGGCTGCCTGCCTGCCTCCTGCATGCCTGGCTGCCTGCCTCCCTGCCTGCCTCCTCCTCCCTGCCTCCCTGCCTGCCTCCCTCCTCCTCCTCCCTCCCTCCCTGCCTCCCTCCCTCCCTCCCTGCCTCCCTGCCTCCCTCCCTCCCTGCCTCCCTCCCTGCCTCCTCCCTGCCTCCCTGCCTCCCTCCTGCCTGCCTCCCTCCCCTGGCCCTGCCTCCCTCCCTCCCTCCCTGTCTCCCTCCCTGCCTCCCTGCCTCCCTCCCTCCCTCCCTCCCTGCCTCCCTGCCTCCCTGCCTCCCTGCCTCCCTGCCTCCCTCCTCCCTGCCTCCCTCCCTCCCTGCCTGGCTGCCTCCCTCCCTGCCTCCCTCCCTCCCTGCCTCCCTCCCTCCCTCCCTCCCTCCCTCCCTGCCTGCCCCTCCCTCCCTCCCTGCCTCCCTGCCTCCCTCCTCCCTGCCTCCCTCCTGCCTCCCTCCCTGCCTCCTGCCTCCCTCCCTGCCTGCCTCCCTCCCTGGCTCCCTGCCTCCCTCCCTCCCTCCCTGTCTCCCTCCCTGCCTCCCTGCCTCCCTCCCTCCCTCCCTCCCCTGCCTGCCCCTGCCTCCCTCCCTCCCTGCCTCCCTGCCTCCTGCCTCCTGCCTCCTCCCTCCCTCCCTGCCTCCTCCCTGCCTCCCTCCTCCCTGCCTCCCTGCCTCCCTCCCTCCCTCCCTCCCTGCCTGGCTGCCTCCCTCCCTGCCTCCCTCCCTCCTGCCTCCTGCCTCCCTCCCTGCCTCCCTGCCTGCCTCCCCTGCCTCCTCCCCTCCCTGCCTCCCTCCCTGCCTCCTGCCTCCCTCCCTCCCTGCCTCCCTGCCTCCCTCCCTCCCTGCCTCCCTGCCTCCCTGCCTCCCTCCTCCCTGCCTCCCTGCCTCCCTGCCTCCCTCCCTCCCTGCCTCCCTGCCTCCTCCCTGCCTCCCTCCCTCCCTGCCTGGCTGCCTCCTCCCTGCCTCCCTCCCTCCCTGCCTCCCTCCCTCCCTGCCTCCCTGCCTCCTCCCTCCCTGCCCTGCCTCCCTGCCTCCTGCCTCCCTCCCTCCCTGCCTGGCTGCCTCCTGCCTCCCTCCTCCCCTGCCTCCCTGCCTCCCTCCTCCCTGCCTCCTGCCTCCCTCCCCCTGCCTCCCTGCCTCCCTCCCTCCCTGCCTGCCTCCCTCCCTCCCTGCCTCCCTCCCTGCCTCCCTCCCTGCCTCCCTGCCTCCCTGCCTCCTCTCCCTCCCTCCCTCCCTCCCTGCCTCCCTCCCTCCCTGCCTCCCTGCCTCCCTCCCTCCTGCCTCCCTGCCTCCCTCCCTCCCTGCCTCCCCTGCCTCCCTCCCTCCCTCCCTCCCTCCCTCCCTCCCTCCCTCCCTCCCTCCCTCCCTCCCGCCTCCCTGCCTCCCTCCCTGCCTCCCTCCCTCCCTCCCTCCCTGCCTCCCTGCCCCCTCCCCCTGCCTCCCTCCTCCCCTGCCTCCCTCCCTCCTCCCTGCCTCCCTGCCTCCCTGCCTCCCCTCCCATGCCTCCCTCCCTCCTGCCTCCCTGCCTGCCTCCCTGCCTCCTGCCTCCCTCCCTCCCTCCCTCCCTCCCTCCCTCCCTCCCTGCCTCCCCCTCCCTCCCTCCTCCTGCCTCCTCCCTCCTCCTCCCTCCCTGCCTCCCTCCTCCTGCCTCCCTCCTCCCTGCCTGCCTCCCTGCCTGCCTCCTCCTGCCTCCCTGCCTCCCCCTCCCTGCCTCCTGCCTCCCTGCCTGCCTCCCTCCCTGCCTCCCTGCCTCCCTGCCTCCTCTCCCTGCCTCCCTCCCTCCCTGCCTGCCTCCTGCCTGCCTCCCTCCCCTGCCTCCCTGCATCCCTCCCTCCCTGCCTCCCTGCCCCTCCCTGCTCCCTCCCCCTCCCTCCCTGCCTCCCTGCCTCCTCCCTCCCTGCCTCCCTCCTCCCTGCCTCCCTGCCTGCCTCCCTGCATCCCTGCCTCCCTGCCTCCCTCCTGCCTCCCTCCCTCCCTCCCTCCCTACCTCCTGCCTCCCTCCCTCCCTCCCTCCCCTCCCTGCCTCCCTCCCTCCTCCCTGCCTCCCTGCCTCCCCCTCCTCCTCCTCCCTCCCCTCCTGCCTCCTCCTGCCTCCTCCCTCCTCCTCCTGCCTCCCTCCCTCCCTCCCTGCCTCCCTGCCTCCCCTGCCTGCCTCCCTCCTGCCTCCCTCCCTGCCTCCCTCCCTCCCTCCCTCCTGCCTCCCTGCCTCCCTCCCTGCCTCCCTCCCTCCCTCCCTGCCTCCTCCTGCCTCCCTCCCTCCTCCCTCCCTCCTGCCTCCCTGCCTCCTGCCTCCCTCCCTCCCTCCCTCCCTGCCTCCCTCCCTCCCTGCCTCCCTCCTGCCTCCCACCCTCCCTCCCCCTGCCTCCTCCCTGCCTCCCTGCCTCCCTCCCTGCCTGCCCTCCTGCCTCCCTGCCTCCCTCCCTCCTGCCTCCCTCCCTCCCTGCCTCCTCCCTGCCTCCTGCTCCCTGCCTCCCTCCCTCCCTGCCTCCCTCCCTGCCTCCCTGCCTCCCTCCCTGCCTCCCTGCCTCCCTGCCTCCCTCCCTCCCTCCCTCCCTCCCTGCCTCCCTGCCTCCTCCCTGCCTCCCTGCCTCCCTCCCTGCCTGCCTCCCTCCTCCCTGCCTCCCTCCTCCCTCCCCCTCCCTCCTCCCTCCCTCCTCCCTCCTCCCTCCCTCCCTGCCTCCCTGCCTCCCCTCCCTGCCTCCCTCCCTGCCTGCCTCCCCCTGGCTCCCTCCCTCCCTGCCTCCCTGCCTCCCTCCCTGCCTCCCTCCCTCCCTGCCTCCCCCTGCCTCCCTCCCTCCCCCCTCCCTGCCTCCTGCCTCCTCCCTCCCTCCCTGCCTCCCCCTCCTGCCTCCCTCCCCCTCCCTCCCTCCCTCCCTGCCTCCCTCCCTCCCTCCTCCCTGCCTCCCTCCCTGCCTCCTGCCTCCCTCCTCCTCCCTCCCTGCCTCCCTCCCTCCCTGCCTGCCTCCTCCCTCCTCCCTGCCTCCCTCCCTGCCTCCCTCCCTCCCTCCCCTCCCTGCCTCCCTCCCTCCCTCCCTCCTGCCTCCCTCCCTCCCTGCCTCCTCCCTGCCTCCTCCCTGCCTCCCTGCCTCCCTCCTGCCTGCCTCCC
Source organism: Oncorhynchus nerka (assembly GCF_034236695.1). Classification (NCBI taxonomy): domain Eukaryota; kingdom Metazoa; phylum Chordata; class Actinopteri; order Salmoniformes; family Salmonidae; genus Oncorhynchus; species Oncorhynchus nerka. Next base: position 46,882,656 of record NC_088412.1, on the reverse strand, counting down.
CTGGCTCCCTGCCTCCCTCCCTCCCTCCCTGCCTCCCCCTGCCTCCCTGCCTCCCTCCCTCCCTCCCCCTCCCTCCCTCCCTCCCTCCCTGCCTCCCTGCCTCCCTGCCTCCCTGCCTCCCCCTCCCTCCCTGCCTCCCTCCCTCCCTGCCTCCTGCCTCCTCCTCCCCTGCCTCTCCATCCCTCCCTGCCTCCCTCCCTGCCTCCCTGCCTCCCTCCCTCCCTCCCTGCCTCCCTGCCTCCTGCCTCCCTCCCTGCCTCCCTGCCTCCCTCCCTCCCTGCCTCCCTCCCTGCCTCCCTCCCTCCTCCCTCCCTCCTGCCTCCCTGCCTCCCTCCCTCCCTCCCTCCCTGCCTCCCCCTCCTGCCTCCCTCCCTCCCTGCCTCCCTGCCTCCTCCCTGCCTCCTCCCTCCCTCCCTGCCTCCTCCTCCCTGCCTCCCTGCCTCCCTCCCTCCCTCCTCCCTGCCTCCCTCCCTCCCTCCTCCCTCCCTCCCTCCCTCCCTCCCTGCCTGCCTCCTCCCTCCTGGCTCCTCCCTCCCCCTCCCTCCCTCCCTCCCTGCCTCCCTCCCTGCCCCTGGCTCCCTCCCTCCCTCCCTCCCTCCCTCCCTCCCTCCCTCCCTCCCTGCCTCCCTGCCTCCCTCCCTGCCTCCCTGCCTCCCTCCCTGCCTGCCTCCCTCCCTGCCTCCCTGCCTCCCTCCCTCCCCCTGCCTCCCTCCCTCCCTCCCTCCCTCCCTCCCTCCCTCCCTGCCTCCCTGCCTCCCTCCCTGCCTGCCTCCCTCCTGGCTCCCTGCCTCCCCCTCCCTCCCTCCCTCCCTCCCTCCTCCCTCCCTCCCTGCCTCCCTCCCTGCCTCCCTGCCTCCCTCCCTCCTGCCTCCCTCCCTCCCTGCCTCCCTCCCTGCCTCCCTGCTCCCTGCCTCCTCCTGCCTCCTGCCTCCTCCCTGCCTGCCTCCTCCCTGCCTCCCTGCCTCCCTCCTCCCTGCCTCCCTCCCTCCCTGCCTCCTGGCTCCTGCCTCCCTCCCTCCTCCCTCCCTGCCTCCCTGCCTCCCTGCCTCCCTGCCTCCCTCCTCCCTGCCTCCTCCCTGCCTCCCTGCCTCCCCCTCCCTGCCTCCCTGCCTCCCTCCCTCCCTCCCTCCTGCCTCCCTCCCCCTACCTCCCTGCCTCCCTCCCTCCTGCCTCCCTGCCTCCCTGCCTCCCTCCTCCCTCCCTCCTCCCTCCCTCCCTGCCTCCCTGCCTCCTGCCTCCCTCCCTCCCTCCTCCCCCTCCTCCCTCCCTCCCTCCTGCCTCCCTGCCTCCCTCCCTCCCTCCTCCCTGCCTCCCTCCCTGCCTCCCTCCCTCCCTCCCTGCCCCCTCCCTCCTGCCTCCCTGCCTCCCCCTCCTCCCCTCCCTGCCTCCCTGCCTCCTCCCTCCCTCCCTCCCTGCTCCTGCCTCCCCTCCCTCCTCCCTCCCTCCCTGCCTCCCTGCCTCCCTCCCTCCTCCCTCCCTCCCTGCCTCCTCCCTCCCTGCCTCCTGCCTCCCTCCCTCCCTGCCTCCCTCCCTGCCTCCCTGCCTCCCTCCCCTGCCTCCCTCCCTCCCTCCCTCCTCCCTCCCTCCCTCCCTCCCTCCCTCCCTCCCTCCCTCCCTGCCTCCTCCCTGCCTCCCTCCTGCCTCCCTGCCTCCTCCCTGCCTGCCTCCCTCCCCCTCCTGCCTCCCTCCCTCCCTCCTGCCTCCTCCCTGCCTCCTGCCTCCCTCCCTCCCTCCCTCCCTGCCTCCCTCCCTCCCTCCTGCCTCCCTCCCTCCCTCCTGCCTCCCTCCCTCCCTGCCTCCTGCCTCCCTCCCTCCCTCCTCCCTGCCTCCTCCCTGCCTCCCTGCCTCCCTCCCTCCTGCCTCCCTCCTCCTCCTGCCTCCCTGCCTCCCTGCCTCCCTCCCTCCCTCCCTCCTCCCTCCCTCCCTCCCTGCCTCCCCTCCTCCCTGCCTCCTGCCTCCTCCTGCCTGCCTCCTCCTGCCTCCATCCCTCCCTCCCTCCCTGCCTCCTGCCTCCTCATCCTCCCTCCCTCCCTGCCTCCCTCCCTGCCTCCTCCCTCCCTGCCTCCCTGCCGGGAAAGCCTCCCTCCTCCCTCCCTGCCTCCCTCCCTCCCTGCCTCCCTGCCTCCCTCCCTCCCTCCCTCCCTGCCTCCCTCCTTCCCTCCATCCCTCCTCCCTCCCTCCCTCCCTGCCTGCCTCCCTCCCTCCTCCCTCCCTCCCTCCCCTCCCTCCTGCCTCCCTCCCTCCCTCCTCCTCCTTCCTCCCTCCCTCCCTCCTCCCTCCTCCTCCTCCTCCCCTCCCTGCCTCCTCCTGCCTCCTGCCTCCCTCCCTGCCTGCCTCCTCCCTCCTCCCTGCAGCCTCCTCCTGACCTCCTCCCTCCCTCCCTCCTGCCTCCCTGCCTCCTCCTGCCTCCCTGCCTCCCTCCCTGCCTGCCTCCTAAAACTTGGCTCCCTGCCTCCCCCCTCCCTCCCTCCTCCTCCCTGCCTCCCCCCTGCCTCCCTGCCTCCTCCTCCCTACCTCCCTCCCTGCCTCCCTCCCTGCCTCCCTGGCTCCCTGCCTCCCTCCCTGCCTCCTGCCTCCCTCCTGCCTGCCTCCTCCCTGCCTCCCTGCCTCCTCCTCCCTGCCTCCCTCCCTCCCTGCCTCCCTGGCTCTCTGCCTCCTCCCTCCTCCCTACACCTCCCTCCCTCCCTGCCTCCCTGCCTCCTGCCTCCCTCCTCCTCCTCCTGCCTCCCTCCCTGCCTCCCTGCCTCCTCCCTCCTGCCTCCCTGCCTCCCCCTCCCTCCCTGCCTCCCTCCTTCCCTACCTCCTGTCCTCCTCCCTCCTGCCTCCCTGGCTCCCTGCCTCCTCCCTCCCTCCCTCCTGCCTCCCTCCCTGCCTCCCTGGCTCCCTGCCTCCCTCCCTCCCTCCTCCCTGCCTCCTCCCTCCCTGCCTCCCTGCCTCCCTCCTGCCTCCTGCCTCCCTCCTGCCTGCCTCCCTCCCTGCCTCCCTGCCTCCCTCCCTCCCTGCCTCCTGCCTCCCTCCTGCCTCCCTGCCTCCTCCCTGCCTGCCTCCTCCCTGCCTAACCCTCCCTCCCTCCCTCCCCCTGCCTCCCTGCCTCCCTCCTCCCTCCCTCCTCCCTCCCTCCCTGCCTCCCTCCCTCCTGCCTCCCCTCCTCCCTCCCTCCCTCCCTCCCTCCCTGCCTCCCTGCCTCCCTGCCTCCTGCCTCCCTCCCTCCCTCCCTCCCTGCCTCCCTCCTTCCCTCCATCCCTCCCTCCCTCCCTCCCTCCCTGCCTGCCTGCCTCCCTCCCCCTGGCTCCTCCCTCCCTCCCTCCCTACCTCCTCCCTGCCTCCCTCCCTGGCTCCCTCCTCCCTCCTCCCTCCCTCCCTGCCTCCCTGCCTCCCTCCCTGCCTCCCCTCCCCCTGCCTCCCTCCTTTGCCTCCCTGCCTCCTCCTCCCTGCCTCCTCCCTCCCTCCCTCCCTCCCTGCCTCCCTCCCTCCTCCTGCCTCCCTGCCTCCCTCCTGCCTGCCTCCCTCCTTGGCTCCTGCCTCCCTCCCTCCCTCCTCCCTCCTCCCTCCCTCCCTCCCTCCCTCCCTCCTGCCTCCTCCCTGCCTCCTGCCTCCCTACCTCCCTGCCTCCCTCCCTCCCTGCCTCCCTGCCTGCCTCCCTGGCTCTCCTGCCTCCCCTGCCTCCCTGCCTCCTCCTGCCTGCCTCCCTCCCTGCCTCCTGCCTCCCTCCTCCCTGCCTCCCTCCTGCCTCCCTGGCTCTCTGCCTCCCTCCCTCCCTCCCTCCCTCCCTGCCTCCTGCCTCCTGCCTCCCTCCTCCCTCCCTCCCCTGCCTCCTCCCTCCCTCCTGCCTCCCTCCTCCCTGCCTCCCTGCCTCCCTCCCTCCCTCCCTCCCTGCCTCCTCCTTCCCTACCTCCCTGCCTCCCTCCTCCCTGCCTCCTCCTCCCTGCCTTCCTCCCTCCCTCCCTCCCTGCCTCCCTGCCTCCTCCCTCCCTGCCTCCCTCCCTCCCTCCTCCCTAGCCTCCCTCCCTCCCTCCCTGCCTCCCTGCCTCCCCTCCCTGCCTCCCTGCCTATATCCTGCCTGCCTCCCTCCTGCCTCCCTGCCTCAAAAACCTCCCTGCCTCCCTGCCTCCCTCCCTCCCTCCTCCTGCCTCCTGCCTCCCTCCTGCCTGCCTGCCTCCCTCCTCCTCCTGCCTCCCTCCCTCCCTCCCTCCCTCCCTGCCTCCTGCCTCCCTCCCTGCCTCCCTGCCTCCCCCTGCCTGCCTCCTCCCTGCCTCCCTGCCTCCCTCCCTCCCTGCCTCCCTCCTGCCTCCCTGCCTCCTCCTGCCTGCCTCCTCCCCTGGCTACCTCCCTCCCTCCCTCCCTCCCTCCTCCCTGCCTCCCTAAAAGCCTCCCTGCCTCCCTGCCTCCTCCTGCCTGCCTCCCTCCCTGCCTCCTGCCTCCCTCCCTCCTGCCTCCCTCCTCCTGCCTCCTCCTGCCTCCCTGGCTCCTGCCTCCCTCCTCCCTCCTCCTGCCTCCTGCCTCCTGCCTGCCTCCTCCTGCCTCCCTCCCTCCTCCTGCCTCCTCCCTCCCTCCCTGCCTCCCTGCCTCCCTGCCTCCCTGCCTCCCTCCTCCTGCCTCCCTGCCTCCCTCCCTCCCTGCCTCCCTGCCTCCCTGCCTCCCTGCCTCCCTCCCCTCCCTCCCTCCCTGCCTGCCTCCCTCCCCTCCCTCCCTCCCTGCCTCCTCCTCCCCTCCCTCCTGCCTGCCTCCCTCCTCCCTCCCTCCCTCCCTCCCTCCCTCCCTCCCTCCCTCCCTCCCTCCCTGATGCTGCCTCCCTCCCTCCCTCCTCCTGCCTGCCTCCCTCCTCCCTCCCTCCCTCCCCCTCCCTCCTCCCTACCTGCCTCCCTCCCTCCCTCCCCTGGCTGCCTAGCTACCACCACTGCCCTGGAATACACTGGTACTCTCCAGTGACAATAAAACCAAACTTGAGATGAAACAAAAAAAAGTTACACCATATTTGCTCAGACTAACTATGATGAAAGGCAATGAAGACAAGGGCTCCTCATGCAGGTATCAATATAAATATTACTGGAAGGTCAATTAATATGTAAATGAACTCCTCCATTTAATTAGCTATTTAACTATTTTCCGAGGCATGGACATATTAAATCATGCTTAAAGACCCCTCTAACTAGGCTCCTGACAATAGTGCTAGGGAGTCGCGGGCTCATAAACTACCGGCTTGACCTATAAAGAGCCGCGAGTCTGCTAATTCCATCTCAGGCTAATTTTATGACTTGCATAAAATAACCATAGTGCAGCTTTGTGGCTGTAAAGAGGACGTGGGTGATAAAACTAGAGCCGGGGAAAGCATCAGACATCTCCTCTTTACTAGTGTCCTCGTTTATTATTCTATTATTCTTTGCAGGGTACCAGGCTCCCGTGAAAGACAAATGACCTTATTATATTAAATCATTTGTGAGGATATTAACCGTTAATCACATATAAACAGCATTTAAAAGGTATTGATTTCCCAGCAGCTCATAACAGCTTTTTAAATTGATGTTCAATAACATGATAATAGATAATCAGCATAATTCTGCCCGTCAAAGTAGGGGACAAAGGTTAAGGAGCGCTACCTGCAGTGACCTCATCCCAACTCCCCTTCACACCCCTCCAAACCCCGACTGATGACCTCTATCTCAACAGGTTCATGACCTTGGCTGTTCCCATCACCCCAGAAAGGGATGGACAGCATGTTCAACATGGACAAAATGCCTGTCTGCACTCTGTCAGTTTTCAGAATCATACCATATTACTCACCATGGTTACGCTATTTCACATGTTCAAATGGAAATCAGATTAAAACTGGTGTTGTCATAAAATGACACTGTGATATTACAAATACATCATATGTACACTGAATATACAAAATATTAAGAGTAGTACATGCATTACATTCAGTGAAGTACAGTACGTAACGCAACTATGACAACAACACAACAATTACCTTGGGAGCAGAGGTAGAGGAGAGGAAGAGGGGTTAGTCAATAATGAGACTAACCTACACACAGTAAATAAACATTGAATTCAACTTAGTGTTGGTATAGATACATCTATAGCTCAGTAATCACCTCTCTAATACACCAGGCTTGTATAGAGTAGAATTTCTTGTCCTTTTGACACATCAAGCCTGTAGAAAATGGCACGTCATATTTTTATTTATTTAACTAGGCAAGTCAGTTATGAACAAATTCTTATTTCCAATGACGGCCTAGGAACAGTGGGTTAATTGCCTGTTCAGGGGCAGAAGGACAGATTTGTACCTTGTCAGCTCAGGGGTTTGAACTTGCAACCTTCCGGTTACTAGCCCAACACTCTAACCACTAGGCTACCCTATTGCCGGATAAATGTATGTGGCCTGATAGATACAGTTTAATGATTCATTCAGAATTATGAGCTTTGACATTAGGGACACCTGCTCTTTCCATGACATAAACTGACCAGGTGAATCCAGGTGAAAGCTATGACACCGTATTGATGTCAACTGTTAAATCCACTTCAATCAGTGTAGATGAATGGGAGACCTGTTAAAGAAGGTTATTTAAAATGTGAAACAATGGAGACATGGATTGTGTGGGCAAGACAAGATATTTAGGTGCCATTGAACTGGGTATGGTAGTAGATGCCAGGTGCACCGATTTGTGTCAAGAACTACAACGCTGCCGGGTTTTTCATGCTCAACAGTTTCCCGTGTGTATCAAAAATGGTCCACCACCCAAAGGACGTCAGGCCAACTTGACACAACTGTGGGAAGCATTGGAGTCAACATGGGCCAGCATTACTGTGGAACGCTTTTGACACCTTGTAGAGAATTGAGGCTGTTCAGAGATCAAATGGGAGGGGAGGGTACAACTCATTATTAGGAAGGTGTTCCTAATGTTTGGTGGAACTCAGTGTATATCACATTCACTTTTGTATACACTATCGCTAGCAGTTTACAGGTGAGTCAATGAAGAAAATTGGGCACGACAAACTTTGAAAAACGGATACCTATGTTTGGACTTTTCACACCTTAGGTGAATCATAACACTGTATTTGCAAGTATGGATATATTGTATTTAACCCTAGAACTTCAAAGACTACACTTTTGGTGCAGTTTTCACATTTGTGTGTGTGTTTGCGTGCTTACATCTGTGTATATGTGTGCATGCGTGCATCTGTGTATGTGTGTGTGTGTGTGTGTGTGTGTGTGTGTGTGTGTGTGTGTGTGTGTGTGTGTGTGTGTGTGTGTGTGTGTGTGTGTGTGTGTGTGTGTGTGTGTGTGTGTGTGTGTGTGTGTGTGTGTGCGTGTGCGTGTGCGTGTCTGCATCCTTGCGCGTGTACGTGTGTTCATGTGCGTGCCTGTTGTGAATCCAGACCGCCCGCAGATACCATTTAGTTTTAAGAGTCCTCCCAGTTGCTTTTGGGAATCTGGCCACAATAATACATTGCAGCAGGTAGCAGAGGATGGCGGGCAGCATGCAAATCTATCTTGGTGTCCCTCTGGGGCCGAGGCAGAGGAGAGCACAGGGAGAGAAAATGAAACTGTGCTGCACCAAACACTGTGTCTCCTCTCTCTCTGAGACCAAAGTTAATTTCGGAGAGGGAAGTAGAAAATAAGGTTCAGGCTGGGCCTCTCTATCCTCTATCCCCTGTTCCAACACACTGTGGCTCATAGTATGGTACTAGAGATGGATATGTGAGAGGATGTACTCACATTCAAAGCCTGACACAGGTCCAGCTGATTCATTATGACAGGCCTATCTTTTATTAGCTCGTGGTTCGTATTTAAGTTCCATCTCGTTGGGGGATGAAAAAAAGGTGAGTTTCCTCTGGATGAATACAGCTGATGTATTATGCAGCTAGACGTATACGGCCAGGTAATTATTATTAGCCCTGTGCGTCTTGACAGTTGTGTTGAGTAGGGTATTATGTACGGGTATATTTTACATTTACATTTAAGTCATTTAGCAGACGCTCTTATCCAGAGCGACTTACAAATTGGTGCATTCACCTTATGACCTCCAGTGGAACAGTAGTGCATCTAAATCTTTTCAGGGGGAGGGGGGGTGAGAGGGATTACTTTATCCTATCCTAGGTATTCCTTAAAGAGGTGGGATTTCAGGTGTCTCCGGAAGGTGGTGATTGACTCCGCTGTCCTGGCGTCGTGAGGGAGTTTGTTCCACCATTGGGGGGCCAGTGGTATATGATATTAGCCGTTTAAGTTAGTAGTGAGTCCTATAGATTGACAGGATGTAAACTCACACAGCCACTGTGCTCAGTATATCCTAAAGATTGGAATGCTCTATGTAGATTGCCGATGCAAAACCATCCCAAGACAATACAAGCAAAAAGGACCAATAACAGTCTCTCAAACTGTTGTTAGAAGAGACTAGCTCATTTTCAGGTGTAGAATTTTATCATAGGATGAGGGGCTGAAATCAAACACATCCCATTTGCCAGTTATTAGGAGATTGACGAACAGGAAATGAATACAAGGGTAGAGTGATTCAATTCCAGGCTGCCTCCCTGGAGACTTTATAGTCTCCTCCCAGAGCCGTGAAGAGAGTGAAACCAGGCTAAATTAACATGACTGAGTTTGCTACTCTGCTCCTCTCAGCCTGTTGTTACGATATGGCTTTTAGCCCAAAACTTTTCTAATTCCTTATGAGTAAAAGGGTAATCGTCTGAGTGTAGTCATTTGTGATGGAATATGTGATCTAACTGCCCTACACTCCAAAGTAATAAGGTTGATATCGTAGTGTTATAGTAGAGTATCAAAGTAATCTGACCAGATATTTTTTATATATTTAACATTGACTTTATTTCACTGCTTCACTTAAGTAAAACGTTTAAAACTTCTTCAGCAGCAGTACCACAAAAAATACTTGTGTTTAATGGTACAGTTCAGATGTGTCTTCGGGAAAGGAAACTCAACGTTTTAGTCATTTGATGTGCAACGATTTTGGTGAATAAAGACATTCGCCAAAGCATTTTAGTGCTTTATATTTCCCTGCACCTTGTATAGCTACTATGTTGGGATTTCTCCATTGCTCAGATTTGAGAGACAGAGATTCAAGGAGTCCAGTGTGGCTGATACTAAGGCAGGGAATAATGATGAGGTGAGGGGAGGTGGAGGACATGCTCTGCACCTCTGGTGTTGGGAGAAACAGACCAAACTGTATTGATTCTGATCCGGTTTAATTTTCGTAAGCGGCCAGCGTTTCACACTTTGTTTGGGCACCTTTTTGATGGCCCCTGACAGGCCTGTTGACGCTGCCTGGGACAATTTGACAGGCTGGACGAGGCTGGGGGGAATGAACGAGGGGAGAAAGGGGGAAGGGAAGGGGAGCAGGTTGTGAGTGTGCAGCTTAGCACAGCTCAGCACCACTGACTTTCCTATCCCATCGCCGCCTCCTCCCTCAGCCTCCTGGAATCAATTCTGTGTGTTTATAGACCATTTCACAGGCCTTTACCTGTAACATCACTGGTGTCAGTCCCATAAATACCCACAGATATATAATGGTTGAATTAGTATAATGGTTAAAACAAGCATCTGGCTACAAGCATAAAGGAAATGTCAACATGTTCTCTTCACTAAGGCAATTAGAGATCATTACTACGGCAGGCTTGGCTTGGAAACATCATCAAGGTTAAAGTCAAGATCCACAAGACCCCTTCAACTGCTGTTATTTTGTTTACCCCTTGTCTCTAATAGATGGGCACATTTTGCAAACAGAGGCATTCGCAGGGTTTCTTCCAGGTTCAACGCCAAATCAAAATAGTTGACTACTTTTGACTAGCCCTATAGGCTCCAATAGGGGGGTAGGGCTCTGGTAGTGCAGTACAGGAGATAGGGTGGCATTTCAGATGCAGACTAAACCATTTAAACAAAAGGACAAGCCAGACAACACTTCCACACCACCGGTTACCACATGGGACCACATGGATGTTCAAATCCAATCAAATTGCATTAGTCACATGCGCCGTATGTAACAAGTGTTTACAGTCAAACGCTTACTTACGAGCCCCTAACCAACAAGTGTAGACCTTTACAGTCAAACGCTTACTTACGAGCCCCTAACCAACAAGTGTAGACCTTTACAGTCAAACGCTTACTTACGAGCCCCTAACCAACAAGTGTAGACCTTCACAGTCAAACGCTTACTTACGAGCCCCTAACCAACAAGTGTAGACCTTTACAGTCAAACTTACGAGCCCCTAACCAACAAGTGTAGACCTTTACAGTCAAACGCTTACTTACGAGCCCCTAACCAACAAGTGTAGACCTTTACAGTCAAACGCTTACTTACGAGCCCCTAACCAACAAGTGTAGACCTTCACAGTCAAACGCTTACTTACGAGCCCCTAACCAACAAGTGTAGACCTTTACAGTCAAACTTACGAGCCCCTAACCAACAAGTGTAGACCTTCACAGTCAAACGCTTACTTACGAGCCCCTAACCAACAAGTGTAGACCTTTACAGTCAAACGCTTACTTACGAGCCCCTAACCAACAAGTGTAGACCTTTACAGTCAAACGCTTACTTACGAGCCCCTAACCAACAAGTGTAGACCTTTACAGTCAAACGCTTACGAGCCCTAACCAACAAGTGTAGACCTTTACAGTCAAGCCCCTAACCAACAAGTGTAGACCTTTACAGTCAAACGCTTACTTACGAGCCCCTAACCAACAAGTGTAGACCTTTACAGTCAAACCGCAAGTGTAGACCTTTACAGAGCCCCTAACCAACAAGTGTAGACCTTTACAGTCAAACGCTTACTTACGAGCCCCTAACCAACAAGTGTAGACCTTTACAGTCAAACTTACGAGCCCCTAACCAACAAGTGTAGACCTTTACAGTCAAACGCTTACTTACGAGCCCCTAACCAACAAGTGTAGACCTTTACAGTCAAACGCTACTTACGAGCCCCTAACCAACAAGTGTAGACCTTTACAGTCAACGCTTACTTACGAGCCCCTAACCAACAAGTGTAGACCTTTACAGTCAAACGCTTACTATGAGCCCCTAACCAACAAGTGTAGACCTTTACAGTCAAACTTACGAGCCCCTAACCAACAAGTGTAGACCTTTACAGTCAAACTTACGAGCCCCTAACCAACAAGTGTAGACCTTTACAGTCAAACGCTTACTTACGAGCCCCTAACCAACAAGTGTAGACCTTTACAGTCAAACTTACGAGCCCCTAACCAACAAGTGTGTAGACCTTTACAGTCAAACGCTTACAGTCAAACTTACGAGCCCCTAACCAACAAGTGTAGACCTTTACAGTCAAACGCTTACTTACGAGCCCCTAACCAACAAGTGTAGACCTTTACAGTCAAACGCTTACTTACGAGCCCCTAACCAACAAGTGTAGACCTTTACAGTCAAACGCTTACTTACGAGCCCCTAACCAACAAGTGTAGACCTTTACAGTCAAACTTACGAGCCCCTAACCAACAAGTGTAGACCTTTACAGTCAAACGCTTACTTACGAGCCCCTAACCAACAAGTGTAGACCTTTACAGTCAAACTTACGAGCCCCTAACCAACAAGTGTAGACCTTTACAGTCAACGCTTACTTACGAGCCCCTAACCAACAAGTGTAGACCTTTACAGTCAAACTTACGAGCCCCTAACCAACAAGTGTAGACCTTTACAGTCAAACGCTTACTTACGAGCCCCTAACCAACAAGTGTAGACCTTTACAGTCAAACGCTCACTTACGAGCCCCTAACCAACAAGTGTAGACCTTTACAGTCAAACTTACGAGCCCCTAACCAACAAGTGTAGACCTTTACAGTCAAACTTACGAGCCCCTAACCAACAAGTGTAGACCTTTACAGTCAAACTTACGAGCCCCTAACCAACAAGTGTAGACCTTTACAGTCAAACTTACGAGCCCCTAACCAACAAGTGTAGACCTTTACAGTCAAACTTACGAGCCCCTAACCAACAAGTGTAGACCTTTACAGTCAAACTTACGAGCCCCTAACCAACAAGTGTAGACCTTTACAGTCAAAACTTACGAGCCCCTAACCAACAAGTGTAGACCTTTACAGTCAAAACTTACGAGCCCCTAACCAACAAGTGTAGACCTTTACAGTCAAACTTACGAGCCCCTAACCAACAAGTGTAGACCTTTACAGTCAAACTTACGAGCCCCTAACCAACAAGTGTAGACCTTTACAGTCAAACTTACGAGCCCCTAACCAACAAGTGTAGACCTTTACAGTCAAACTTACGAGCCCCTAACCAACAAGTGTAGACCTTTACAGTCAAACGCTTACTTAGCCCCTAACCAACAAGTGTAGACCTTTACAGTCAAACTTACGAGCCCCTAACCAACAAGTGTAGACCTTTACAGTCAAACTTAGACCACAGAGCCCCTAACCAACAAGTGTAGACCCTAAGCCCCTAACCAAGTGTAGACCTTTACAGTCAAACTTACGAGCCCCTAACCAACAAGTGTAGACCTTTACAGTCAAAACTTACGAGCCCCTAACCAACAAGTGTAGACCTTTACAGTCAAACTTACGAGCCCCTAACCAACAAGTGTAGACCTTTACAGTCAAACTTACGAGCCCCTAACCAACAAGTGTAGACCTTTACAGTCAAACTTACGAGCCCCTAACCAACAAGTGTAGACCTTTACAGTCAAACTTACGAGCCCCTAACCAACAAGTGTAGACCTTTACAGTCAAACGCTTACTTACGAGCCCCTAACCAACAAGTGTAGACCTTTACAGTCAAACTACTTTACGAGCCCCTAACCAACAAGTGTAGACCTTTACAGTCAAACTTACGAGCCCCTAACCAACAAGTGTAGACCTTTACAGTCAAACGCTTACTTACGAGCCCCTAACCAACAAGTGTAGACCTTTACAGCCCCTAACCAACAAGTGTAGACCTTTACAGTCAAACTTACGAGCCCCTAACCAACAAGTGTAGACCTTTACAGTCAAACTTACGAGCCCCTAACCAACAAGTGTAGACCTTTACAGTCAAACGCTTACTTACGAGCCCCTAACCAACAAGTGTAGACCTTTACAGTCAAACTTACGAGCCCCTAACCAACAAGTGTAGACCTTTACAGTCAAACTTACGAGCCCCTAACCAACAAGTGTAGACCTTTACAGTCAAACTTACGAGCCCCTAACCAACAAGTGTAGACCTTTACAGTCAAACAAGTGTAGACCTTTACAGTCAAACTTACGAGCCCCTAACCAACAAGTGTAGACCTTTACAGTCAAACTTACGAGCCCCTAACCAACAAGTGTAGACCTTTACAGTCAAACTTACGAGCCCCTAACCAACAAGTGTAGACCTTTACAGTCAAACTTACGAGCCCCTAACCAACAAGTGTAGACCTTTACAGTCAAACTTACGAGCCCCTAACCAACAAGTGTAGACCTTTACAGTCAAAACTTACGAGCCCCTAACCAACAAGTGTAGACCTTTACAGTCAAACTTACGAGCCCCTAACCAACAAGTGTAGACCTTTACAGTCAAACTTACGAGCCCCTAACCAACAAGTGTAGACCTTTACAGTCAAAGCCCCTAACCAACAAGTGTAGACCTTTACAGTCAAACTTACGAGCCCCTAACCAACAAGTGTAGACCTTTACAGTCAAACTTACGAGCCCCTAACCAACAAGTGTAGACCTTTACAGTCAAACTTACGAGCCCCTAACCAACAAGTGTAGACCTTTACAGTCAAACTTACGAGCCCCTAACCAACAAGTGTAGACCTTTACAGTCAAACTTACGAGCCCCTAACCAACAAGTGTAGACCTTTACAGTCAAACTTACGAGCCCCTAACCAACAAGTGTAGACCTTTACAGTCAAACTTACGAGCCCCTAACCAACAAGTGTAGACCTTTACAGTCAAACTTACAGTCAAAGACTTCAAACGAGCCCCTAACCAACAAGTGTAGACCTTTACAGTCAAACTTACGAGCCCCTAACCAACAAGTGTAGACCTTTACAGTCAAACTTACGAGCCCCTAACCAACAAGTGTAGACCTTTACAGTCAAACTTACGAGCCCCTAACCAACAAGTGTAGACCTTTACAGTCAAACTTACGAGCCCCTAACCAACAAGTGTAGACCTTTACAGTCAAACTTACGAGCCCCTAACCAACAAGTGTAGACCTTTACAGTCAAACTTACGAGCCCCTAACCAACAAGTGTAGACCTTTACAGTCAAACTTACGAGCCCCTAACCAACAAGTGTAGACCTTTACAGTCAAACTTACGAGCCCCTAACCAACAAGTGTAGACCTTTACAGTCAAACTTACGAGCCCCTAACCAACAAGTGTAGACCTTTACAGTCAAACTTACGAGCCCCTAACCAACAAGTGTAGACCTTTACAGTCAAACTTACGAGCCCCTAACCAACAAGTGTAGACCTTTACAGTCAAACTTACGAGCCCCTAACCAACAAGTGTAGACCTTTACAGTCAAACTTACGAGCCCCTAACCAACAAGTGTAGACCTTTACAGTCAAACTTACGAGCCCCTAACCAACAAGTGTAGACCTTTACAGTCAAACTTACGAGCCCCTAACCAACAAGTGTAGACCTTTACAGTCAAACTTACGAGCCCCTAACCAACAAGTGTAGACCTTTACAGTCAAACTTACGAGCCCCTAACCAACAAGTGTAGACCTTTACAGTCAAACTTACGAGCCCCTAACCAACAAGTGTAGACCTTTACAGTCAAACTTACGAGCCCCTAACCAACAAGTGTAGACCTTTACAGTCAAACTTACGAGCCCCTAACCAACAAGTGTAGACCTTTACAGTCAAACTTACGAGCCCCTAACCAACAAGTGTAGACCTTTACAGTCAAACTTACGAGCCCCTAACCAACAAGTGTAGACCTTTACAGTCAAACTTACGAGCCCCTAACCAACAAGTGTAGACCTTTACAGTCAAACTTACGAGCCCCTAACCAACAAGTGTAGACCTTTACAGTCAAACTTACGAGCCCCTAACCAACAAGTGTAGACCTTTACAGTCAAACTTACGAGCCCCTAACCAACAAGTGTAGACCTTTACAGTCAAACTTACGAGCCCCTAACCAACAAGTGTAGACCTTTACAGTCAAACTTACGAGCCCCTAACCAACAAGTGTAGACCTTTACAGTCAAACTTACGAGCCCCTAACCAACAAGTGTAGACCAGTCAAACTTACAGTCAAAACTTACGAGCCCCTAACCAACAAGTGTAGACCTTTACAGTCAAACTTACGAGCCCCTAACCAACAAGTGTAGACCTTTACAGTCAAACTTACGAGCCCCTAACCAACAAGTGTAGACCTTTACAGTCAAACTTACGAGCCCCTAACCAACAAGTGTAGACCTTTACAGTCAAACTTACGAGCCCCTAACCAACAAGTGTAGACCTTTACAGTCAAACTTACGAGCCCCTAACCAACAAGTGTAGACCTTTACAGTCAAACTTACGAGCCCCTAACCAACAAGTGTAGACCTTTACAGTCAAACTTACGAGCCCCTAACCAACAAGTGTAGACCTTTACAGTCAAACTTACGAGCCCCTAACCAACAAGTGTAGACCTTTACAGTCAAACTTACGAGCCCCTAACCAACAAGTGTAGACCTTTACAGTCAAACTTACGAGCCCCTAACCCCTAACCAACAAGTGTAGACCTTTACAGTCAAACTTACGAGCCCCTAACCAACAAGTGTAGACCTTTACAGTCAAACTTACGAGCCCCTAACCAACAAGTGTAGACCTTTACAGTCAAACTTACGAGCCCCTAACCAACAAGTGTAGACCTTTACAGTCAAACTTACGAGCCCCTAACCAACAAGTGTAGACCTTTACAGTCAAACTTACGAGCCCCTAACCAACAAGTGTAGACCTTTACAGTCAAACTTACGAGCCCCTAACCAACAAGTGTAGACCTTTACAGTCAAACTTACGAGCCCCTAACCAACAAGTGTAGACCTTTACAGTCAAACTTACGAGCCCCTAACCAACAAGTGTAGACCTTTACAGTCAAACTTACGAGCCCCTAACCAACAAGTGTAGACCTTTACAGTCAAACTTACGAGCCCCTAACCAACAAGTGTAGACCTTTACAGTCAAACTTACGAGCCCCTAACCAACAAGTGTAGACCTTTACAGTCAAACTTACGAGCCCCTAACCAACAAGTGTAGACCTTTACAGTCAAACTTACGAGCCCCTAACCAACAAGTGTAGACCTTTACAGTCAAACTTACGAGCCCCTAACCAACAAGTGTAGACCTTTACAGTCAAACTTACGAGCCCCCCAAGTAACCAACAAGTGTAGACCTTTACAGTCAAACTTACGAGCCCCTAACCAACAAGTGTAGACCTTTACAGTCAAACTTACGAGCCCCTAACCAACAAGTGTAGACCTTTACAGTCAAACTTACGAGCCCCTAACCAACAAGTGTAGACCTTTACAGTCAAACTTACGAGCCCCTAACCAACAAGTGTAGACCTTTACAGTCAAACTTACGAGCCCCTAACCAACAAGTGTAGACCTTTACAGTCAAACTTACGAGCCCCTAACCAACAAGTGTAGACCTTTACAGTCAAACTTACGAGCCCCTAACCAACAAGTGTAGACCTTTACAGTCAAACTTACGAGCCCCTAACCAACAAGTGTAGACCTTTACAGTCAAACTTACTAACCAACAAGTGTAGACCTTTACAGTCCTAACTAACCAACAAGTGTAGACCTTTACAGTCAAACTTACGAGCCCCTAACCAACAAGTGTAGACCTTTACAGTCAAACTTACGAGCCCCTAACCAACAAGGCCGTTTAAAAACCAATACAGATAAAAATAAGAGATAAAAATCAAAAGTAATTAAAGAGCAGCAGTGAAATAAGGACAGCGAGACTATATACTGTGGGGTACCGATGCAGAGTCAATGTGGAGACTATATACTGTGGGGTACCGATGCAGAGTCAATGTGGAGACTATATACTGTGGGGTACCGATGCAGAGTCAATGTGGAGACTATATACTGTGGGGTACCGATGCAGAGTCAATGTGGAGACTATATACTGTGGGGTACCGATGCAGAGTCAATGTGGAGACTATATACTGTGGGGTAGACCAGTCATGCAGAGTCAATGTGGAGACTATATACTGTGGGGTACCGATGCAGAGTCAATGTGGAGACTATATACTGTGGGGTACCGATGCAGAGTCAATGTGGAGACTATATACTGTGGGGTACCGATGCAGAGTCAATGTGGAGACTATATACTGTGGGCCCCTAACCGATGCAGAGTCAATGTGGAGACTATATCAAACTGTGGGGTACCGATGCAGAGTCAATGTGGAGACTATATACTGTGGGGTACCGATGCAGAGTCAATGTGGAGACTATATACTGTCAAACTTACCGATGCAGAGTCAATGTGGAGACTATATACTGTGGGGTACCGATGCAGAGTCAATGTGGAGACTATATACTGTGGGGTACCGATGCAGAGTCAATGTGGAGACTATATACTGTGGGGTACCGATGCAGAGTCAATGTGGAGACTATATACTGTGGGGTACCGATGCAGAGTCAATGTGGAGACTATATACTGTGGGGTACCGATGCAGAGTCAATGTGGAGACTATATACTGTGGGGTACCGATGCAGAGTCAATGTGGAGACTATATACTGTGGGGTACCGATGCAGAGTCAATGTGGAGACTATATACTGTGGGGTACCGATGCAGAGTCAATGTGGAGACTATATACTGTGGGGTACCGATGCAGAGTCAATGTGGAGACTATATACTGTGGGGTACCGATGCAGAGTCAATGTGGAGACTATATACTGTGGGGTACCGATGCAGAGTCAATGTGGAGACTATATACTGTGGGGTACCGATGCAGAGTCAATGTGGAGACTATATACTGTGGGGTACCGATGCAGAGTCAATGTGGAGACTATATACTGTGGGGTACCGATGCAGAGTCAATGTGGAGACTATATACTGTGGGGTACCGATGCAGAGTCAATGTGGAGACTATATACTGTGGGGTACCGATGCAGAGTCAATGTGGAGACTATATACTTTGGGGTACCGATGCAGAGTCAATGTGGAGACTATATACTGTGGGGTACCGATGCAGAGTCAATGTGGAGACTATATACTGTGGGGTACCGATGCAGAGTCAATGTGGAGACTATATACTGTGGGGTACCGATGCAGAGTCAATGTGGAGACTATATACTGTGGGGTACCGATGCAGAGTCAATGTGGAGACTATATACTGTGGGGTACCGATGCAGAGTCAATGTGGAGACTATATACTGTGGGGTACCGATGCAGAGTCAATGTGGAGACTATATACTGTGGGGTACCGATGCAGAGTCAATGTGGAGACTATATACTGTGGGGTACCGATGCAGAGTCAATGTGGAGACTATATACTGTGGGGTACGATGCAGAGTCAATGTGGAGACTATATACTGTGGGGTACCGATGCAGAGTCAATGTGGAGACTATATACTGTCAAACTTACCGATGCAGAGTCAATGTGGAGACTATATACTGTGGGGTACCGATGCAGAGTCAATGTGGAGACTATATACTGTGGGGTACCGATGCAGAGTCAATGTGGAGACTATATACTGTGGGGTACCGATGCAGAGTCAATGTGGAGACTATATACTGTGGGGTACCGATGCAGAGTCAATGTGGAGACTATATACTGTGGGGTACCGATGCAGAGTCAATGTGGAGACTATATACTGTGGGGTACCGATGCAGAGTCAATGTGGAGACTATATACTGTGGGGTACCGATGCAGAGTCAATGTGGAGACTATATACTGTGGGGTACCGATGCAGAGTCAATGTTTGGGGGCACCGGTTATTTGAGGTAGTATGTAGAGAGAGTTATTAAAGTGACTATGTATAGATGACAACAGAGAGTAGCAGTGGTGTAAAGAGGGGGTGGGGGGTGTCACTGCAAATAGTCTGGGTAGCCATTTGACTAAATGTTCAGGGGTCTTATGGCTTGGGGGTAGAAGCTGTTTAGACGCCTCTTTTACCTAGACTTGGTGCTCCGGTTCCGCTTGCCATGCGGTAGCAGAGAGAACTGTCTATGACTAGGGTGGCTGGAGAATTTTTAGGGCCTTCCTCTGACACCGCCTGGTATAGAGGTCCTGGAGGGATGTGGGGGTTTATTAGATCGCCTGCCAATTCTCAGAAGGCAGCCGGACCTTTCTCCGCCTCCTCTTCACGCAGATCACGGGATCGGGGCCTGTTCCCGAGGAAGTATCCTTTGCATCGGGCTCGTCGTGAAAAGAAGAAGGAAGATTCTGCTAGTCCGTGGTGAGTAATCGCAGTCCTGATGTCTAGAAGATATTTTCGGTCATAAGAGATGGTAGCGACAACATTATGTACAAAATAAGTTTGAAAAAAAAAGTTACAAACAACGCAAATAAGTGACCCAAAAATCCCAATCGGCTGGAGGCACGTAGAACGTCTGCCATCTTCTCCCAATCGGCTGGGGGCACGTAGAACGTCTGCCATCTTCTCCCAATCGGCTGGGGGCACGTAGAACGTCTGCCATCTTCTCCCAATCGGCTGGAGGCACGTAAAACGTCTGCCATCTTCTCCCAATCGGCTGGGGGCACGTAGAACGTCTGCCATCTTCTCCCAATCGGCTAGAGGCACGTAAAACGTCTGCCATCTTCTCCCAATCGGCTAGAGGCACGTAAAACGTCTGCCATCTTCTCCCAATCGGCTAGAGGCACGTAAAACGTCTGCCATCTTCTCCCAATCGGCTGGAGGCAAGTAGAACGTCTGCCATCTTCTCCGGCGCCATGTTTCAGTAGGAGATAATGTAATTCAGGTTTATTCCCCGTAAGTTAATGAAATGAATGAATTACTGAACACACACTTAAACTGGTCAATTGAGTATTTGTGCAATTCTCTTTTTCAAATGGTTTAAGTGACTTCGCTGCCGGGACAATTTTCACACGAGCAAAATAAATAAATACTAAGCCTAACATTGCTTACACTGGCAAAAAAAACAAGATTGGAAAATAAATCAATTGAAACTGAATACTTACAATAATATATATATATATATCTGTTTAACGTGTGTTCAGGCATCGAATGCAAACAATGCATGATTTCCAAGAAGGTTTGAGTTCCACGAACAAAGCAACCAGCTCTATGTCAACATATAAAAACTGAGACACACTGGTGATAATGTTAAATCAAAATCTTGGGAGTGTTGCCTCCAGACTGCAGATGCAAGCAAGGTTAAGAGAAAATGGTTCACGACCACACATCACCCTATGGCCTTAAAGATTGGCTACAGCTGTGTACAGGCCAGATTGGGTTTATGATGTCTTGCTCGTTCGGAGGTAACTGTGTACACCCCAAAGGCCATGGCATTTCAGTCCAGAGTATTTCAACCTTCATCAAGGTGCTAATTTGACCAGACCACTACTGTAGTTTTATGATGAGAACGCTGGGAGCATAAGTTAAGCTAATGTACTGTATAGCAATAGATGTCTGGAAAGTACACCTCATTCTTCTGTACAGCGTCGCAAAGCACGCAGAACGCCATTATTAAGAAATACAAAAAACTATGTAACAAGACGTCATAACAATGTTTTCACCAGTGTAACTACAGTTTTACCACACCGTCATAAGAGCAACTTGAAGTGCTGTCAAAAATGTATTCAGGAAAATTCTGTTTCCTTTCCCATTCAGCAGAAGCTACACAGTTTTAAGCCTGACTGAGTCCTGTTTGTCCGGCCATAGAGAGCCGAGCAAGGCTGGGCAGGCGACAGGCCTCACGTGTGCATCAGAATGCAGTCCCCTGTCTGCTCTGTCCCAACACCGCCCGCCTGCCCTCCCAACACTAGATGATAAGTCACCTAGCCTGGCCATATTGATTGGGCTCCGGGAGCCTTATACAAAGGATAGCAGGGAGCTGAGTGATTGTGTTTTACAGAGAACATTATCACTCCACCGAATGAGAGAGTGGCGAAAGAGAGAGAGGCCCGGCCAGGAAATGGAGAGGCCACCAGCCACGGCGGGAGGGAGTATATGACTTGACTCAGTGAAGCACTCAGTCCAATTTGAAAGCCAAATTGTGGTGCTTTAGAACAAAAAGAGACGGCTAGAGATTGTCGGGTGATTTTTCTCTCTTTGGTCTGGTCTTGGACAGATTTACAATACTATTACTATTTCTATTCATTGCATTTTCTTCTATAAATTCATAACAGTACTGAATCAAATTACACTGTACTGAACGTGTTCTGCATTTCATAATCGGAAAAAAAAACACAGAAATAAATACTAGGCTACTATGTGACATCAGCTTTTATCTTATTCCTATGTCCAGTGTTAAAATCTATTTTATCACGACAGTGGATAGAATGGTTAAGGACAATTCTGTCAAAGGGATTGTATTGAGCCTTCAGAAAACAATCCAAGTCAGCATCTCTGCTTCACTTACAGTAAACCAGCAGATGGACACATTTGTCCGTTATGGTCATTTAAATAGCTTTTACCGTTTTACCCCAGTCTATTTGTTTTGAACGGTAGATTTATGGTTCTGCAAGGTTTTATCAGCTCTGTCTGTACATTAAATATGGACCCGTCTGCCAGTAGATCCCAGAGATGAAGGCCTGCATGAAAGCGTCCTTTTTTTCCTGCTACCTTATCTCTCCCTCCCTCCTTTCTCTCACTCTCCCCTTCTCCACCTCCCTCTCCTCTTCTCCTCCTCCCTCTCCTCTTCTCCACCTCCCTCTCCTCTTCTCCTCCTCCCTCTCCTCTTCTCCTCCTCCCTCTCCCCTTCTCCACCTCCCTCTCCTCTTCTCCACCTCCCTCTCCTCTTCTCCTCCTCTCTCTCCTCCTCCTCCCTCTCCTCTTCTCCACCTCTCCTCTCTCTCCTCTTCTCCACCTCCCTCTCCTCTTCTCCACCTCCCTCTCCTCATCTCCACCTCCCTCTCCTCTTCTCCTCCTCCCTCTCTTACCATCCCTCCCGTTATCCCTCCCTCTTTCATCTCCCTACGTATAATTTTCCGGTCAAGCTGTGCTCTTCGTAGATAGGACTAACTTGGTAATCAGTGAGGGTATCAGAGCTCTAATAGACTCACACAACAGCTTCTCTTATCAGCCAGGTGCAATCTGGAGCTGCCCGCTTAACAAAGAATTTAAAAAAATTAAAAATCCATGCTGCCGCTGGCACTTTAATAGATTGATGCTAAAAGTTTAGAAAATAAAACCCTGCCTGCTCGGCTAGCACGGTAGAGCTGCTTTCCTCAGACAGAGGGGCCCTCGATTGGAAGTGGCAGCTCGCGTTCTCTGCATCAGCCGGCCCTGTCATCTGGCCCGGGATGTGCGTGTGCGTGTGTGTGTGTGTGTGTGTGTGTGTGTGTGTGTGTGTGTGTGTGTGTGTGTGTGTGTGTGTGTGTGTGTGTGTGTGTGTGTGTGTGTGTGTGTGTGTGTGTGTGTGCGTGTGCGTGTGCGTGTGTGTGTGTGTGCTAGCACCTGATACATCACACGAGAGGCGGCGTCTGAAAAACACATGTACTCAGAATCAGGGAATCAATAGAACACTTAATGAACAATTAGCGGAACAGCTGTAGGGCTGTCAGAGGCCCATCTGTATACAGCTCAGAGAGAGAAGGGAGAGAGGGGGAGAAAAAGGGGAGAGGGGAGAGAGAAGAGAGAGAGGGGAGCGGGCCTAATCCCATAACACTGGGCCTATTGCTTCAGGACATATCCCCCTTCCTCCTCCCATGCCCATAACAGCCGGGCCCATTTAACCAGCAGAGCCTTCCTCCATCTCCCTCACCTCAGTCAAAATATGGAAATCGTTCAAGACATCCTTCAGTCTGAAGGATCGATAAATTTGACAATCTATGGCATTTAATTAAAATGGCCCCCGAAAGAGAGGCAGTTTGTTTTCTGACTCGGCCTGTCGTTTATTGCTCAAATGAATACATAAGTGTGTTCATAAGCACATTAAATCCTCCTTACTCTTTAAAATAGGGTGGACCCCCCCCCCGCGTGCCTATCTGGCCTGCCAAACACCACGGACAGATTAAATTCATATCTAAACCTAGTGACTTTTAGCGTATTCTTGATGCATAAAGAGATATCCCTCCACCTCAAGCCATGACAAATGAACGTTGGCGACAGTGAGCTCTCTGATTCGCTTGTCACCGACGGTGGCGACCTTAGCTGCCAATCGGGTGGACAAATAGTCAACAGTAAACGTACACCGGGTTGTTGGATAGGTTCAGCCTTCGTGTGTGTAGTCTGCATAGCTGATACATGTTCGCGAGTGGACCAGTGATGTAGGACTGATATATATTATGGTTAACTAAGCACCATGTAGGGTTTGGACGGTGGGATGGACAGAGTCTTGTAATTGACCTTGGACACCCTCTGTCGTGATATATTAAAACTTCATTTAAAGAAGAACATCCCCGGGTGGAGGAGGGATGAAGACTCTCCCTCCCTCCTCCTGCTGTAATGGATTAGATGGGAATCCATTATGCATTTCAGCTAGAGAAAAAGTATGGCCTGAGACCTGCTTAAAAATATATATTTTTTGTACTGAAAATTAATGCGTTCACACGTTCCACTGAGTCATTTTAAATGTTCTTTTTTAGTATATTAGGTATATGTGTTGAGAAGGCCTATATTTCAAAGGAGTGTGGAGACCTAGTATTATAATAATGGGCACATTAATACATTCATGATTTTATCCTCTGTGCTATCTGTGTTTCGCAGTTGTTCTGGTATTCTTTTAGAGATCATATGCACACACACACACACACACACACACACACACACACACACACACACACACACACACACACACACACACACACACACACACACACACACACACACACACACACACACACACACACACACACACACACACACACACACACACACACACACACACACACACACACACACACACACACACACACACACACACACACACACACACACACACACAGTTGTTGTGACAGTTCTCTCACCTCTACATCAGAGTGGTTTTATGTGTCAGCCAGGCTGCAGAGATTGTATCACTACGCTGTGTAAATAACTAGCTCTTTGGCCCTAACTCCACGGGCGGATGCACACCAATAGCCACCGGAGACGTTTCACTGTCCTGACATTTTCTCCCCTGACCTCCAGTCTAACTCACTCCACTTCTCCAATCTCATCTTTTAATATTTGCCTTAGACAATGGTCCACTCATTGGTAAAAGTGCTTTGAAAACCAAATGATTACTATGCATGTCATTTTTGCTAATTCTAATTAAAAAGGTGAGATTGCACCATCATGTTGAGTCTTTAACAGGTGCAGGTGCTGATTAAATTGATTCACTGAGGCAATTACATCCGGATCCCCTTTAATTACTCTGGCTTTATGGCGTCTCTCTGCAGCACCAGGATCATGGAGAAGCTAGCTAGGGCCCTGCAGCCGCAGGAGGATAGTGGTGTGTGTGTGTTGCAGATCCGCAAGTGCATAGGCAACCACACACAGCAAGTACTTAAGCATACAATCACGCACTCTCGTATGCACATACACGCACACACAAATGTGCACACGGACACACATTCTCAAACGTACACATGCCATAGACATACTCAACAGAATAGATTTACACAAATATACTCTCAAACAAACAAGCAGGTACACACTCATACAGTGCGCTGGCTATGAGGAGACGCCGTAGAATACTAGCAGGGCTATGAAACCTCAGTGTGGCAGAGACTCATGCACAGCAATCACAGGGGGAGGTAAGGCTAGTGGTAGAGGGAACTGTGTTAGTGTGCAACATACTCTCTTTCAAGCACAATGCACAGGTGCACAAAGTATGTTACACACACACACACACACACACACACACACACACACACTTGCCACCCCTCTCGACACAGGAGTAGGAGGAGAACTGAGTCGACAGCTACACAGCAGGCAATATCCTGTGCCTTCAGCCCCGTTGAGGTGCTGGATCCTTCCTTTTCAGGCTGCGGATGCATCTGGTTAGTAAAAGCTGACAGAGGGCCGGCCATGCCTGAGAGGAGAGGGGAATGAGGAATTTCGGTGTTCCTCCACATCACCCCGGAGACCATTTGCCTGAGATTCCCTGTCACCGGGAGTAGAAATCAAAACCAGCACACACATCTGTTGTCTAAATGTTAACTGCAGTGCCCTCCATGTTGTCACAGCCAGGCAAGGTTAGCCAACACCGGCTAGGAGGCTTTTCTTTGGGCACCTGCCATGGCAACGTTTAACAGAAAGAGGAGCAAATCAAATGTATTTGTCACATGCTATATACAGGGAGTACCAGTGCCAGAATAATATGAGGTATTTGAGGTAGATACAGAGCCTTCAGAAAGTATTCACACACCTTGACTTTTTCCACATTTTGTTGTGTTACAGCCTGAATTTAAAATGGATTAAATTGAGATTTGTGTCACTGGCCTACACACAATAGCCCATAATGTCAAAGTGGAATTATGATTTTAGATTATTTTTTTTTTAAACAAATTAATTAAACATGAAAAGCTGAAATGCCTTGAGTCTTCAACCCCTTTGTTATGTCATGTTGTTATGTCATGTTGTTATGTCATGTTGTTATGTCATGTTGTTATGTCATGTATGTTATGTTATTATTCAACCCCTTTGTTATGTCATGTATGTTATGTTATTATTCAACCCCTTTGTTATGTCATGTTGTTATGTCATGTTGTTATGTTAGTCTTCAACCCCTTTGTTATGTCATGTATGTTATGTTATTATTCAACCCCTTTGTTATGTCATGTTGTTATGTCATGTATGTTATGTTATTATTCAACCCCTTTGTTATGTCATGTTGTTATGTCATGTATGTTATGTTATTATTCAACCCCTTTGTTATGTCATGTTGTTATGTCATGTATGTTATGTTATTATTCAACCCCTTTGTTATGTCATGTTGTTATGTCATGTATGTTATGTTATTATTCAACCCCTTTGTTATGTCATGTTGTTATGTCATGTTGTTATGTCATGTATGTTATGTTATTATTCAACCCCTTTGTTATGTCATGTTGTTATGTCATGTATGTTATGTTATTATTCAACCCCTTTGTTATGTCATGTATGTTATGTTATTATTCAACCCCTTTGTTATGTCATGTTGTTATGTCATGTATGTTATGTTATTATTCAACCCCTTTGTTATGTCATGTTGTTATGTCATGTTGTTATGTTAGTCTTCAACCCCTTTGTTATGTCATGTATGTTATGTTATTATTCAACCCCTTTGTTATGTCATGTTGTTATGTCATGTATGTTATGTTATTATTCAACCCCTTTGTTATGTCATGTTGTTATGTTAGTCTTCAACCCCTTTGTTATGTCATGTTGTTATGTCATGTATGTTATGTCATGTTGTTATGTCATGTATGTTATGTTATTATTCAACCCCTTTGTTATGTCATGTATGTTATGTTAGTCTTCAACCCCTTTGTTATGACATGTTGTTATGTCATGTATGTTATGTTAGTCTTCAACCCCTTTGTTATGTCATGTTGTTATGTCATGTTGTTATGTCATGTTGTTATGTCATGTTATGTTATTATTCAACCCCTTTGTTATGTCATGTTGTTATGTCATGTTGTTATGTCATGTTGTTATGTTAGTCTTCAACCCCTTTGTTATGACAAGCCTAAATATGTTCAGGAGTAAAAATGTGCTTAACAAGTCACATAAAAGTTGCATGGACTCACTCTGTTTGCAAGAATAGTGTTTGACATGATTTGTTTATGACTACCAAATCTACGTACACTACACATATAATTATCTATAAGGTCCCTCAGTCGAGCAGTGAATTTCAAACACAAATTCAACCACAATAGCCAGGCAATAGCCAGGCAAAGAAGGGCAGCTGTTGGTAGATGGGTAAAAAAAGAAAAACTGAAATTGAATATCCCTTTGAGCATGAAGTTATTCATTACAATTTGGGTGGTGTGTCAATACATCCAGTCACTACAAAGATACAGGCCTCCTTCATAACTCAGTTGCCGGAGAGGAAGGAAACCGCTCAGGGATTTCACCATGAGGCCAATGGTGATTTTTAACCAGTTACAGAGTTTAATGGCTGTGATAGGAGAAAACTGAAGATGGATCAACAACGTTGTAGTTACTCCACAATACCAACCTAAATGACAGATGGAAAAGAAAGAAGCTCGTACAGAATAAAAATATCCCAAAACATTAATATTTTTTGCAATAAGGCACAAAAGTAAAATTGCACAAATGTGGCAACAAATATTTACTTTATGTGCTGAATACAAAGTATTTGGGGCAAATCCAACACAACACATCACTGAATACCACTATTCATATTTTCAAGCTTGTGGCTGCATCATGTTGTGGGTTTGCTTGTCTTCAGGAAGGACTAGCTAGTTTATTAGGTTAAAATGAAACTGAATAGAGCTAAGCACAGGCAAAATGATTGTGGAAATTCTGGTTCAATCTGCTTTCCAACAAACACTGGGAGACAAATTCACCTTTCAGCAGGACGATAACCTAAAACACAAGGCCAAATATACACTGAGTTGCTTACCAAGATACCGTATTTCTAAAAGCATGTTTTCACTTGTCATTATGGGGTATTTGGTGTAGATGGGAGAAATAAAAATCAATTTCAGCCATTTTGAATTCATGCTGTAACACAACAAACGTAGAGTAAGTATGAATACTTTCTGAAGGCACTGTATGTACATGAAGGCAGGGTAAAGTGACTAAGCATCAGGATAGATAATAATAAGAGTAAAATGAAGAACAGAGTAGCAGCACCATATGATGAGTGTGTGTGTGTGTGTTTGTTCTGTGTCGGTATGCTTGTGTATGTGTGTTTGTTCTGTGTCGGTATGCTTGTGTATGTGTGTTTGTTCTGTGTCGGTATGCTTGTGTATGTGTGTTTGTTCTGTGTCGGTATGCTTGTGTATGTGTGTTTGTTCTGTGTCGGTATGCTTGTGTATGTGTGTTTGTGCTGTGTTGGTATGTGTGTGTATGTGTGTTTGTTCTGTGTCGGTATGCTTGTGTATGTGTGTTTGTGCTGTGTTGGTATGCTTGTGTATGTGTGTTTGTTCTGTGTCGGTATGCTTGTGTATGTGTGTTTGTGCTGTGTTGGTATGCGTGTGTGAGAGTGTGTTTGTGTGTGTTTAGTTGTCGTGTGTGTGTTATGTGTGTGTGTGTGTGTGTGTGTGTGCATATGTAGTGTATGTGAAAGTGTTTGGGTTTTGTGTGGGAGTGTCAGTGTAGTGTGTGTGAGTGTGTGGGTATAGTCTTGTGGGTGTGCAAAGAGTCAATGCAAAATAGGGTCAGTGCAGATGGACATGGACACCTCCCAGTTCCAACACAAAGTCACATTGTAGAGGAAATTAACCACATCTAAACTACTTCATTCTAAGTTTTGTTCAGGTTTTTCCTGGACACTAAATTATCTTGGTGGGTGTTGATGTATTGCTGCATCATGACAGCTGTCTGGCAGTGGGCCACTGGAGACATGTGAGGCATGCAATGCCTCAGCACTCCTCAGGATACCAAAGAACTGAGGCAGGATAGGAAGGGATAGGGACAGGACAGGATAGGACAGAATGGACAGGACGGGAGAGGGTAAGACGGAACATGACAGGCTGGAAGGGGATAGGATGGGACAAGACAAGACAAGACAGGACAAGGCAGGACAGGGTGGGACAGGATGGGACAGGGCTGGACAGGATAGGACAGGACAGGATGGGAAAGAATAGGACAGTGCAGGCTAGGTCCGGGACCGGACAGGATGGGACAGGACTCGATGGGACAGGGCGAAAGAGGATAAGATGGGACAGGACAGGAGGAAAGTGGATAGGACAGGATGAAGAGGGCTGGACAGGGCAGAATGGGGCAGGGCCAGGACCAGGACAGGACAGGATAGGAGGACAAGACAGGGCGTTCAGGAAAGGACTGGGCAGGACAGGATAGGAGGACAAGACAGGGCGTTCAGGAAAGGACTGGGCAGGACAGGATGGGTAGAACAGGACTGGGCAGGATATGACAGGATGGGACAGGGTAGGATATAGGACAGGGCAGGATAGGACAGGGTAAAGCAGGACAAGACAAGACAGGGGTGAGAGGAGGGGACAGATGTGTGGACCGACGTGAAACGTAAGCGTCCGTGCGTCAGGCAGTATTTATGTTCTGAACACATACATTTACCCTTTTAGACCTATCACAAAGTGATGAGATTTCAAAGTGGTGGAGGTGCTTGTTTGAAGATGCACTGCATACCATTCCACAGCGGTGGGCGACAGAGGGGTGAGCAAGGGCCGGGCGTAAATCTGCCGCCCCTGGCGTGGGGACAGGGACGGTTTGGGAGGGGGTAGGTCCGACACCTTAGAAGAGGACAGGACTGCACACTTACACTACATGTTAGTGTGTGTACATAGGTCATACATATATCCAGTGGTGAAAAAAGTACCCTATTGTCATATTTTTAGTAAAAGTAAAGATACCTTAATATAAAATGACTCATTTAAAAGTGAAAGTCACCCTGTAAAATACTACCTGAGTAAAATTTGGTTTTAAATATACTTAAGTATCAAAAGTAAAAGTATAAATAATTTCATATGCCTTCTATAAAGCAAATCAGGCGGCATCATTTTCTTGTTTTTAAAATGTACGGATAGCCAGGGGTACAATCCAACACCCAGACATAATTTACAAAATCAGTATTTGTTTTTAGTGAGATCAGCCAGATCAGAAGCATTAGGGATGACCAGGGATGTTCTCTTGATAAGAGTGTGAATTAGACAACTTTCCAGTCATGCTAAGCATTCAAAACGTAACGAGTACTTTTGAGTGTCAAGGAAAATGTATGGAGTATAAAGTACAATACCGTAATTAAACATCTCCACATTATAAATGCAATGTTTAATTGCACTGTAAGATCAAATGCTAGGCTGCACAGTAAAAGGATCTGGGGGTTTAAGAAGGCTAATCTCAAACATCTACAGTACAGTGGAATGCTAGGCTGCACAGTAAGGATCTGGGGGTTTAAGAAGGCTAATCTCAAACATCTACAGTACAGTGGAATGCTAGGCTGCACAGTAAGGATCTGGGGGTTTAAGAAGGCTAATCTCAAACATCTACAGTACAGTGGAATGCTAGGCTGCACAGTAAAAGGATCTGGGGGTTTAAGAAGGCTAATCTCAAACATCTACAGTACAGTGGAATGCTAGGCTGCACAGTAAGGATCTGGGGGTTAAAGAAGGCTAATCTCAAACATCTACAGTACAGTGGAATGCTAGGCTGCACAGTAAGGATCTGGGGGTTAAAGAAGGCTAATCTCAAACATCTACAGTACAGTGGAATGCTAGGCTGCACAGTAAGGATCTGGGGGTTAAAGAAGGCTAATCTCAAACATCTACAGTACAGTGGAATGCTAGGCTGCACAGTAAGGATCTGGGGGTTTAAGAAGGCTAATCTCAAACATCTACAGTACAGTGGAATGCTAGGCTGCACAGTAAGGATTTGGGGGTTAAAGAAGGCTAATCTCAAACATCTACAGTACAGTGGAATGCTAGGCTGCACAGTAAAAGGATCTGGGGGTTAAAGAATGCTAATCTCAAACATCTACAGTACAGTGGAATGCTAGGCTGCACAGTAAAAGGATCTGGGGGTTTAAGAAGGCTAATCTCAAACATCTACAGTACAGTGGAATGCTAGGCTGCACAGTAAGGATCTGGGGGTTAAAGAAGGCTAATCTCAAACATCTACAGTACAGTGGAATGCTAGGCTGCACAGTAAGGATCTGGGGGTTTAAGAAGGCTAATCTCAAACATCTACAGTACAGTGGAATGCTAGGCTGCACAGTAAGGATTTGGGGGTTAAAGAAGGCTAATCTCAAACATCTACAGTACAGTGGAATGCTAGGCTGCACAGTAAAAGGATCTGGGGGTTAAAGAATGCTAATCTCAAACATCTACAGTACAGTGGAATGCTAGGCTGCACAGTAAGGATCTGGGGGTTTAAGAAGGCTAATCTCAAACATCTACAGTACAGTGGAATGCTAGGCTGCACAGTAAGGATCTGGGGGTTTAAGAAGGCTAATCTCAAACATCTACAGTACAGTGGAATGCTAGGCTGCACAGTAAGGATCTGGGGGTTAAAGAAGGCTAATCTCAAACATCTACAGTACAGTGGAATGCTAGGCTGCACAGTAAGGATCTGGGGGTTTAAGAAGGCTAATCTCAAACATCTACAGTACAGTGGAATGCTAGGCTGCACAGTAATGATCTGGGGGTTTAAGAAGGCTAATCTCAAACATCTACAGTACAGTGGAATGCTAGGCTGCACAGTAAGGATCTGGGGGTTTAAGAAGGCTAATCTCAAACATCTACAGTACAGTGGAATGCTAGGCTGCACAGTAAGGATCTGGGGTTTAAGAAGGCTAATCTCAAACATCTACAGTACAGTGGAATGCTAGGCTGC
This sequence comes from Oncorhynchus nerka, assembly GCF_034236695.1. Classification (NCBI taxonomy): domain Eukaryota; kingdom Metazoa; phylum Chordata; class Actinopteri; order Salmoniformes; family Salmonidae; genus Oncorhynchus; species Oncorhynchus nerka. The sequence goes on along the minus strand of NC_088412.1, from coordinate 46,851,114 downwards.
ACAGTAAGGATCTGGGGGTTTAAGAAGGCTAATCTCAAACATCTACAGTACAGTGGAATGCTAGGCTGCACAGTAAGGATCTGGGGGTTAAAGAAGGCTAATCTCAAACATCTACAGTACAGTGGAATGCTAGGCTGCACAGTAAGGATCTGGGGGTTTAAGAAGGCTAATCTCAAACATCTACAGTACAGTGGAATGCTAGGCTGCACAGTAAGGATCTGGGGGTTAAAGAAGGCTAATCTCAAACATCTACAGCACAGTGGAATGCTAGGCTGCACAGTAAGGATCTGGGGGTTTAAGAAGGCTAATCTCAAACATCTACAGTACAGTGGAATGCTAGGCTGCACAGTAAGGATCTGGGGGTTTAAGAAGGCTAATCTCAAACATCTACAGTACAGTGGAATGCTAGGCTGCACAGTAAGGATCTGGGGGTTTAAGAAGGCTAATCTCAAACATCTACAGTACAGTGGAATGCTAGGCTGCACAGTAAGGATCTGGGGGTTTAAGAAGGCTAATCTCAAACATCTACAGTACAGTGGAATGTAACATGGTTGGATTTTCAATTATGTTTTGGTGTAACGGCCGTTGTTGGTGGAAGAAGAGGAGGACCAATGCGCAGCGTGGTAAGTGTCCATATTGATAATTTATTATCATGAACACGAAACAAAATAACGAGAACGAAACGAAACAGTCCTGAACGGTGAATACAAAAACACACTGAACAGAAAATAATCAACCCACAACTCAAAGGTGAAACCAGGCTACCTAAGTATGGTTCTCAATCAGGGAGAACGATTGACAGCTGCCTCTGATTGAGAACCATACCAGGCCAAACACAGAAATCCCAAATTATAGAAAAAAGAACATAGACTGCCCACCCCAATTCACGCCCTGACCATACTAAAACAAAGACAAAACAAAGGAACTAAGGTCAGAACGTGACATTTGGCTTCAATTTTTTCATGTTTTTTTTTTTAACACATCTTCACCCAAACACATTGCGTCACTATGAAAGGTCTAGCTCTAGCCTACAGAGACACCATCACAGTCCCAAGAATTTGTGTGCTGACGATTCCGCCATCATTCCAATCCCATTCCTGCGTACTGGAAGATGCGTCACCCAAGGTCTGTGTGACCAGCAACACAAGCCATTTCCTCCCCTGAATGACACCAAAATAAAAACTTTATTGAGTGTCCATCTGTGAGCTCCAAACTCTGGGACAGAAGGAGGCCTCATGGATTCCCTTCCCTTTCATGTGAGGAATGTGCTCGGCTGGGCAAATTAGATTTTCAAGAATCCGCAATGTCAATGGCACTATTGGCAGCTGTGTCTGTGTTAATTAAACAGGAGAGCATGGTTAGGATAGTTAGAGAGTGTGTGTGTGTGTGTGTGTGTGTGTGTGTGTGTGTGTGTGTGTGTGTGTGTGTGTGTGTGTGTGTGTGTGTGTGTGTGTGTGTGTGTGTGTGTGTGTGTGTGTGTGTGTGTGTGTGTGTGTGTGTGTGTGTGTGTGTGTGATTTGTGGTTGGGGGGTTAGTGTGTTTATGTGTGCTGCTTTGTACAAAGCATTTCCCCTGAGCCCATCCATGACTCACTAATCAAATATTCATACATCCCTGTAAGTACAAGGTGAACATAGCAGACCCTTACAGCACACAGCAGCCATCCCTGTGCCTCCCAACACACTCTTTCATGTTCACTTGGGGCCTGACAAAAATCCCCAAATCCTGATCCCCCATCACATTCCTCTCCACAGCAACCCCCCCACCATCCACAGACTTTCCACAGCAGTCAAAATACAGAAACATTGCTGCATATTTAATGCCTTGATGTACAGTTGTCTTTCCACAGAGTCGGCCGGTTGGCCTTAAAAAACAGCCTTGTTATGTATGAACGCTCTGATCTGACACTTACTGTAAATGATGCCATTATGTCCTGCTCAAATGAGGCTGTATCACATCCGGCCGCGATTCGGAGTCCCATAGGGCGGCGCAAAATTGGCCCAGCGTCGTCCGGGTTTGGCCCGGGGTAGGCCGTCATTGCAAATAAGAATTTGTTCTTAGCTGACTTGACTAGTTTAATTAAAATGTTTTAAATAATACAAATCCAATCAAATGTATCTGTCACATGCTTCGTAAAACAACAGGTGTGGACTAACAGTGAAATGCTTACTTATGGACCCTTCCCAACAATGCAGAGAGAAGAAAAGAGAAATAATAGAACAATAATAACACAAGGAATAAATACGCGATAAGTAACGATAACTTGGCTATATACACACGGGGTACCAGTACCGAGTCGATGTGCTGGGGCTCTCTGGTTTCTCAGTGAATGGACATGTGAACAGATCCCTGGGACCCCCGAGCCTAATGCCATAATACAAGAGTTTGTATTGTGCATGACAATATGTAGAGCATAGCTCAAACGATGGGGGCAACAGAAATATTACCCATGGCAACAGTGCGTCGTTGCACACAGCAATATTTTATTTTCCTCTACAGGCGAACACAATCCCAGCCTGTGTCACAGGGTCACATTTTCCCGCCGGCTGGTTAATGGGCTGTAGAGATGGTTAGCACGTACGATTAGTTTTAATCTAGTACATTTGACTGGGTAACAAACAGGGTTGAATACATTTCAACACGTGTCAAGTTTAGTCTTTTTTTCATTGCAAGATGAGACAAAACTAAAAAAAAATCTCTCTTTAATGCTTTTGAAACGTGTGAAGGGGTGCAGGGATCAGATGAGAAATTCTGAAAAGATTTTATGACTTTATTTGACTTTGCTGCACAGCAGTGTGAGAATCAATATTGTGATAAAGAGACGAATTTCGTAAACATTTGGCAGCGCTGGTAGAATGTGGCTGTCTTCATAGATTTACAGTCGAGGGGATGATTTTGAAACAGTCAAACATTATCGTACAACATTTCAAATATATTCAACCTTATTTTCAACCCACGTTAAAAAAAACGTTTATTCTACAAATGTCTGTCACCATTTAAACAAGATGATTCAATCTTTACAATGCAGTTAGTATGTGAGTATAGTGTGTTTGAAGTTTGTAACTTGTAATGAAAGTGCAAGGAGAAGCAAGGCATTGTACACCTACATAGTTGTGTTTGACCGTGACATTGACAAACCTTCCACTTAAGACTCATTTCATTTGCTTTGAAATGAAAAAAAGAAAAGTCATGAACCAAAGTACCTTTTCAAGGACAATAATCAGAAATGCTCGAATAACCTACCTCAGAAAATGCTAAACATCTTGAAATGATTTGGCAACATAATACTTTCCCTCCTAAGGTAAATGTGATAACAACCTAGAACATATTTTACCAATCCAAACCTCCAGTACTTTCTCAGTATTGCTAAAAAAAACTAACTCTAGTGTATGAACTCTAGTGCACTCTCCTATACAAGCACTTCACCAGGCCCAGCTATAGAACCACAGATATATCCTTCCTCATACAGGTCCTCTGATGATCCCCATTGGCGGCTTCTGTAGTGCAGCACTGATTTCCTTAAAAGGTAAATGTGTGTTATATTTGGCTGAGAGTCACTCTTCCAATAAGCCAAGGCACCAGATTCTCCATCAGTATCAATAATGTACAATGTATAAGATTCAGTAGAGCGCATGTCCCTAAGTACAATTTCATATCCATAATACAGACTTCTGGTATGTTTGATTATTTTTTCTAATGTTACTGATTACATTTGAGCAGTCAAAACTAACAGCAACTATCTACAGTACAGGATAACAGTTTGAATGTTTTTAAAGTTTTGCTAATTAAACCATGAATGCTGGTGTGAGAAAAATAAATAAATACATTTAAGTGTCTGAAATAATTGTTTCATAGCTAGCAGATCCATAGGGTATAGGGAGTGTCTGAGAGGGGGTCTTGAGAGGTCCAGTTGGACGAGTCCTGGCCTTGGATAAGCCTGTTTCAGTCTGTCTGGTAAAGTCACTTCGCCGGCTATTGAAAAGTCTCTGATCATGACCTTTGCCCTTGGCGTCGGCCTTCAGAGCAGCACAAAGTCTCCAGCAGTGGCAGCCGCTGTCCGTGGGTTGTGGATGAAGGGCCGTTCCCTTTTCTCCGGGGTTAATGCTGCCGAAAGGTCGTAATCTCTTCCAAAACCTTGCTTGGAAGTGAATGCTGGGTATTTGTCCTTCACTGATGGCTGAAATACCTGATTCATAAACAAAAACAAAGCATACAATAACGGCACATGAAAAAGTCAGGAAAGTTTCTTGAAGTATCCAAAGAAGCCCACCTGAGAGCTGGAGAGCAGGGAGGGGAAACCTGCCTCCGATTCTAAGCTAAATGCTGCCACCTGGTGTCGAGTTCATTTTATGTACAGAAGCAATGTGGTCACAGAGCAGATTTGATCAACAGTTAACGCCTAAACTCACCATGTGTGGCACTGTGCAGACATGCCCAAAAAAAATCAAAAATCCAATTGCGTTATTTACTGTCTTGACTCTATATGATAAAAGTTCGGTCACACTTACAGCCATTCTCTCATCTCACTCCCTAACCTTGCTTTCAATGGGATATCCATTTCATCTGATTACAAACTAATAGGACTTTGACCAAATAGTAAAGGCTTTAGTTCACCCACCTTGGACAGTTCTTGGCTGATTCTCTCATAGGCTTCTACTCTAGAAGTATCCAGGACTATGGTACAACTAGGATCCATCTTTACTGGAAGGCATCTTCTTTGGCGACCGGCAACGATACGACACAAAATGACAACAACAAAAAAATCCTGTATCAAACAGACAGCAGTGTGTTATTGCCGGTAATATTACAAATCAATGATTGAAGTGCTTGTGAGTACAGTATCAAAGATATGAGTGCGAAACTAGAAGGACATACCAGGAAGATAAACATGTTATGTTTTATGAGTGCAATGCCGTTCTAATGTCACACTCGCAGACTGGTGAAAATAAAGGCTGTTTCTGATCTCTTGTCACATTGTGTGCTCCACCCTTTGACCAAGCATCAGTAGAAGTTCCAATGCAGCAGTCCAATACACTATGATAAATCCATGTTTTATGTGTTGAAATATCCAGGATCATAGTAGCTGAGCTCCTTATATTCCACATGCTGTATTTCTCCTCAGCAGCAGCCTCACATGTCTGAACAGCAAATAAATCAGCAGCCAGAGACTCAGTAATTTGCTCATAGGCTGCTTTAGGATTCACATCCTTAAGTACTAACAGAAACTATTAAATTCACATTACTGAGCCCCAGTCAGCTCAGTGTAATTTCCCATTACCTGCAGCGGGAAATGGCTCGTGCTGACATCCACAAAAGACTGGCAGTAATGAGGGTCCATGTAAATCAAGCTGTCATCTACAAGGACAAAACAAAAGACAAGTTATTCAAAAAAACATCTGATTATTACAAACACTACCACGCCGACGACACATCACTTCCCTCCACTTTCTATGCAGAGTAGCTCAAAGTCATTCCGCTAGGCAACTGTTAGCCTTCTTACAGTCAAATATGCCTCTTGTTTTTTAATATCGACCAGGGTGGATTAAACTCTGCATAATCAAATCTCGTTGTGCGAGCACATTTTTTTCCCCCCTGGCCACGGAAAGGAGGCTGTCATTGAATTTTTGTGTAGGGCAATTACTTTTACAAACACACAATTATATTCAGCTATTTGCATATGATGTATGTGGGCTGGAGTTGCGTTTTGGCAGCGAGAATGTATTGCTTGTCATTTAGACATAATCCGGCACTGTATTTCAAATTGGTAAAATGTAAATGCATAAATATTGACTGCCAACATGTACAACTGAAGGTTCCTCCTGGCCGCTGAAGGTGATGGAGAGTCACTCACTTTAGGCCCCACTGGATAGATGAGGATGAGATGATATGCATAATGCCTCCTATGGAAATCAATTACGAACACAACTTGGGAGGTTTACCCCTCATGATAAATGAGCCAGGCTTTGATGGTCAGAGAAAAATAAAATAAGCACTGTTTCACAAACACTCCTCTCATATCCAGTCCTCTATGGTCTTCTCGTCACGTACACAAATGCATGAACTTACTTTGCCTCTTTATACAGAGAGGAGAAAGGACATTATGCTAAATGATCTCCACTTCCCTCTCTCTAGTCCTTTGCTTGGTTGCTGGGTGAAACACTAACCTTGAAAGCCCAGGAAGTAGCAGGCCTGTTTGGGACTTCCCCTCGATGATGCCGATACAGTGCTCCAAACTCTATATGCACTGAGGAGGATTGAGACCAGGGGACAAACAGTCAAATGGGTCGTGCCACCAACTGGGTACCTTTTGAGTAGTGCAACTTAATAATTTTTAAAAAATGTTTGATTTCACTTAATTTTACAATTTTGTCCCCCCAAAAAAGTATTCCCATCTCACCAAAAAAAAATGACTACATTAAGTGTCAAATAAAGTGAAAGGAATGACTATAATAGGGTTGACTGTGACAAGTGTCTCGTTGAATAGGAGACAGGCGCAGCAATACGAAACAGGATTTTTTTATTTCTCTACCCAAAATAGAGTATGTCATGAACATGGCGGGGACGAAGCCCAAAACAAACAAACATACATATCTTTATCACAGGGCAGTAAATTTCCGGGTGGAGAGCCAGACCCAGTCGCTTGGAGAGAAAACAGGCACCTCACTGTGGTGGCAGTCGGTCTGTTCCTTTGTGAAGACGCACGGCCCGCTGGAGACGAGTATGCGCTGCGTTCCAGATCTCCTCAGCCAAGCGAAACCACTCATCCACCACAGGGGCCTCGGTCTGGCTCGAATGCGAAGCTGCCAGGGCCGGATGATACCCCAACACACTAGAAAAGAGTAAGGACAGTGGAGGAGTGGTGAAGGGAATTCTGCGCGTACTCAGCCCAAGGTAGAAAATCCGCCCACTCCCCCGGCCGGTCCTGACAGTAACACCTCAGGAACCTGCCCACATCCTGATTGACCCTCTCCACCTGCCCATTAGCTTGAGGACAGTACCAGGAGGTGAGACTGACCGTGACCCCCAGGCGTCCCATGAACGCCTTCCATACGCGTGTATGGAAGTGAAAGTGAACTGAGGGCCACGGTCTGACGCAATGTCCTCCGGGATCCCGTAGTGCCGGAAGACCTGCATAAAAAGAGCCTCGGCGGTTTGCATGGCCGATGGGAGTCCAGGCAGAGGAAGGAGATGACAAACTTTGGAAAACTTGTCCATTAACGAAGAGAAGAGTGGTGTTCCCCTGGGGGGGGGAAGGTCAGTGAGAAAGTCCACCGAGAGGTGAGACCAGGGTCGTTGTGGAACCAGCAGGGGAAGGAGCTTTCTCTGGGTGTCTTAGATGTCTGGGTGTCTTAGATTGTGTCTGTGTGTCTTAGATTGGGCACAGATGGAGCAGGAAGCAGGAACCCAGACATCCCTAGCCAAGGTGGGCCACCAGCACTTCTCAGTCAGGCAGGCGATGGTACGGACTATCCCAGTATTTCGTCCCACACCACTGGCGCGAAGATACGGAACGGAGGGATGATGGGTGTCTCCTCCCCCTGCCTCTCCTCTGCGTCATAGAGGTGAGACAGGGCGTCCGCCTTCACGTTCTTAGAGCCTGGCCTATAGGAAAGCATGAATTGGAACCTGGCAAAGAATAGAGCCCACCTGGCCTGTCGAGGGTCTAGTTTCTTCGCTGTCCTGATGTACTCCAGATTGCGGTGGTCCTTCCACACCAGGAAATGATTTTGGACCCCTCCAACCAGTGCCTCCATGTCTTCAGAGACTTCTTGACCGCCAAGAGTTCCCGGTCCCCTACATCGTAGATCCTCTGGGCGGGGCTCGGCTGCTTGCAGTAGAAGGTGCAGGGCCACAGCTTTGGAGGGGTTCCGGTGTGCTGGGACAGCCCTGCCTCGACTTCTACTTCGGAGGCATCCACCTCGACGATGGGGAGTGAGGGATCGGGATGTGCCAGCACAGGAGCAATGGTGAAGCGTGCCTTCAGCGTCTTGATTTCCCTCTCCACTTCCGCCATCCAACGAAGCCCAACGGGGACCTCCTCTCAGCAGGAAGGTAAGAGGCGCGACCACTGGGCTGAAGGCTCGGATGAACCTCTGGAAATATTTGGCCAACCACAGGAATCGCTGGACTGCTTTCACGGAGTTGGAGATGTGCCATGACCTGACTGCGCTGACGCGTTGCTCCTCCATCTCCACCCCCTCCGTGGATATGAGGTAGCCCAAAACGGACACGGACGGCTGGAAAGATGATGCTCCAACAGTCTTCCCAGCACGGACCTGACCAAGGAGACATGCTGGTCCTAGAATAGACCAAAATGTTGTATATATTAACCACAATGCTGACCTTAACGGTGGATTTATTCAGTGTTTGATAATCAATGCAGGGGCACAGTCCCCCATCTTTCGTATTAACAAAAATTAAGCTTGAGAAGGCTGGTGACGTAGAGGGGCAGATAAAACCCTGCTGGAGGCTCTACTGTGCGTAGGTCTTCATGGCCTCGGTCTCCGCATAGGACAGAGGGTAGACGTGTCCTCTCGGGAGGGCTGCGTCAGACAGCAGGTCAATGGCACAGTCCCAGGGGCGATGAGGAGTCAGGCATGTAGCCTGGGTCTTAGAGAAAACCCGGTGCAGATCCTGGTATTCCTCCGGTAAATCCACCTGAGGGGCGTGATCTGGACTTTCCACAGTAATGGTGTTGACAGACACCGCGAGACACCTCCCTTGGGATGAAGCAGGGGAATTCCCTGGCTTGTCACCTCCGCACCTATTAATGGCCAGGGGGCAGGTTGGGAAGAAATTACCCTTTTCTCCACAACAGGAGCCCAGATTCCTCCTTCTATGTGCTGCCTCGGGCAAACGTGCAGGGCCCCCTCCATCGGCTCTGGCCATGGAGCAGGTATAGCCATGGGCTCCGGATTCCGTGCAGGTCTTTGTTGGGACCGCAGGAGGTTGTCCCACCGGATCACCATGCTGATGAGCTGGTCGAATGACAGGTTGTCATCACGGCAGTCTAACTCCATCTGTACCTCCTCCCGCAGTCCTCTGCGGAAAACGGTGATCAAAGCCGACTCATTCCATCCGGTAGAGGCCGCGATGGTCCGGAACTCCAGGGCGAACACCGAGGCTGTTCTAGATTCCTGGGGTAGTCGGAGTAAGCACTCACCCCACTCTCAGCCCAGCACAGGATGATCAAACATCGAATGGCAGCGGGTGAAGAGTTCGTAGGACTCAACGTTGGGCACACCCGTTTCCCAGACTGCGGCACCCCAGTCCAGGGCCCGTCCGGTCAGTGCCGAGATGACGGTGGCAACCCTGTCTCTCCCGGAGACAGCCTCGGCGTAGAGAGCGAGGTCAAGGTCACATTGCAGAAGGAGTCCCTTGCATCTCGCTGGCGCCCTGTCAAAGCACTCTGGGGTATTCCGCCGACCGGCTCAGATGGGACGGAGGCAGGTAGTGGTGGTGTGGGGGCTGGTGCTGGTGCTGGAACCGGTGCTGGAGGCTGGAGGGACTGCACATTCCCCTCCAAACGCAGGATGGTTGCCAATATGCTGTCCATGGCGCTGCCGAGTCTGGAGAAAACGTCCTTGTGATGCTGGACTGTCCCTACGATGGTCGCCAGCTTGGCCTTTCCCGCTGTCTCCATTAGATGGGTTGATTATTCACATTGTATAATGATAGGAGACAGGCGCAGAAATACAAAATATATTATTATTTTTCTCTACCCAAAATAGAGTATGTCATGAACATGAAGGGGACGAAGCACAAAACAAACACGTCTATATATAACACAGGGCTGTAATCCAAACAAATAGTGAGGTGTAAACCTCTAATAAATTAACGGGACAAGACCCGTAATAACAATACACGGGACGACACCCATAATAACATGTGCACAGTCCCGCCTCAGGCGTACCTGAGGCCTGGTAGTACATAACCGCTAAACACAGGCCTTAACACAGTAACACGAAAGCTGATACAACAGAGCACAGGTACTCACAAGACCAACGGACATGGAACAATAACCAACAAGGACAATGAGGAACAGAGGGCACATATATACACATACTAATCAGGGGGAATGGGAACCAGGTGTGCCTAATGAGACAAGATAGTCCGGGGTTGATGGTAATGATTCAGTTCAGTGACGCGTAAAAGGCCGGTGAGGTAGACCTCCGAGCTGTTAAAAGGAATGAGAAGCAGTACCGGAAGTGACAACAAGGTTGAGGACTTCATCTTAAAACAGCCATAAATCCCCTTGTGACAGGGAGAATGGAAGCTTGTTGTGTAACAGGGAGGGGCAATTGAAAATAACCTCCACAAAAAAATATGTTACTGAGGAAAAAAATTCTAGCCTATCTATCTATGGGTAGCAGGGTTGACGTGTTATGTTCGACCCGCTAACTTCTTCACCAAACAAAAACGGATCACGGATGAAAATACTACAAAAAGCTCAATTGCTGTTAAACTATGGTTTAGATGTTCAATGATTGTTTCAGGGTATCTGCAGGTTCCATGAAGTTTAATGTAATACATTTTTAATGCCAATTGGAATGAAATGTAATACTAATTTAGAGGTCTGCGCTAGAGGTTGACACATGAGTTAAAATGAATCCCTGTCCCACATTGTCCTGTCAATTTTTTCCCCGTACTGTCCAGATCCCGCAACAGTTCTATAACCCCAGATCTTTCGGCCCTCCACAGGATGATCAAATATCGAGCGGAAGAGGAGGGTGAAGCGCTCATAGGACTCGACCATGGCACCCCAGTCCAGAGCCCAGCTCTCTCTGTCCAGATCCCGCAACAGTTCTATAACCCTGTCATCTATAATCCATCTGAGGGCCGGATTAAGAGATCATAGCCTTTAAAAAACACATTTAATGCAATTCTACATCATTTATATGACAGAAGACATTAGCTGGGCCTCCCGAGTGGCACAATGGTCTAGGGCACTGCATCACAGTGATAGCTGTGCCACTAGAGATCCTGGTTCGAGTTCAGGCTCTTTTGCAGCTGGATGCAACCGGGAGACCCATGTGCCGGGGCGCAATTGGCCCAGCATCGTCCGGGTTAGAGGAGGGTTTAGCCAGCAGGGATGTTCTTCTACCATGCACGCTGACGGGTTGTCAGGTGTACTTGTGTCCTCTGACACATTGGTGCGGATGGCTTCCAGGTCAAGCGGGCATTGTGTCGAGAAGCAGTGTGGCTTGGCTGTGTTGTGTTTCGGAGGACGCACGGCTCTCGACCTTCGCCTCTCCGCTGCAACTCCGTACGGGAGTTGCAGCGATGGGACAAGACTGTAACTACCAATTGGATACCAAGAAATGGGTGAGAAAAAGTGGTAAAAAAATAGTAAGACATTAGCTGAATCGTTTTTAATAACACATAAATTACCAAAATGAGTGGCTACTCTGACTGACAGGTCAATCTGGTCTTGAATTCAAACAAACAGACCAGGCCAATGGTCCAATGGCCAACAGACCAGGCCAGATTGTACAATATTAGGAGGAAATATATATATACTGAACAAAAATATTAACACAACATGCAACAATTTCAATGATTTTACAGTTCATGTAAGGAAATCAGTCAATTGAAATAAATGAATTAGGCCCTAATCTACTCAGAAATACTCCGCAATCACTGATTCAACCACAAAAACCAGGGAGGTTTTCCAAAGCCTTGCAAAGAAGGGCACCGATTGGTATTTGAGTAAAAATAAAAAAACAGACATTGAATATCAATTTGAGCATGAAGTTATTCATTACACTTTGGATGGTGTATCAATACATCCGGTCACTACAAAGATACATACTTCCTTCCTACTAACTCAGTTGCCGGAGACAAATTAAACCGCTCAGGGATTTCACCATGAGGCCAATAGTGACTTTAAAACAGTTACAGAGTTTGATGGCTGTGATAGCAGAACACTAAGGATAGATCAACAACACTGTAGTTACTCCACAACTCTAACCTAAATGACAAAGTGAAAAGAAGGAAGCCTGTAACAGAATACAAATATTCCAAAACATGCATCCTGTTGCAATAAGGCACTAAAGTAATAGTGCAAAAAATGTAGGAAGTGTTATGTTTGTGGCAAATCCAATACAACACATTACTGAGTTCTACTCTTCATATTTTCAAGCATAGTGGTGGCTGCATCATGTTATGGGTATGCTTGTAATCATTGAGGACTCTTTGACAGAGCTTGAAGAATTTGGATAAGAAAAAAGACTCGCTGCCAAAGGTGCTTCTACAAAGTATTGGGTGAGAGAAAAACATATTTAATCCATTTTGAAATCAGACCGTAACACAACAAAATGTGGAATAAGTCAAGGGGTATGAATACTTTCTGAAGGCACTGCATATCATATCAGGCTACATTAGGCTACTAAATATAATTTCCAGTAGCACTACGAGTCACCTAATAATGAAGATGAAGTCACGTGATGGCCGATGCGCTCGTCATGGCATTAACCTACCTCAAGATGAGCTACTTTGAGAAACAGTGCTAAGAGTTGCTGAGAAAAAACAAATATATTGGTTCTACAGACAGAATAGTCTTCTTTTTTCAGCAGTTGGCATTTGCTTTCCAAACTGTACATTTTTCACGTGATTGCATTTCGAAATCTGCAAAAGTCAAACCAACAGCCGCAACAAACCATAGAAATATAATCCAAAGATGGCTATTCACATTCAAGTCTGGAATGGCATCCATTGCTAGTGTACCAACGAATTTAATTGTCATATTGCCAGGGTAAACTGTTACAAAACCCTTCTATGGATTATATATCTATGGCCACAATGCAACAAATAAAGGAAACTTGAGTAAATGAGGAATACAAAGTACATGCTACAGTATGGTGTGCATTTTGCTTGCGTCATTTAGGTCCACTTGTAGAATCTATGCCATGGTGCATTGAAGCTGTTCTGGCAGCTCGTGATAGCCCAACACCCTTTTAATAGACTTTATGTTGGTGTTTCCTTTATTTTGGCAGATACCTGTTTGTGATAACTTAATCCAGTTATTTAAAAAAAAAACTATTGATCCTCTGTAGCTAAATCATGCTCTCTGGTGTATTTTTAACATTGAGAGCAGGCTCCTGTGGTTGGATATAAAATAATATTTTTAAAAGTAAAGCAATTCATGGTCTTGGGTCCAGCCCAGCCCCTGAATCACACAATTGAGCAGTCACATTTATTTATTAAGCCGTTTATTTTATTAATCAGTTACCCAATCAAGGCAGGGCCCCCAGTAACCCACATGCCCCCCCCCCCCGAACATGCAGTAATATCAAACAAGCAATATAACCTAACAATTTCACAATAACCACCTTATACACACAAGTGTAAAGGAATGAATACATATATGTAAAAAAATATATATGAATGAGTGATGCCTGAACGGCATAGGCAAGATGCAGCAGATGGTATAGAGTACAGTATATACATATGAGATGAGTAATGTAGGGTATGAAAACATTACATAAAGTGGCATTGTTTAAAGTGGCTAGTGATAGATTACATCAAGATGGCAAGATGCAGTAGATGTGTCACCCCCTGACCTTAGAGATCCTTTTTATGTCTCCATTTGGTTTAGTCAGGGTGTGATTTGGGGTGGGTATTCAATGTTCTATTATTTGTATTTCTATGTTTTGGCCGGGTAGGGTTCTCAATCAGGGACAGTTGTCTATCGTTGTCTCTGATTGAGAACCATACTTAGGTAGCCCTTTTTCCCACCTGTCTTTGTGTGAAGTTGACTTTTGTTTATGGCACATAGCCTGTAGCTTCACGGTTGTTTTCTCGTTTGTTGTTTTATTGGCGTCATTTTTTATAATAAATTAAAATGTACGCTCAGCACGCCGCACCTTGGTCCACTTCCTTCAACAGCTGTGACAAGATGGTATAGAGTACAGTATATACATATGTGTCAGATTCGTCGTAAGAACATTCGGACCAAAGCGCAGAGTGATATGGGTTCCACATATTTATTGAGGTGAAAGACACAAAACAATAAAGAACAAACGAAACGTGACGTTCTGGAGTGCTCACAGGCAACAACACAAAAACTAGATCCCAAAACACAGTGGGGAAATAGCTGCCTAAATATGATAAACAACGATATGACAACGATAAACAGCTGCCTCTGATTGGGAACCATACCAGGCCAACGTATAAATAAAATAACCTAGATTACCCACCCTAGTCACACCCCGACCTAACCAAAATAGAGAATAAAAAGGCTCTATATGGTCAGGGCGTGACAGTACCCCCACCAAGGTGCGGACTCCGGCCTCAAAACCTGACTCTCTAGGGGAGGGTCCGGGTGGGCATCTAGCGTCGGTGGCAGCTCCAGTGCGGGGCGAAGTAGCCACTCCGCTCGCGGATCCGCCAGCATCGGTGGCGGCTCTGCTGCGAGACTTCGCCCCCGCCCAGACCACGGGTCCGGCCATGGAGCTGGATAGAACGCCCGGACTGGGCCTCGGCGCCGAGGAAAGCTCCGGCCATGGAGCTGAGTTTGCCACCCTGCCTGGATTGGGAACCGGTGCAGAAGAGGGCTCTGGCCATGGAGCGGGACTGGATGCCGTGCCTGGACTGGGCACCGGCACAGAGGAAGGCTCCGGCCATGGAGCGGGACTGGACGCTGTGCCTGGACATAGGTGCAGAGGAAGGCTACTGCCCTGGAGCGGGACTGGACGTCGTGCCTGGACCGGGCACCGGCGCAGAGGACGACTCCTGCCATGGAGCAGGACTGGACGCCGTGCCTGGACATCGTTGCAGAGGAAGACTCCGCCTTGGAGCTGGACTGGACACCGTGCCTGGACTGGGCAATGGCGCAGAGGGAGGCTCCTGCCCTGGAGCGGGACTGAACACCGTGCCTGGACTGGGCATCGGCGCAGAGGAAGGCTCCGGCCTTGGAACTGGACTGGACGCCTGGCCTGGAAGCTCCAGACCGTTGACCCTCGTTCCGGACTGTGGACCGTCGTAAGAGGTTCCGGACTGTTGACCGTCGTAGGAGGTTCCGGACTGGGGACCGTCGCCGGACATTCTGGACTGGGGACCGTCGCCGGAAGCTCTGGACTGGGGACCGTCGCCGGAAGCTCTGGACTGGGGACCGTCGCCGGACATTCTGGACTGGGGACCGTCGCCGGACATTCTGGACTGGGGACCGTCGCCGGAAGCTCTGGACTGGGGACCGTCTCAGGAAGCTCTGGACTGGGGACCGACACCGGAAACCTGGTGCATGGAGCCGGCACAGGTGGCTCCGGAACCGGTGACACGCACCTCAGGGCGAGTGAGAAGAGCAGGCACACGATGTACCGGACTGGGAAGGGGCACTGGAGGCCTAGTGCGTGGAGCCGGCACAGGTGGTACCGGACTGGTGACACACACTTCAGGGCAAGTGCGAGGAGGAGACACAGAACGTACCGGACTGGGAACACGCACTTCAGGGAGAGTGCGCAGAGGAGACACAGGACGTACCGGACTGGGAAGGCGCACTGGAGACCAGAAACATGAAGCCGGCCCATGTTTCACTGAACTTATGACACGTTCCTCCAAACGCCTGCGTTGCCGCATACTCCTAGCCAACTCCATTCTCTGGTATCCCTCCTCACACTGTTCCATCGAATCCCACGTGGTCTCTGGATCTTCCCTCTGCTCAGCCGCCACCTCCATGTGCCTCCCCCCCAAAAACTTTTGGGCTGTTTTTTGGGATTATGTTGTGGCCTCGAACCCCGGCGTCGTCGCTGTCTTCCCTTCTCTCCTTGCGTCTGCTTCCAAGGAAGGCTTTCGTGTCCTCCCATTATTTCCTCCCAAGTCCAGGATATCTTCTCCTCCTTGATTTCCTCCCAAGCCCAGGATATCTTCTCCTCCTGGGCACGCTGCTTGGTCCTGGTGTGGTGGGATCTTCTCTCACGTTCGTCGTAAGAACATTCGGACCAAAGCGCAGCGTGACATGGGTTCCACATATTTATTGAGGTGAAAGACACAAAACAATAAAGAACAAACGAAACGTGACGTTCTGGAGTGCTCACAGGCAACAACACAAAAACAAGATCCCACAAAACACAGTGGGGAAATGGCTGCCTAAACATGATCCCCAATCAAAGACAACGATAAACAGCTGCCTCTGATTGGGAACCATACCAGGCCATCATAGAAATAAAATAACCTAGATTACCCACCCTAGTCACACCCCGACCTAACCAAAATAGAGAATAAAAAGGCTCTCTATGGTCAGGGCGTGACCATATGAGATGAGTAATGTAGGGTATGAAAACATTATATAAAGTGGCATTGTTTACAGTGGCAAGTGATACATTTAATTACATCAAGATGGCAAGATGCAGTAGATGGTATAGCGTACAGTATATGCATATGAGATCAGTAATGTAGGGTATGTAAGCATTATGGCTAGTGGCTAGTGATAAATTGATTACATCAGAGTTGAGTCAGTATGTTGGCAGCAGCCACTCAATGTTAGTGGTGGCTGTTTAACGGTCTGATGGCCTTGAGATAGAAGCTGTTTTTCAGTCTCTCGGTCTCTGCTTTGATGCACCTGTATTGACCTCGCCTTCTGGATGATAGCGGGGTGAACAGGCAATGGCTCGGGTGGTTGTTGTCCTTGATTATCTTTTTGGCCTTCCTGTGACATCGGGTGGTGTAGGTGTCCTGGAGGGCAGGTAGTAACCCTATCATAAGGGTTATACATTCATTCTTGCATTCAACAGCCAGATGTTTTTTTTGTTTTTTTAGGATTCATTTCACAGATAAACATACACCTAATGAGATATCTAGCTAGCTAATAATAATAGCTACCCTCTCGCTTTCTTCTGGCTGGCAGGCTAGTAGCTACAAATCCAAATACAAGACAGTTCGTTTTAGCTCCAATACCTAATGACAAATACTCTTCAAATAGTCAATTTGAGCATTTTATTTAGTACAGTCATCAAAGAAAACCGAAATGTAAAAAATACAAGGTGTAAGCTAAATCAAGTAGGCTACCTTGGTACATTTTGGGTGACTTACTCTGACTGCAGCTTGAACAACAGTAAACAGGCTAATGTTAGCTACCATTATTAAGTTAGCTAACAGACTTTGGTAGCTAGCAACCTAGCTAACATTTTCTGAGGAGACAGATAATGAGAGGCCTGGAAATACGATGACATTGCTAAAGTGGGCAAGAACTTTGCAATCATTATGTCATCAAATTTACATTAGAGAGATGGCAATTGCCATAGCTAGAAACGTTAGTCAAAGCTAAAATCCAGTACTGTCCCGTAATATTAGCTAGCTAGCCTCTTTTAGAATGTGAGAGTACAATAATAACACTGCCGTCTCTAACATGTAGGCACGGCTTTCCTGAACAGTCCTATTCCAAGTCAGAATGATGAACAAACTTCATTTCAATTTACTTTCCCTGTTTCCACCGATTTTGTCCCTATGTCGGCGGTAAATGTGATAGAAATGATCCACGAGGAAGTCTTATCAACCGTACCTTCATTAGATGGTTTGTATATCAGTTTGTATTACCGGTTTTATTTTCAATACTGATGCAATTCACATGTGACAAACACTTGCACAATATGGCCAAGCCTAACCGAACCACAGATCGAATGACAAACACTTCCAGCTGATTGCGAGGAAATCCGCCTCGGTCAACTACGTTAGGTTACAGTCGGCTACTGTTTATATATTGTGCTTCACGTGCAATGAGTCAAGAGATAGAAAATACAACCGACAAACCTACCGGCATCGCAAAAAGTAGGGTAAACAACACTGTCCTGTGGAGAATATAATAGAATGCAGTATATACATATGAGATGAGTAAAATATGTTAAAATTAGTGTCTAGTGTTCCATTATTAAAATGGCCAGTGATTTCAAGTTTATGTACACTACCGTTCAAAAGTTTGGGATCATTTAGAGATTTCCTTGTTTTTGAAAGAAAAGCTCATTTTTTGTCCATTAAAATAACATAAAATTTATCAGAAACACAGTGTAGACATTGTTAATGTTGTAAATGACTATCGTAGCTGGAAACAGCATATTTTTTAATGGGATGTCTACATAGGCGTACAGAGGCCCATTATCAGCAACCATCACTCCGGTGTTCCAATGGCACGTTGTGTTAGCTAATCCAAGTTATAATTTTAAAAGGCTAACTGATCATTAGAAAACCCTTTTGCAATTATGTTAGCACAGCTGAAAACTATCATGCTGATTAAAGAAGCAATAAAACGGGCCTTCTTTCGACTGGTTGAGTATCTAGAGCATCAGCATTTGTGGGTTTGATTACAGGCTCAAAATGGCCAGAAACAATGCACTTTTTTTTCTGATACTCGTCAGTCTATTCTTGTTCTGAGAAATGAAGGCTATTCCATGCGAGAAATTGCCAAGAAACTGAAGATCTCGTACAACGCTGTGTACTACTCCCTTCACAGGACAGTGCAAACTGTCTAACCAGAATAGAAAGAGGAGTGGGAGGCCCCAGGGGCACAACTGAGCAAGAGGACAAGTACATTAGAGTGTCTAGTTTGAGAAACAGACACCTCACAAGTTCTCAATTGGCAGCTTCATTAACTTCTTAAGGTATAGGGGGCAGCATTTTAACTTTTGGATAGTGATAGCGAGCCCAATTTCAACTTCCTGCTACTCATGCCAAGAATATAAGTATATATAATATATATAATAATATATATAATAATATATATAATAATATATGCATATTATTAGTGGATTTGGATAGAAATTTGAAAAAGTGCGTCCCACTTGGCCAAAAACCAGGGAAAATGCAGCGCGGCAAATTTAAATAAATTGATATAAAAATCAAACTTTCATTAAATCACACATGTAAGATACTAAATTAAAGCTACACTCGTTGTGAATCCAGCCAACGTGTCAGATTTTAAAAAGGCTTTTCGGCAAAAGCATAAGAAGCTATTATCTGATGATAGCACAACAGTAAACAAAGAGGGTAGCATGTTTCAACCCTGCAGGCGCCCCACAAAACGCAGAAATAAAATATAGAACATGCCTTACCTTTGACGAGCTTCTTTTGTTGGCACTCCAATATGTCCCATAAACATCACAATTGGTCCTTTTGTTCGATTAATTCCGTCCATATATATCCAAAATGTCAATTTATTTGTGCGTTTGATCCAGAAAAAAAACTGCTTCCAAAATGCTAACGTCACTACAAATTATTTCTAAACTTTGCCAAGATATTTCAAACTACTTTGTAATATAACTTTAGGTATTTTTAAACGTTAATAATCGATCAAATTGAAGACGTTCTATCTGTTTTCAATGCTGGTAATGCTGGTGATTTACCGCCGCTCTGATATCCAAAAGACATTCCCGGCTGTATGAAAATAACAAAAATACAAAAATAATCATCTAAGAAATAACACATAAAAAGAAAAAAAATACTGCAAAGTTGTCTAGGAACTAGAAGAACGGCTGCCCTATCTATCAGCACCATCTTGTTTGGATGGAATACAGTTCAAAGGCAGCCATACTGCACAATATCGCTTACCTTTGAGTGGGACCAGCACAAAACTAGGATGGAATATGTAAATAAAAAATGAATG
The DNA here is from genome assembly GCF_034236695.1 of Oncorhynchus nerka. NCBI lineage: Eukaryota > Metazoa > Chordata > Actinopteri > Salmoniformes > Salmonidae > Oncorhynchus > Oncorhynchus nerka. Next base: position 46,831,523 of record NC_088412.1, on the reverse strand, counting down.
TTCATTGGTCTATTATAATCAGATCACCTTTTGACGCTATGCACCAGCCAAAAATTATATTACACCTGAACAGGCTGAAATTCCAGGCAATTTTTTCTAACAGCTATTACACAAAAGGGGCATTAGCATAATTTTCCCAATTTCAGTTTTCGACCTCAAAGTGTGAAACGATCATTAAAAAAACTAGAAAACATGTTAACCGCACTGTCTCTTTAAAATATCAAAGGGACACAAAAGGCACTCATTTATTGTAAAGACCCAATTACTCTGCCATATAGAGATGTGGCCAAGTATAATGGAAACACAGTAATACCATTCGCTCCATTCCAACCATTATTATGAGCCGTCCTCCCCTCAGCAGCCTCAAGTGATTGGGACCCTTGCACTTTTCTAAAAATAAACTCAGCAAAAAAAGAAACGTCCTCTCACTGTCAACTGCGTTTATTTTCAGCAAACTTAACATGTGTAAATATTTGTATGAGCATCACAAGATTCCACAACTGAGACATAAACTGAACAAGTTCCACAGACATGTGACTAACAGAAATTGAATAATGTGTCCTTGAACAAAGAGGGGGAGGTCAAAATCAAAAGTAACAGTCAGTATCTGGCGTGGCCACCGGCTGCATTGAGATCCGGGCTCTTCGCTGGCCATGGCAGAACACTGATATTCCTGTCTTGCAGGAAATCACGCACAGAACGTGCAGTAAGGCTGGTGGCATTGTCATGTTGGAGGGTCATGTCAGGATGAGCCTGCAGGAAGGGTACCACATGAGAGAGGAGGATGTCTTCCCTCTTATGCACAGCGTTGAGATTGCCTGCAATGACAACAAGCTCAGTCCGATGATGCTGTGACACACCGCTCCAGACCATGACGGACCCTCCACCTCCAAATCGATCCCGCTCCAGGGTACAGGCCTCGGTGTAACGCTCATTCCTTCGATGATAAACGCAAATCCAACCATCACCCCTGGTGAGACAAAACCGCGACTCGTCAGTGAAGAGCACTTTTTGCCAGTCCTGTCTGATCCAGCGATGGTGGGTTTGTGCCCATAGGCTGCCTTACAACAGGCCTACAAGTCATCAGTCCAGCCTCTCTCAGCCTATTGTGGACAGTCTGAGCACTGATGGAGGGATTGTGCGTTCCTGGTGTAACTCGGCAGTTGTTGTTGCCATCCTGTACCTGTCCCGCAGGTGTGATGTTCGGATGTACCGATCCTGTGCAGGTGTTTTTCCACATGGTCTGCCACTGCGAGGATGATCAGCTGTCAGTCCTGTCTCCCTGTAGCTCTGTCTTAGGCATCTCACAGTACGGACATTGCAATTTATTGCCCTTGCCACATCTGCAGTCCTCGCAGTGGCAGCCCATGTATAACAACACCTGCACAGGATCGGTGAACAGGGCATCTTTCTTTTGGTGTTTTTCAGAGTCAGTAGACTCTGAAAGTGTCGTAAGTTTTCACAACTGTGACCTTAATTGCCTACTGTCTGTAAGCTGTTAGTGTCTTAACGACAATTCCACACGTGTGCCTCAGTATGTGAATTTCGGCCAGCGAGAGGCTACTTTGTTTTATAGAGTAGCTTGTACCCAATTCCCCCCCACTTCTAATTTCCTTAATTTAGTCAAATACTTTCTGTGGTACACATCAGAGTCAAATACTTTCTGTGGTACACATCAGAGTCAAATACTTTCTGTGGTACACATCAGAGTCAAATACTTTCTGCGGTACACATCAGAGTCAAATACTTTCTATAGAACAAACTTCACGTCAGGACAGGCACCCGAACCTATTAATTAATGTATGTGTATTATATTAAACATAGAGGAGGGACTAAAATGTTGGCAAGCAATAAACGTTTCAGAACAACTATGGCTGAATTATCCTTACACTTTCAAAAATACCTGTCGAAAAAGACATGTGAGAGATGACGAACTCCAGGGGGAGTGGAGGATGCTGACACCCACCTGAAGGAGGCCTACCACCGCACCCAAGTGTCCTGGCTGGGGGACTTAAGTTACAAAAATAAAATTGGTTCTGCAATGTTAAAAATCCAATAACAAGTTGCTGTGACCAAAAGTTGTTTTAAATTTCAACTTATTTCAATAGAAATAGTAAAAAATGTAAGAAAAGTGCAAGGGTGCCAATATATTGGCCGCAACTGTACACAGAACAGGAATATATGGACTGAATATAACAAGTCTATGTACTACTGTAGCTAATACAAAACCCTCTGCTGTCAAATCCAACTTAGATATATTTGGGGACATACTACTCATGAACAACCTACTCTTTTCTCTAATCACTACTTTCTACACTCTTTTCAATACAAGTTTATGTAAAGGAGAGGATAAACCTATGAGGGTTATGTTATTTTTCCCCCACCTTGACGAAGTTGAAGTACTCTGGGTTTGTCGCCTCTCCCTCCCTCCAGTGGGACTGGGATGAGGATGACGGACTGGGATGAGGATGACGGCCGCTCCCCCGCCACACACGAACAGTGGCTATCGATGATATCAGCGTGTACACTATGGTTGATCAATACTAGAGGTCAGACAGGGTCAAACTTTTGCAGAGTCGAGTGCTACTACACCGGTAGGTCATGGGGGGGCAAAGTACGGCCCACGGGCACTTCAATCCGGCCCGCGAGACATAAAAAAGAAAATACATGTATTCTTTTTACACTTTTTTTCTCCCCAATTTCGTGGTATCCAACTGGTAGTTATAGTTTAAAATCCCGATGTGGCCCTCGAGCCAAAAAGTTTGCCCACCCCTGCCCATAGAGCAATTTCTCTACTCAACTCTCTCACCAAGGCCTCTAATCATAAGTGTGTCTGTATTCTGCAGTGGTGTGAGAGTGTAATCCACTGCTGCTGTCCACCTCTCTCATCCTTATAGTGCCCTACTATTGTACCTGTACTGCTCTCTTCACACACTGAGAGAGTCAAGATCCTGCAGCTCTCATCTTAACACTCTATTTTCTCTCACACAACCAGTCCCAATCACTTGCTATTGAGAAGAATGACTTTACTCAAAATCCAAGATATTGGAGGAAGGAGGAGGATTTAGGATGAGGGGTTGGAGGAGGTGTGAACCTCCTGTCACGTCTCTACCTTTCTACCTGCTCTCCATCTATCCTCTATCTATCCCAGCTCTTAACTATTATCCCTCTCTCTATTCCAGCTCTACAGTTATATCTATTGTCCCCCTAAACTGTGTTTCTTTGTGTTTTTCCTCATGCGGGGTCAGACTGGGCGAGGTGCCCAGAACCTTTGCCCCATGGAGGCTCGTCTGTCATACCTGTACAGTCCTGGGAGGCATCAACAGTTATACCCGCCAGCCCAGGGTCTGCTGTCCCCCATCCAGGACACCAGGGTGCGGTGGTACACCTTCCTCAGGTGGGTGTCAGCCTCCTCCACAACTCCAGGAGCCCCCAGAGAATGGAGCAGCGGCCCTGCGTCCAAGGGCCTCTCCCACTGTAACAAGGCCTCCAGGCTGGCCACCAGACGCTTGGCTGCACTGGTAGTTCAGGTCCCTGAGTTTAGAGGCTGGAGGGTCAACGCCTCAAACCAGTCTGAGGAACACAGACAGAGGACCATCAGGTTGTTTAACACCTAATATATATTTTCCAATTTGTTAGTTGAACAATTAAAGGAAACTTTCAATGATCAGATCATTTATTTAATGTGCCTTGTTGAAGTATGTTTTGCAAATATACCAAAATCATCAGAAAACTAAATGTAGGCTGCATTCAGCGCAAGAAAGACTAAAGTTACAGCAAATGGTACCAGTGTTCTGGCTGTCAGCTCAAATGTGACATTGAACCACATTCTCCAGACCAAAGACTCTTAGAACAAAGACTCTTTCAGAAGTCATGAAATAAAGACTTGCCTTAAATCTTCTGCTATAACAGATACAGTCCAGTTTGACTTTAAATAAGAGAATGAGAAATCCCTATGGTATAATAGTCCAATTATAGCTTCTCAGTATGTCCTGTATTTCACTTTTACAGCGTTTTAGCCCTACAAACAGAGTGGGCACGTGGGGTGACGAGAGTGGGAGTGGCCAAGGCCATAAAAGGAGCCGGATTAGGGCATGAGGCATTAACATAATGCCCTTGCAGAGTGAATGAAAGGGAAATTGTTCAATAAATATCTTTAAGTGGCCATTAGTAATTTTATATTGAGAAAGAAAGATTTCTTTAATGACATATTTCAGAATCAGTGGAAGAACAAGTTAAGGCTCAAATATTGTTTTCTAAATGGCTGCATAAAAATAAAATGAGGTTCATATTTATCATTGTGTGGGTCTCAAGAGGTCAGACTCCAAAGAACAGAGAAACCACTTTGTTTAGGAGCCAAGAACCTTGACTCCTTGACTCCTGTTTTTGCTTTGACATTATGGGGAATTGTGTCTAGATTTAAAAAATAATAATTTTAGAATAAGGCTGTAATGTAACAAAATGTGGAAAAGGGGGTCTAAATAAATTAGTGGATTCTGCTATTTCAGCCACACTCATTGCTGACAGGTGTATAAAATCAAGCACACAGCCATGCATTCTCCATAGAAACATTGGCAGTAGAATGGCCTTACTGAAGAGCTCAGTGACTTTCAATGTAGCATGGTCATAGTTCAGTTCATCAAATTTCTGCCCTGCTAATGCTGCCCCGGTCAATTGTAGGTGCTGTTATTGTGAAGTGTAAACGTATAAGATCAACAATGGCTCAGCCACGAAGTGGTATGCCATACAAACTAACAGAACAGGGCTGAAGTGCGTAGAGTGTAAAAATCATCTGTCCTCGCTTGCAACACTCACTACCGATTTCCAAAATGCCTCTGGAAGCAACATCAGCACAAGAACCAGGGGCGCAACTTTGGCTTTAGAAGTGGGGGACATAATTATTTAATTATAAAAAACAAATTCAAGTCGGATAAACACTCCAAAACAGCCTACCTGACCACTCGGGGGCGTCTGCATGGTCCTAAAGCACACCATTTCCAGGTTTTGTATCAGACTCCAATGATAAAATGGGGGGGGATGCAATTTCAGAATGTGGGGGGGGGACTTGTTCCGGGTGAAAGTTGCGCCCCTAACAAGAACTGTTCGTCGGGAGCTTCATGAAATGGATTTCCATGGCCGAGCAGCCGCACACAAGCCGAAGATCACCATGTGCAATGCCAAGTGTTGTATAGAGTGGTGTAAAGCTCGCCGCGATTGGACTCAGGAGCAGTGGCAACGCATTCTCTGGAGTGATGAATCACACTTCACCATCTGGCAGTCCGACGGACGAATCAGGGTTCGGCAGATACCAGGAGAATGCTATCTGTCCCTATGCATAGTGCCAACTGTAAAGTTTGGTGGAGGAGGAATAATGTTCTGAGGCTGTATTGCATGGTTCGGGCTAGGCTACAGCATACAATGACATTCTAGACAATTCTGTGCTTCCAAATTTGTGGCAACAGTTTGGGCAAGGCCCTTTCCTGTTTCAGCATGACAATGCCCCCGTGCACAAAGTGAGGTCCATACAGAAATGGTTTGTTGAGATCGGTGTATAAGAACTTGACTGGCCTGAACAGAGCCTTGACCTCAACCCCATCGAACACTTTTGGGATGAATTGGAACACCGACTGCAAGCCAGCCCTAATCGCGTAATATCAGTGCCTGACCTCACTTATTCTCTTGTGGATGAATAGAATCAAGTCCCCACAGCAATGTTCCAACATCTAGTGGAAAGCCTTCCCAGAAGAGTGGAGGTTGTTATAGCAGCAAAGGGGGGACCAACTCCATATTAATGGCCATGATCAATGACACCCAGGATATATTCATAGCCACCTCAGCTGACCTCTAAATACATGTAGTCAATAGACACAAGTTCCAAAGGTGAACTAGTAGTAATGCTGCCTATTGGTGCTCTGGGTGTGTAACCGGCTTCTTTTGCTTTATACAGTGGCACCGTCGGGTTACATGCTCGTCGATGTCTCTCTTTATTAATTGGGCCGGTAAAACCGGTGCCTCGCCAGGATAAGAACTCTCTCAGTACCAACAGTTGTCTTCTCTGGCATGTCTTCCGGTATTGTAGTCCATTGTCGAGGTGAAGTTTCCCCCATTCATGCATCACCTTCCTTATCGAAGGACCACTGGCTCCACGTCTGTCATTACAGGTCAGGACTGTGTTGGCTTCTTTCAGTCTGATTAGTTCTCCAATGGCCTTATCCATTCTCTGAGTCCTCACAAACTCATTGTGGCTGATCGTCGGCAAGGGTCCCCTTGAGTCTGGTTCCGAGTTCCCTTGTGACAGGTTAAGAGTGGCCACCCAGGCTATGTCTTGTCTCTGGGCAGCTTTGCATTCAGCGACATACTTGTTGATGTCCAGTGGCAACCGAAAGAGTGTGTCCGCGTCCATGTTCACCTTGACTCGTCTGCATCTGCTGTCAGATCTGAAGTCGGCAAGTTCACCAACACATCTGTGACCCACTGCACTCAGCTTGGAGGAGCTCATGATCTACAGTACCGGTCAAATGTTTGGGCACACCTACTCATTGAAGGTTTTTAAAATTTATTTCTTCTATTTTCTACATTGTCGAATAATAGTGAAGACATCAAAACTATGAAATAACACATATGGAATCATGTAGTAACCAAAAGAGTGTAATAGTGTATATTTTTCTTTCTTCAAAGTAGACACCATTTGTCTTGATGACAGTTTTGCACACTCTTGGCATTCTCTCAACCAGCTGTGTGTCATCCGCATAGCAGTGAAAGTTAACATTATGTTTTCGAATGACATCCCCAAGAGGTAAAATATATAGTGAAAACAATAGTGGTCCTAAAACGGAACCTTGAGGAACACCGAAATTTATAGTTGATTTGTCAGAGGACAAACCATTCACAGAGACAAACTGATATATTTCCGACAGATAAGATCTAAACCAGGCCAGAACTTGTCTGTGTAGACCAATTTGGGTTTCCAATCTCTCCAAAAGAATGTGGTGATCGATGGTATCAAAAGCAGCACTAAGGTCTAGGAGCACGAGAACAGATGCAGAGCCTCGGTCTGACGCCATTAAAAGGTAATTTACCACCTTCACAAGTGCAGTCTCAGTGCTATGATGGGGTCTAAAACCAGACTGAAACATTTCATATACATTGTTTGTCTTCAGGAAGGCAGTGAGTTGCTGCGCAACAGCTTAGTAACAGTGACTAATGTTCAAGGCAGGGTACTGGGTGGAGGCCAGCTAGTGGTGACTGTTTAACAGTCTGATGGCCAGAAGATAGAAGCTGTTTATCAGTCTCTCGGTTCATCTTTGCTGCACCTGTACTGTCTCCCCCTTCTAGATGGAAGTGGGGTGAACAAGCTGTGGCTTGGGAGGCTGAGGTCTTTGATGATCTTCTTGGCCTTCGTGTGACATTGTGAGCTGTAGATGTCCTGGAAGTCAGACAGTGTGCCCCCGGTGATGCGTTGGACGGACTGCACCACCCTCTGGAGAACATTGTGGTTGCGGGCGGGCAGTTGTCGTGCCAGGCTACAGCCTTACTGAATACTCTTGATGGTGCATCTGTGGTAGTTCGTGAGGGTCTTAGGGGACAATATACATTTTTTCAGTCTCCCAAGGTTGAATAGGTGCTGTTGTGCCTTTACCACGCTGTTGGTGTGGAGGGACCATTTCAGGTACTTAGTGTTGTGTACACATGAGGAACTTGATGCTTTTGACCTTCTCCATTGCAGCCCCATTGATGTGGATGGGTGTGTGCTCTCTCTGATGTCTCCTGTAGTCGACGATCAGCACCTTCATTTTGTTGAAGTTGAGATTATATTTCTGCCACCACTCTTACAGTGTTCTCCCCTCCTCCCCGTAGGCGGTCTTTCCGTTGTTAGTAATCAGGCCTACCATTGTTATGTCGTCAGCAAACTTTTGAGTTGGAGACATGCATGACCATGCAGTCATGGGTGAACAGGGAGTGCGGGAGGAGGTGATGTTGCAGAGGTGATGTTGCCTACCTTCACCACCTGGGTGCCTGTCAGGAAGTCTAGGACCCAGTTGCACAAATCTAGGTCCCAGTTGCACAATCCTGGATCCAATTAAACAGGTGACCCCGCACCCCAGCATCATGCAGCCTCAGCAGCAGTCCCCCTTTCCAGAGCATGTCGTATGCCTTTTCAATGTCCAGTAATAATGCCACCACTTCCTCCTTGATGGCCATCACCTTCTTTATATCACAGTCCAGTGCTAGCACCAAGTCCATGGTTAATCCGCTCTGGTACGGAGAAAAGAGACCAACACTTTCACACATATGTACTTGTCTGTTACCATTCTTTCCATTACTTTACACAGTACAGAGGTCAACTCTATGGGTCGGTATGAGCCCGGGTGGGATGCTTTTTTCCCCGGTTTCACGATTGGAACTACTACAGAGGTAGTAGGGATGAGATGACCAGGGATGTTCTCTTGATAAGTGCGTGAATTAGACAATTGTCCTGTCCTGCTAAGCATTCAAAATGTAACAGGCACTTTCGGGTGTCAGGGAAAATGTATGGAGTAAAAAGTACATTATTTTCTTTAGCAATGTAGTGGAGTAAAAGTAAAACTTGTCAAAAATATAAATAGTCATGTAAAGTACAGATACCCCAAAAAACGACTTAAGCAGTACTTAAAAGTACTTTACACCACTGGTGGATAGCCTGAAATGTTTTGACACATACAGTAAGTCATCTTTATAATTTACAGTGATCTCTTCTCCAACACCAGCATACCCAACCGTCTGCAACTTCCCAACATTCGCCAATCACCGCCCACACATCCCCCACCGGTGTATCTGCCCCCAATCTCACACAATATTTCTCCAACACTCCCACTTAGCTCCCTTAATGACCTTCCCCACCTCCGATAGCTTTAATACTCCACCGCTGAACCCTCCAATATATGTCGTGTCAGGGCCCTGTATTCCAAATTTCGAGCACGAACTGCAACATCACAACCCTTGTTCCTCCGTGTTCTAGGGGCATTCTCTGTGGGATAGTAAGCACAGAAGCTTGAATTGGCAATGAACACAGGAATTCATTCCATTCTTCAACAGATCAGTCACTGTGAACCTCACTGAAACATTCTGCACATTACTCTGCAAATTCCTCCCATCAAGCTTTTCCAATGTCTTTCATCCACTTCCAAAAGTTTCCGGCCAAACCAGCTCAGAATTGGGAAATGCTCGCTCCCAATTGTACAGTATACCGGTCCATTAAATCCAAATCCCCTCTTCTGGCCAGAACCCCTGATGCCAGCGTCAGACAATGCATGACATAGTTGCCCTCCCAATTTGAAATCTGGTTGGGAATCCATCTTTTATGCAGACTAATCTGTAGTTGTAAAAGTTAAGTACTGTAATTCTGCACTGGACACGGCACACTTCAACCGTTATACATTCCAACTCAGTTCTCAACATTACTCTTCCATACTGTACACCTAGTTTCAGAAACTTCACCCCCCTCCACTTGCTCTTCCCGATCAGCCCATGTGGCCACATACCCAGGCAAAACAAAATCCAAACATGGTTTCAACCACATTTCCTGCGCATACTGTCTCATGCGTATCTTTATATACATCCACAAAAGTCTTACATTCTTTCCCATTAGAGATGAAACTTCTCGCATTCTACGGCACTATCATAAACGTCATTCCATATCATTCGATTCTGACACTTCCCCAACACCACCGTCCTCCTGAGATCCACCTCTCCTCACTGCCTGTATATAGGAGTGCAAACTCACCACTGATTTATCCTTGATCTCTAAGAATGCCTCTGCTTGCTTAATCACTGCATCTTTCAGGCCCGGATGACATGTTCACCTGTCTCGCTACCCAAAACACTTCCACCATAAAGGCCAAGAACTCCTTCTTGATCAAGTACGAGTCAGCTGGAATCACTGATATTGGTGAAGGGGCCACCCATGGAACCCCCACTAACAGCAGCGCACACACCTGCATCTGTGCAGCAGTGCTGTCCACAACTCGCTGCCCTCTTCATACGATACTCCCTCCTCCACTCAAATCTTCTATACCTGCTCAGCTTGAACATGGTGTGTTCACAACCTCGTAATGCTGCCACAAGGTTTCCCCCACAATTACAACACTTCGGCTTTCCTCCTGCACACTCTGAGTACTCATAATCTCCTCCACATTTCCCACATCTTCTTGTCCTCCTGCACACCACTACCACATGCCCATACCTCTGGCATGTAGAGCACCGCAAGTGAGGCTGCACATATGCCTTGACAGTGAAGCTCAGGAATCCAAGGTTCACTCTCTGTGGCAAGATCTCCTCGCTTCTCTGTCCATTTCGAGTCCCTTTTGTTGGAATCGGGCTAAACTTTGAACATTGAGATATTAAAGACATGATAGATTAGAAGCATAGAATATAAGGAGTGAAAGAGAATGGGTTTTATGTCAGAAGGTAATGGGTCTCTGTAGAAAAACAGATGGCTTTGGAATGTGTTGGGTGGATGGGAGGAGATCACAGGATTGCTATAGGGGATCAGATGGACATCTGTGGATTAGGAGAAGGAGGGGTTGAGGTCAGGTCAGATCCCCTGAAGGGAGTAAAAAGGGTTTATTACCCTCTTCCTGTGAAACCATAAGATGTAAGGATTGGAGAGAAGGAGGAGTGTCTAAAGTGGGGTATATATACTTGTGATGGTGAGATTATATTTTTTTTGTCTGAATACGGCTGTGTCGACCCTTTGGGAAGAATTAAACTTGGTTAAGCTTCTCTAGTGTCCGTGAGTTGTTTACTCTGAAAAATAAGAACCCAACACCTTGAACAGGAAGACATCTACGATTCGAAACCCCTCCAGATTGTTCCTCAACTCATCCTCCATTATATCCAGAGTTACCCCATAAACGAGTCCCTTGGCTCTTTGGTTCAGTCCTGGGGCATAGCACTCCACTGGCTTTCCCCCCAGCGTTTTCAGTCTCAAAGCTTTGGTCCATTTGGCAGGATTTCTGTATTGAAAATGTCTCCAATCTCTTTGCACAACACGTCTGATACTTTAAGAGTGTTAATGCTACTGGCCTTCTATCTCCTCCTAAACTTCACAATAACCTTAAACTCCGCCCCCCACTTTCCTCAACCCTCATTGAGGAACCTTTCCACTCGAGCCACCTGGGTCCCTGTTACTGCCACTCTTCTTCTCCCTCTTTTTCCGCTTTAGTAAACTCTTTAGATTAGCTACCTCCCAACCATCTCCCTTCCCCTCTTCCAGGCATGATGTTGGTCTAACTGACCGACCGACCACTTCCCACAGGTATACAGCCCCACTAACAAACACTGCTACCATGTGTGACCTCCCTGTCTCAACGACCTTTCACCCCCGGTTGTCTCTCCTCTCCAGAATATGAGATCCATGGACCTGCACGGATACTTCTTCTTCTTAAATTTTATTGGTGGCTCGCAACCAACTGTAAGGTGCATACGCCGCCACCTACTGTACTTGAATGTGAGGCTGGTCACGGCCTCCCTATTCATCTATAGTCTCTTGTCTAGCCCTGTGTTTCCACCTACTGTTCTGGGGTGTGAATTCACTACACTTTGTGTCACAGAAATGGATGAGGAAAGGGGAAGGAAAAATTGCCCTACCAACTAACCTACACCCATTAAAACCTCACCACTTTCCCACTACTTGGCCTTATCTGATCCTATACCAGGCCGTAGCTTGGGAGGACTGAACACTATCGTTCAACACACCTAGTAACTCCGCAGTAAAAATCGCAGTAAAATCCAAGTACTTCTCTGCAGATGCCACCACAACATCCATTTTCTGTGATTGATGTTCCATTTTTGCAATACAGTTGATAACCATGGCTATGAACACTAAGAAGCCAACATTCTACCAGGCTACTACAAGCACATTCATTCATTCCATTAAGTTGTTGGTGTTATAATAATTTTTAAATTGATCCACGAGTTAAAATCATAGAAATATCATATATTTATGCTTAAAATGCACTTTTATTGTGTCATAACATTACATTTCCATAAATGTATATTCAGACAGTGTATGGATAGAATAAATGGGATTTGCAATGTCTTAAAAAAATAAAGGAAAAAAAAATATTTCAACTTTATTTAACCAGGTAGGCTAGTTGAGAACAAGTTCTCATTTACAACTGTGACCTGGCCAAGATAAAGCATAGCAGTCCGACACATACAACAACACAGAGTTACACGTGGAATTACAAACATACAGTCAATAATACAGTAGAAAAAAGAAAAGTCTGTATACAGTGAGTGCAAATTAGGTAAGATAAGGGAGGCAAGGCAATAAATAGGCCATTGTGGCGAAGTAATTACAATATAGCAATTAAACACTGGAATGGTAGATGTGCAGAAGATGAATGTGCAAGTAGAGATACTGGGGTGCAAAGGAGCAAGATAAATAAATAAATACAGTATGAGGATGAGGTAGTTGGATGAGCTGTTTACAGGTGGGCTATCTACAGGTGCAGTGATCTGTAAGCTGCTCTGACAGCTGGTGCTTAAAGCTAGTGAGGGAGATATGAGTCTCCAGCTTCAGTGATTTTTGCAGATCGTTCCAGTCATTGGCAACAGAGAACTGGAAGGAAAGGCGGTCAAAGGACGAATTGGCTTTGAGGGTGACCAGTGAGATATACCTGCTGGAGCGTGTGCTACGGGTTGGTGCTGCTATGGTGACCAGTGAGCTGAGATAAGGCAGGGCTTTACCTAGCAGAGACTTGTAGATGACCTGGAGCCAGTGGGTTTGGTGACGAGTATGAAGCGAGGGCCAGTCAACGAGAGCATACAGGTCGCAGTGGTGGGTAGCATATGGGGCTTTGGTGACAAAACGGATGGCACTGTGATAGACTGCATCCAATTTGTTGAGTATAGCGTTGGAGTTGATTTTATAAATGACATCGCAAAGTCGAGGATCGGTAGGATGGTCACTTTTACGATGGCATGTTTGGCAACATGAGGGAAGGATGCTTTGTTCCGAAATACGAAGCCGATTCTAGATTTAATTTTGGATTGGAGATGCTTAATGTGAGTCTGGAAGGAAAGTTGACAGTCTAGCCAGACACCTAGGTATTTGCAGTTGTCCACATACTCCAAGTCAGAACCGTCCAGAGTAGTGATTCTGGACGGGCGGGCAGGTGTTGGCAGTGATCGGTTGAAGAGCATGCATTTAGTTTTTACTTGCATTTAAGTGCAGTTGGAGGCTTGGTGAGATTTGAAATAACTATTTGAAAATGGACTGAAATAAACGGAATTTCTTTCAACAGCAAATACGTGCCAAATTGCATTTTGAAACTTGTGTTAGGCGAATGAAGTGTTTGGTGTCATACAAAAACAGTCTGTCTGACTTGTGGCAGGGTGTGTTCGTGTGCGCCTGCTTTATGATCTTTACGGTAGCTATTCCAGACTCATTGTTTTCCTTGGGAGAAAGCAGCGGAAAGTCTGTGAACCCAAGCACATCAGCGTCTACAGTCATGGCTGAGCGCCGCGCATTCGCCCAAAAAATCAGCAGGTAAGGGCGTTACTTCCAATTTTAACACTGACAGAACTGAGTCCCTCGTTCAAGCTACGCCGTTTTCAATATTTAAAAAACTCGTCTTCTGCCCTCCGTTTCAAGGCAAAGCCATCCCCAAATAAGGCCCTGCCAGCTAGCTAGTTATCGTTAGCCATATCAAAGATGCCCCAGTACCAGTCATAGACCCGCCATAGAATACAGCGCTGTCTGTTTCTCGCAATGTTATTTTTGTGTATTGTGCCGTTGCATGCATACGGGGTTGAAGTTTAGCTACGTTTGACATCTATCATACTATCAAACCCAACCACTATCGGTCTTTACAGGGATTTAGGTAAGCATTAGTTGGACTGACTAGTAAATCCGTAGTAGACAGTTGCGGTAACTTGTTGGCTACGGCTGGGTAGCACTGACACATCGACGAGAGAAAGCAACACAGTAGCTATGATGCCAGTGGAGCTCTTTACTGTAGGTGCTGATTTCAGTACCCAAAGAATAGCCCGCAATTACACAGAACAATGACTTGTGTAATTGCGAGTTATTCTTTGGGTGATGAATTCACTAGTTTATGATAAATAATTGTTTTTATGTGATGGAGCTCCAGTTTGCCCAAACTGAGTCGCCGCCCAACTCCATCCTAAATCGCGGAGCCCAACTCCATCCTTTACAGTGACGTTAACTAACATCGTCATGGACAGTGGTAGTTTACCAGCAAAAGCCCTAACATTCAAAGTTATGTCAACCACAGTTAAAGGTAATGCATTCAGGTCTATTGAAACGAACAAAACCAGAAGTGCTGTGTCAATTTCAGTTGCTTGCTGTTCATGCCAGTGGAATTAAAGCTGGATGTAAAACAATGCATTGCATTGTTGTGAAGAAATTGCTCATATGTGACTCACTACCTGGATTCGGTCTTATGTAGCAAAAATTGAAGTAGATTTTTTTTTTTACATTGGTGAAAAGTAGATTCAGAGCTGCAAAATGGTATATAATACACTGCATTTTTGAGGAACAATGGGAAAGTAATTCCGCATTGAAAGTTGATGAACCTGTGAACTCACTTTTAAGAAAAGGACCTTCGAATGTTTTGGTACCAACTTGAGAGCCCTCCTTTGTCTCCACCCATTCAGCATAGTTCACACCATCTTAAGCCAGACCCACCCATGTCTTTATGGATTCACATGTGAGTTCATGTGCTAAAAAGTGAGTAGAGTAGTAAAAAGTAAGAATAAAAGTGGTAGTCGCCTACAATAAGGAAAAATTCAGAAAGTGTCCAGATGTAAAGATACCTTATTAGAAAATTACTGAAGTAAAACTAAGTCACCCAGTAAAATACCACTTGAGTAAAAGTCTAAAAGTATGTGGTTTTAAAAATACTTAAGTATGTACTTATGTATCAAAAGTAAAAGTATAAATAATTTCAAATTCCTTAAACCAGGCGGCCCTATTTTTATTTTGTTATTGACAGATAGCCAGGGGCACACTCCAACACTCAGACATCATTTAAAAACGAAGAATTTGTGTTTAGTGAGTCTGTGTGGTATGTCACAAAATCATGTTACGACCACAAATGTCAATATTCATTTTTATATATCAATATTTTGCTAAGTGGATGGGTCTCTACAGAAGGTGGTAAACGGTACAGCCAAAGGTTACTTGCATAATATCAATATCGGAAATAGATGGTGTCAATATAAATAAAATATACAGTATGTTCACAAACAATATCAATAACGATAGTGATAGCCGAGGTAGTTGTATGCATACAATCAGGGGTAAAGTGGCTGAGCAGCAGGAACAAATATAGTAGCAGCAACGTATGGCGTGTGTGTTAGATGAGAGTCATTTGAGTAGAGGCACTGCAGATGGTGCTGTTGACTGGTCCGTCCGAACCACGCATGAGCAAGGGAATCTACAGTTGAAGTGGGAAGTTTACATACACTTAGGTTGGAGTCATTAAAACTTGTTTTTCAACCACTCCACAAATTTCTTTCTTTCTTTCTTCAAGCTATAGTTTTGGCAAGTTGGATAGGACATCTACTTTGTGCATGACGCAAGTAATTTTTCCAACAATTGTTTACAGACAGATTATTTCACTCTATCACAATTCCAGTGGGTCAGAGGTTTACATACACTAAGTTGACTGTGCCATTAAATAGCTTGGAAAATTCCAGAAATGTCATGACTTTAGAAGCTTCTGATAGGCTAATTGGGGGGGGCAGCAGCAGCAGCAATTTAATCGATTTCAGAATAAGGCTGTAATGTAAAAAAATGTGGAAAAACTCTTTACTTTCTGAATGCACTCTACGTGCGTAATGGATTATGGTCATTGCAGTAAAATTACCATATTTTATGTGCTGAACTGTAGATTATTGGCCTGTTGGAAACTACAACTCCCTTCTGTGTCACACAGTTCAGGCTGAATCTGATTTATCTCTAGAGAAACTGTGCAATGTGCGCATTGAATTCACTGAAAAAACACGAACAAAATGGAATTCAAATAACTGAACCGACAGGTCAATAAGTTGTTTAAAAAAATGAAAAATAACCGACATTTCTGTTAATCAGTTAGCACTGGTATTGACTCGGGTGCGAAGAATTATGTAAATTATATTTCTGTATTTTATTTTCAGAAGGTTTGCAGAAATATGAAACACTTTGTCATTATGGGGTGTTGTGTGTAGATGGGTGAGAATTTAAAAAATATTTAATCTATTTTGAATTTAGGCTGAAACACAACCAAGTTAGGAATCAGTCAATGGGTATGAATACTTTCTGAAGGCACTATAGGTATTACAGACAGTTAGGTAGAGGTTGAAAAGGTCAGTGAAGACACTTGCCAGCTGATCAGTGCATGCTCCGAGATGGCACTGCAGTGGATAGCGGCCATTTCACGCTGATCTTAATTTTCTTTGGTACATAATATTTCCTATGACCGAAAAAGGCTTCTGGACGTGTGTGTGCGTGTGTGTGCGTGTGTGTGCGTGTGTGTGTGTGTGTGAGAGAGCGACATCTTTGACTGTAAGCAGCCTGGAGGCAACATCTGACTGTTTTCCATAAGCAAAGCCTAGATTAAATAGATTAAACTGGCAAGTGGCTAGCCTCTGTCTGGACTGAAGGGTTGCCATTTGTTGGAGCAAAGAATTTCGCCTATAACTATGATCTGTCTCTCTGTGTTTTACCTGTTAACTTAATCTTAAGGATCGGTGTCCCGATAGTGGGAAAACTTCCGGTGAAACTGGAGGGAGCGTAATTCAAATAAATTCTAAAAGTTATTATGGATTTTTCTTTGGATTTTCTCCTACCATATCTATTGTGTTTATATTCTCCTACATTATTTAAACATTTCTACAAACTTCTAATTGTTTTCTTTCCAATGGTACCAATTATCTGCATATCCTGGCTTCAGGGCCTGAGCTACAGGCAGTTTACTTTGGGCACGTCATTCAGGCGAAAAAGGGGCATAGCCCTAAAGTTGTTTAATGGTTTGATATTCACTGCTAAGCTTCTCTTTCCTCATCTCCCTACAGGACTGTAGCAGCTGAGGTGAGAAAGCAGTTTGATATTCACTGCTAAGCTTCTCTCTCCTCATCTCCCTACAGGACTGTAGCAGCTGAGGTGAGAAAGCAGTTTGATATTCACTGCTAAGCTTCTCTCTCCTCATCTCCCTACAGGACTGTAGCAGCTGAGGTGAGAAGTTTAGTTTGATATTCACTGCTAAGCTTCTCTCTCCTCATCTCCCTACAGGACTGTAGCAGCTGAGTTGAGAAGTTTAGTTTGATATTCACTGCTAAGCTTCTCTCTCCTCATCTCCCTACAGGACTGTAGCAGCTGAGGTGAGAAGTTTAGTTTGATATTCACTGCTAAGCTTCTCTCTCCTCATCTCCCTACAGGACTGTAGCAGCTGAGGACAGAAAGCAGATTGCTAGTCAGTATGGGGGCTCCCCACAGCTGCTCAAGAACCTGAACGTGGGTGCCGCTGCAAGCAACACCGTAAGCTTCTAACCACAATGCATCTTGGTTTTTGCAGAGGGAGAGGTAGAGGTAAATGGTGGGAGGGGGAAGGGTTTGAGTCTATCAGCTAACAATTAACAGGTCCATTCTTCACATCCTCTCACCCCTACATACATACATACATACATACATACATACATACATACATACATACATACATACATACATACATACATACATACATACATACATACATACATACATACACACACACTCATACATACATACATACATACATACATACATACATACATACATATACATACATACATACATACATACATACATACATACATACATCCATCTATCTATCTATCTATCTGAAGCTGGTTGAGAGAATGCCAAGAGTGTGCAAAGCTGTCATCAAGGCAAAGTGTGGTTACTTCAAATATATTTAGATTTAGGCCTCCCGGGTGGCGCAGTGGTTATCTATCCATCTAACTCTGAACACCATCCAGTTGATTTCTATTTGCCATATATGTTTCAACTGTGCTATGATGTTTCACAGAAGGTCTAAAGCTTTCTATTCTCATAGTTTTTACAGATTGTAAAATAAACATTTTGCTAAGTATTATTGATCGATTGACTCTGACTTTTCAAATCACCCAGCAGTGCTATATACACAGTTAACTCCAAGTAAGTGTTGCATTTCTTCATCCTTTCCTGAACCTACGACAAAAACACGATCTACATATGTACAGTACCAAAACCAATGTTCTAATGATTGTCTCTTCATAGATAAATCTGCAAAGCTTGGATTGTTGTATCTCTCATATATATATATATATATATAACATTATATTGGTTGAAAGAATTTTGTATAATAATTTTAATTGAAAAACTCTTGTTTTGAATCTGGCATCGTTTTGTGTATCAGTACATAAACCATGTGCAATGGAAACGGTACATCGAAATCTCTTCCCGACTACACTGAACATCTTTCATGAGCTGAAATAAAAAATCCCAGAAATTGTCCATACACACAAAGCTAATTTCTCTCAAATTTTAACATTCCTGTTAGTGAGCATTTTTTCCTTTTCCAATAAAATCCATCCATCTGACAGATGTGGCAGATCAATAAGCTGATTAAACAGCATGATCATGGGTGACATCTGCTGATGTAAAAAAGCATGATTTAACAAAAATAATAATAATCTGATTACACAGGTGCACCTTATGCTGGGGACAATTTAAAGGCCACTTTTAAAATGTGCAGTTTCGTCTCACAACACAATGCCACAGATGTCTCAAACTTTGAGGGTTGCATGCAATTGGCACACTGACTGCAGGAATGTCCACCAGAGCTGTTGCCAGATCATTTCATGTTTATTTCTCAACCATAGTGACCGCCAACGTCACTTTAGAGAATTTGGCAATACGTCCAACCGACCTCAAAACCGCAGACCACATGTAACCACACCAGCCCATTACCTCCACATCCGGCTGAAGGACAAGGTCCTTACTTTCTCCCCCTTCCACTCTTTTTTCCTTTTTATGATAGTGCTATAATTACTTGGTTGTACATTTTGGATAGAGCAGAAATGTCCATATATTTTTGTTAGCTGCATGTGTGACATAACTCTACCAATCCTTTTTCTCATCTAATTTAAGGTTATACAGTTTTACATTTTGTTTTCCAATTTTTTTTATCAACTAGTATATTTGAGTTGAACCATTATTTGTTCTGTCTTGTTGTGGATTAAACTGAAATGGCAACAGACTTTCTGTGGCTTGTTTTTAAAATAGCTATATTTAGAACATTTTGTAAAAAAACAACAACAGAATGAGAGGTTGTAATCAGGGGAAAAAAAGCCATTTTTGAACAGGTGCAATACATTTTATAAAATAAAAAACTTACCTTGACTTGGAAGAGTGAGTGTTGGGATAGCCATAGCCAGCTAGCTAACATAGCATATCTCTCTGTGTGAGCTGGGTGTTTGAGTGAACTATACTAGCTAAGCTAGTTAAGTAAAAATTGAAAGTTATAAAAAAAACAAATACTACGAAATATAGCTAGCTCTCTCGCTTCTCCTTCATTTTTGAAGAAATTTCTTGAACTGTTCAACTATTGTCTTTGTCAACTACTCACCACATTTTATACACTACAGTGCATAAGCTGTAGCTTATGCTTTCATTACTAGATTCATTCTCTGATCCTTTGATTGAGTGGACACAATGTCAATTCATGTGGCAAGAGCTCTGATAGGTTGGAGGACATCTATGGAAGTGGGTGAGAACCATGAGCCTCCTAGGTATGGAGGTCAATGTTCCCAGAGGAGGATGGGTAGTTCTGTTTATACCATGGTGCAACCCCACAGAGCGCTGTTGAGGCTACTGTAGACCTCCATTGCAAAATAGTGTGTTTTTAATCATTTGGTGATATGTGAATGTATTTAGTATAGTTTTATCAAAAAATTATATATTTTGTTTTGTGACACTATTTTTTAAATGAAATTCACTGAGGAGAAAGGCTCCTGCAGTTGCCTGATGATTGGTTTTGAAACATTCTCAGGATAGAACTTGTCTCAACATTTATTAAGCCACAGCGTTTGCTGACAGCTAAGCCTTGATATTTCTTTGCTAGTAATACAGCTGGACTTTTTGGGGATGATTTTCTGCGGGTAAGGTAGGCCTTTTTCAGATATATTCTCAGATTTTTGTATTCACTCTACCAAAGCCTCTTCTCTCTGTTGCCAGGTGCCTTTCACAGAGGCAGTGGAGCCAGTGGATTTTGAGGAGTACCTCAGCACTCACCCACGCATCATCGAGTCGGGCCCCCTGAGGGACCTGATCGAGTTCCCCCCGGACGACATCGAGGTGGTCTGCACCCCCAGAGAGTGTCGCACAGTGGGACAGGCCGTGCCCGAGGAAGGGTAGGTGCTTGACTGGGACAATACTGACTGACTGGCTGGGTTAGAGTTGGTCCTGAGGAACTCAATCAGATCAATCAATACTATTAATTTAAAGCCTTTAAAAAAAATATCAACAGTTATCAAAAAGGGCTTTACCGTAGACCCCCCCCAAAAAAAAAGCCCCATACAGTACGAGCTGAGTCTGTATCAGTTGAGACATTATCAGATTCCTCTAGGCCTACATCAGGTCTAACTCAGTTGCAGCAAACAGGTTGCATCTCCTCATTTTAACACAATTACACCAATTGATTTACCAAATGAATAAAGCAAATAACTGTTCTGGTTTTGATGTCCGGTTAGGAGGGGTGTTACACAATGTTTAGATATGAATATATTGTCTAGAACAGACATGAACTAACAGAAATGACTATTTGTCAGGTAAAATAGTTGGAATTTGTCTGCCATTGAAATCCTTGGGCTGGCCGCCCAAGTGTTTTTTTTGTGGTCGCCAATTATTATACATTTTCGGGATGGAAAAACACGTTCACTGTGTACTTAACCGGCTGAAACCAGATAAAGTATGTAGAAAAGATCATGGACCTTTTATTTTTTTAAATAATATGATCTCTGAGAATTAAACAATCACACAATTTTATTTGACCTTTTATTTAACTAGGCAAGTCAGTTAGAACAAATTCTTATTTTCAATGACGGCCTAGGAACAGTGGGTTAACTGCCTGTTCAGACAGATTTGTACCTTGTCAGCTCAGGGATTTGAACTTGCAACCTTTTGGTTACTAGTCCAACTCTCTAACCACTAGGCTACCCTGACGCCCCAAATAAAAGCTAGAGTCAAGGATAATTTAAATAAAAACAATTAATTTAGAAGTAGCAGTTTTGTTATGATGTTTGAGCAAAATAACACAGCATTTAACCATGGCAAAATGCTTAGAATTGCAGGAAATTTGCTTTAAAAGTGCAAAAATGTCTCCTCTCCATGGAGACGTTTTGTAGAATTGTAGGAAATTGGCTTAAAAATGCAAAGATTTCTCTACACCGCCAAGATGGGGGATGTCATACCAAAAAGTGTCCCCCTCTGCGTCACAATGGGATTTGATAAACTATTAGAGTTTGTTGCTATATCAACGGTGTGATGACCTAATGATTAGAATTTGAGTTCACTACAGCCTAAATTATGTTATTTTCATCATCGCTATGCGAACAAGGCTGATTTCCACGTCAATTTAGTTGTTTAAACAAGTTTTGGTTTAGCTTCCGTACCTCTCCTCGCTTGTCTGGCTGTCATGTTAATATTTTAACCTGCCCTTCCCTTATCTATACTGAAATAATATAATATTTGTAGTCCTCTACTCTGATTCATTTTCTTTCTATCTTGCATAGCTCATTAGTATAACCTTGTGGTTGAACATAGATAGATATAGATATCTATCTCCATATATCTCTATCTCTTCTCTCTCTCACTCAAAGGTTACCTTGACTCTTACTATGAACACCTTGTGAAACCAACCTGGCAATATTTAAGATTTTTAATACATAAACTTTGATCGTTTTTGGTACAGTCGGTATTATTTTCACAGATTGTTTTGGTGGGGACAGTCACATGGCAATCATACTAAAATACTGAATTCTGGTTTGTGGAATTTTAAGGGGGTTGCTGTGTGGGTGGGAGGTTCTGCCTGTCACTTGTTCTCAACAGGCATCCAGTCTCGAAAGGGGGACTTGTACTGAGTGTTTGCAGGGGAGTTCATCTGTACTGCCCAGTATGACAGGGCAAGGAAACTTTTTGCAGTAATGTCAATAACAGTAGCTGTGTCAATTTTAAATGTTCATCTGTAAATGTCAATATCTGTAAATGTCAATAACAGTAGCTTGAATGTCAATGCCCAGTATGACAGAGCAAGCTGTAAATGTCAATAAAACTTTCTTATGCAGCTGTAATGTCAATAACAGTAGCTGTAAATGTCAATAACAGTAGCTGTAAATGTCAATAACAGTAGCTGTAAATGTCAATAACAGTAGCTGTGAATGTCAATAACAGTAGCTGTAAATGTCAATAACAGTAGCTGTAAATGTCAATAACAGTAGCTGTAAATGTCAATAACAGTAGCTGTAAATGTCAATAACAGTAGCTGTGAATGTCAATAACAGTAGCTGTAAATGTCAATAACAGTAGCTGTGAATGTCAATAACAGTAGCTGTAAATGTCAATAACAGTAGCTGTAAATGTCAATAACAGTAGCTGTAAATGTCAATAACAGTAGCTGTGAATGTCAATAACAGTAGCTGTGAATGTCAATAACAGTAGCTGTAAATGTCAATAACAGTAGCTGTGAATGTCAATAACAGTAGCTGTGAATGTCAATAACAGTAGCTGTGAATGTCAATAACAGTAGCTGTGAATGTATGTAATGAAATGCTGGAGGGTGGTTGGAAATGGAGTACATCAGAGGGATCCGTCAGGGGGTTGGGCAGAACCCCTAGCTCATGGAGAACAGGAGCAGAGTTAAAGGGAACAGGGTAGGAGACAGAGAAGTAAACAAGCAAACACACAAGTTACACTTTACTGCGAGAAAATGTGATGGATTAGTGCAGTGTTATAAATGGGAGCTAATGTACTTTTCATAACTTTTGGAAGGTGTAGCCTACCTCAATGTGGTCCCCCTCTGGCTGGGGGGGTGGTCCTAAAGTCATTTGGAGAGGTAAATTGAAGAAGATGACCATTTATTGCTTTTTTAAATGTCAACCAATAAATGTTTACCTGGTCAAAGACCTCCACATCCTTCTCAGTCCGTGCCTGAAGGTGGTCTTTGAAGGTGTTCTGATCTGGTTTGACAACTTCCACCACATCAGGTGGGGTTTCAGTGATCTGAAAGTACGTTATACAAAAATAGCAATAGACAAACAACAAACCAATCACACATTTGAAAGACTACGTATATGCAATAACTGTATACACTATCGCATTGTTTACCTCAGTCAACAGCTGCGGCACCCGTCCGTACTCGGTGGAGACCTGGATGCAGTTGTTATCAAAGAGAATGACCTTCATGTTGTTCTCCCACCCTTCCTGGTACCCTTCAAGGGACCTGCCCATGGCAGTCTGGAGGGTCTGGTTGGTCCATTCAAAAACCTGGAGCAGGGGGTAGGAAAGTGATATCTATTGACAATGTAAGATCTTGAAATATGTTGAAGATGTCCATCATCGCCTTGGAGTTGGCCTCGCCAGTCTCGTCCTTGAAGGGGTATGATACAAAACGAAAATCTATTTTTGGTTGCAAGCAACCATTTTTAATGGGTTACAGAAGAAAATGTAGAGTTAAGAACGTACTCGTCCTTTAATACTTTTATACCTTAATGGGTATTGCCTCCACCCACTTTTTAAAGTGATCGGTCGCTTTCAGACACCAGCTGTTGCCATTCCTGGATTTCGTGAAGGGTCCGATGAGGGCCACCCTAACACTTAAAGTGTTAGGGAGAAGGTTACGTTATTCTTACCCATATCTGTGTCATACAGTATGCAGATTTTCATATTTGTAAGGAGACTGACACACACATTCTATAATATTGAACTCTGCTGTGGTCAAATAAAGCAACCATTACAAAACAACTTATCAGGGCAAAATTTGAGTTGAGATACTTACCGATCATGTCCCATAGTGAAACAACTATGATGGGCTTCAACTCCGGCGCCACAGTCTTCACCCTCTCAATCTTCTGGCAGGCTAGACAGGGTACTGACCTTCCAGCACACAGTGACATTATGTGACATTCATTTAAATCATAATCATTTCAGATATAATAGAACGTGATTGATAAACAAAAGGTTATTTCACTTGCCCAGCTCTCCTCCACCTGGACAATTCCCCGTCAGAAGAAGAGTACAGTAGGTTGATTCTGGCAATCATGCATTTCACTCCGAAATTGCCAGCATACATCTCAGTCAGCACAACCTCCTTCTACTCCTTAGTAAAAAATCCCCCTCCTGTGTGGCTGGGCCGTCCTTCCCCTTTAGGTACATATGATTGCCTAACAAGTTGAAAGAGAAGAATTGTTTAAAATACTCGAGTCTACCACTCTCTTCCCACCTCTCTCACTCTCACTATCACTTTATTCTGTCTGGTGAAGACGACTAGTTAAGGGCATTTGTAAGCACCATTACTTTTTGACAGGGGGACACTTTTTGTCATGACAGGGCCTCTAAAATGTTCTCTAAACGGGCTGACCGCACCACCTGCCACGCCCACCACCTAAGCCCCTTTTTGAACTAGAAAGCCCCCAGAAATAGGTCATCTGTAATAGCTCTATGAATTACGTTTCCATCTGCAACATATGAACGTTAAACCTCATCTGGTGTTGAGGATGAGACGTTGACTGTAACGTGCGGTATCGCTTTGCCTTCCAGGCACAATGACACCCACGTCAGAGACTGTGTCAGGTCCTACACTGAGGACTGGAACGTTGTCAACAGAAGGTAAAGCTCCCCTCTATTATTTAGGGAGCGTGTCCTTTTTAGAAAACCTATAAAACATCTTAACACCCACATTTTAACCCTTATTTTACACATTTTTACAATTACACCTGGCAGCTAGTTATTTATTACAGCTCAACACTTGCATTCTGGTCTACTAATTTCAACAGATACCATAAGCTTGGTACTGGGTTTAACCCTAACACCCTGGACAAGCAGAAGGAGAGGCAGAAAGGCCTGCCCAAACAGGTGTTTGAGGCTGATGAGATGCCAGATGTTAGCGCTTATCAGGACGACCAGGTAACCCATAGCAATGGGGCAGTCGACTAGGTAACCCATAGCAACGGGGCAGTCATCTTACACTTCCAATATTTTTATAGTGTGTGTGTGTGTATATAGGCCCTCTCTAACCTGTGTGTTTGTCCTACCCCAGGATGACCTGAAGCGTAGGTCCATATCCATAGACGACACTCCGCGTGGCAGCTGGGCCTGCAGTATCTTTGACCTGAAGAACTCTGTCCCCGACGCCCTCCTGCCCCATTTGCTGGACCGAGCCCCCAACGAGGAGATCGACCGCCACAATGAGGAGCACCGCAAGTCCAACCGCCATCGCGAGCTCTTCGCCCTGCACCCCGCCCTCGAAGAGGTTAGGACAAAGGCGCACACGCACTGCTGCATTTCTACAGAGACGGAAGTGCATTTTGACGTGTCAGGCCAGCGTTTGCTTTGCCAGGGTCTTGTGCATGTCTGTCTCTTCACATTAATGTGTATCGTCAGCCATGATCAGGGTTGCCATGTTCTGCGTTTTTCCCGAAAAATTGGGCTAATTTAAAAATGATGTGGCAGGTGAAAATGTATTGGTTGCGGGTTTTTGGGCCACTTCTAAGTTCCACTTTCTCTGCGTCCTCAGGAGGAACCCATAGAGCGCCACTGTGTGCCTGATGTTCCTAAGGAGCACTTGGGCCAGAGGCTACTCGTCAAGTGCTTGTCCTTGAAGTAAGTGGGGGAACACACCGACAACCTTTAAAAAGCATTTTAGCTGCCTTCTGCTTTCTACTGACCCAATCCTTTTTTCCCCTTCAAGGTTTGAGATTGAAATCGAGCCCATATTCGCCAGTTTGGCCTTATACGATGTCAAGGAAAAGAAAAAGGTAAGCTGTTATGTTTTCCTCAATGCCACTCGGCCCGGAGTTGTTGGGTCAGTCTCTGAGAAATCCTTAAAAGTGGTTGGAGTTCAACATGAACTAGATGACTGGGCTATAAAAGTTTACATATGAGACCTGTTATCATTGTGTGAATGCTCTTTAAGTCATAAGTCATGTATCTGTATGAGTAACACTCAATTGTTGCTCATACGCATCAAACATTAAGAGGGAAACGGTAACCAATTTAAAAAGTCCCTCGAAGCCCCTCTTCCATGCTCAGTCAATTTACAGTTAACAAATATTTCAGAGTTTTTAGAAACTTCAATGTTGTCAGATTAAGTATTCATAATGGATTGAGCAATAAATTGCCCTAACCGACATCAATATCAGACTAGTCTCTTTACACTGTTTATTCCATTCAAAGTTTCACGTCCCTCATCAGATATCAGAGAACTTCTTATTCGACCTGAACTCAGAGCAGACTAAAGGGCTGCTGCGCTCCCACAGCCAGACAGCAGCCATCTCTACCCTGGCCCGCTCAGCCATCTTCTCCATCACATATCCCTCCCAGGACGTGTTCCTCGTCATACAGGTCAGCATCACGCACATTTCTAGAGTTACAAAATTCCCTAAATGTAAAATTAAATAAATAAAAAATCAGAAGGGAATAAGATGTAAATCATATCAATAATGGATTTCTGAAAAACCAGGGAATTTTTGCGATGTTAACTTAATCACTTCCTGTACATTGGATCTGCCGATCTGTATGTGAGTAGTGACTGATAACTTCCTTCCTGTGTGTTGGCTGTCCCCAGCTGGAGAAGGTGTTGCAGCAGGGAGATATAGGAGAGTGTGCAGAGCCCTACATGGTCTTCAAAGAGTCCGACACAGCCAAGGTAAGAGCGTTCTTTAAAAAAACATTCAAATACGCAATAGACTCGAAGTGAATGGTAATCTTTTCATAGGTTAGGTAGATTACAATGTTTATTGGGTAGGCTCTATGGTATAGATCATCAAACAGATGGAGGAGATGCAATGATTTTCTCTCCTTCCATATATAGAACAAAGAGAAGTTGGACAAGTTGCGGAGCCAGTCGGAGCAGTTCTGCACACGTCTGGGTCGGTACCGGATGCCCTTCGCCTGGACAGCCATCCACCTGATGAACATTGTGAACAGCGCTGGCAGCCTGGAGAGAGACACTGAGCTGGAGATGGGACTTCCAGGTCAGAACGCTTGGGGATCAATAAAGTTGTGCAGAGTTGAATTGATTACCATAGAGTTCAGTTCTCCCTGGATGTCAGTGTCAGCTGAGAACAGGGCCGTGCAGTTTGTCTATATGAGTCATCGGGTGGACATTAGTCATACCGGGGGTACGGTTGCCGATGGAGAGGTTTCATACTGGGGGAGGGGACTCAGGGAACACATCTAGTCCGCTTTTCATCAATTGTTACCTTTATTATCATATGAAATTAAACATGTCATTGAATATAGAGTGTAGAGGCTGCTCTATATGACTACCTTTGACCTTGTGATGTAATGGTGATTCTGTAACTCTAGCTGTGGCTTTCTGTTGCGCCCCCCCCCCCCCCCCCAGAGAGGAAAGGGTCATGGTCGGAGAGGAGGAACTCAAGCATTGCGGGCCGGCGCTCCCTGGAGAGGACCACCAGTGGAGACGAGTCATGTAGTCTGAGCAGCTTCAGACCTGCTACCCTCACCGTCACCAACTTCTTTAAACAGGAGGGGGACAGGTTGAGTGATGAGGACCTGTATAAGTTTTTAGCTGACATGAGGAGGCCGTCTTCTGTACTGAGGAGACTGAGACCTATCACAGGTACAGTAACAACACCATCAGCACTACTCACTGTGTCAATAAACACAATCTTTTGAATTAAATCACCATATAAATCCACTAACTAGAAAAGGACCTTTACTGAAGTAAATTCAATGGGATTGAATGTCTCTGCTGTAACCAAGAAGCTTGATCTTGACATCTAGCCACTTACCTAGCAAGTTAGCAAACCAAATGTATAGCTAGAGCTGAATTTAATTTGACACGTCTTAGATTTCTTATTGTTATACTTACAGTTAGTTATAAGCAGTAGTGTAGCATGCACCCCCAAAACAATATTAATGATTTATAGTGGTGGGAATCCAACAAAGTGTTACGTAGGCCCCCAAAAGTATAGAGCCGGCTTTGTATGGATGTGGGTACACTGACCCGCGAGCCACTGTGGCCCATCATGATGAGTTAAGATTTTGTGTGGCCCCCATCCCCATCAAGGGCGTTGGGCCAGTAACTGAAAGGTTGCTAGATCGAATCCCCGAGCTGTCAAGGTAAAAATCTGTCGTTCTGCCCCTGAACAAGGCAGTTAATCCACTGTTCTTAGTTCGTCATTGTAAATAACAATTTGTTCTTAACTGACTTGCCTAGTTAAATAAAGGTAAAAAATTAAATAATAATTCTAAGTTACACATCCCTGCTCTAGAGGGAGTCCTTTATTCACCTCTAAACAGATAGAAAATCCACAATAGCTGATTCGTTTGATAATTTTTTACTGCAGCTTTCTGCCCCCCTCATTGTAGAACCATTTTTTAAAAAATGTAACAATTGCTTCTGGTGCTATCCCTAAGATCTGTAAGGCGGCGCATGTCCTCCCCTTCACAAAGGGGGATGCTTCTGACCTAGATAACTACCACCCAATTTCTAAACAACTGTAATGTTTTTGCAAAGACAAGATACAATCAGTGGCAAACTCTTTTTGACTTCAAATGATATTCATAATGTGCATCATTTTGGTTTTAGTTTTTTTGATATAGCACCTTTTCAGCAGCTACACTTGTCTTCAATGATGTGTTTAATTGCTTAGATCATAAGAATCACTGTGCTGCCATATTTATAGACATATCCAAGGCCTTTGATACTGTCGACCATCCCCTACTCATTCAAAGGTTGTCTGAAATGAGCTTCGACCAATTGTCATGCAAGTGGTTTGGAAACTGTCAGACAGGATGTGCACAATGTGCTTTCTGAACGTGTCAAGTTACCGCTGTATTACTAAAGGTGTCCCGCAGGGCTCTGCTTTTATTATTTACAGTGCAGTTGGAAGTATTCCGACCCCTTGACTTTTTCCATATTTTGTTATGTTACAGCCTTATTCTAAAATGGATGATTCTTTTATTTTTATCGATCCATACACAATTCCCCATAATGTCAAAGTGAAAACAGGTTTGTAGAATTTTTCACATTTATACAAAATAATCAACGGTTACCTTATTTACATAAGTATTAAGACCCTTTGCTATGAGACTTGAAATTGAGCTTGGGTGAATCCTGTTTTTATTGATAATCTTTTAGATGTTTCTACAACGTGATTGGCATCCATCTGTGGTAAATTTGAATTGTTTGGACATGATTTGGAAAGGGACACACCTGTCTATATAAGGTCCCACAGATGACAGTCCATGTCAGAGCAAAAACCAAGCCATGAGGTCGAAGGAATTATACTTAGAGCTCCGAGACAGGATTGTGTTGAGGCACAGATCTGGGGAAGGGTACCAAAACATGTCTGCAACATTGAAGGTCCCCAAGAACACAGTGACCTCCATCATTCTTAAATGGAAGAAGTTTGGAACCACCAAGACTCTTCCTAGAGCAGGAGAGAAGGGCCTTGGTCAGGGTAGTGACCGAGAACCCGATGGTCACTCTGACAGAGTTCAAGTGGGGAGATGGGAGAACCTTCCAGAAAGACAACCATCTCTGCACCACTCCACTAATCAGGCCTGTAAGTGGAGTGGCCAGATGAAAGCCACTCCTCCAGTAAAAGGCACATGACAGCCAGCTTGGAGTTTGCCAAAAGACACCTAAAGGACTCTCAGACCATTAGAAACAAGATTCTCTGGTATGAGGAAACCAAGATTGAATAGCGCAAAGTATAGAGATGCTTGATGAAGGTTCACAATGACCCTAAGCACACAGCCAAGACAATGCAGCAGTGGCTTAGGGACAAGTCTCTGAATGTTTCTTGAGTGGCCCAGCCAGAGCCCGGACTTGTACCCAATTTGAACATCTCTGGAGAGACCTGAAAATAGCTGTGCAGCGACCCATCAACATAACAGAGCTTGAGAGGATCTGCAGAGAAGAATGGGAGAAACTCCCCATATACAGGTGTGCCAGGCTTGTAGCGTCATACCCAAGAAGACTCGAGGCTGTAATGGCTGCCGAAGGTGCTTCAACAAAGTACTAAGTAAAGGGTCTGAATACTTAAGTAAATGTGAAATTTCCAATTTGCAAAAAATGTCAAAAGTTTTTCTGCTTTGTCATTTTGGGGTATTGTGTGTAGTTTGATGAGGGACAATAACTATTTAATCCATTATTAGAATAAAGCTGTAATGTAACAAAATGTGGGGAAAAAGTCAATGGGTCTGAATACTTTCCGAATGCATTGTATATAAATAGTTTTGGTCTATATGCAAGAACCTATAACATTCAGCTGTATGCAGATGACACTCTTATGTGCACTATTGCTCCTGTTGCTGACCAGGCTATGTTAGAGCTGTATGCAGATGACACTCTTATGTGCACTATTGCTCCTGTTGCTGACCAGGCTATGTTAGAGCTGTATGCAGATGACACTCTTATGTGCACTATTGCTCCTGTTGCTGACCAGGCTATGTTAGAGCTGTATGCAGATGACACTCTTATGTGCACTATTGCTCCTGTTGCTGACCAGGCTATGTTAGAGCTGTATGCAGATGACACTCTTATGTGCACTATTGCTCCTGTTGCTGACCAGGCTATGTTAGAGCTGTATGCAGATGACACTCTTATGTGCACTATTGCTCCTGTTGCTGACCTGTTAGAGCTACAATCTGATTTTGTGCAATCATCGATTTAATATTGATACTTAAATGTGGAAAAAATGAAATATGTTCTTGGTTTACACATTTATGCATTGGATGGTTGCAGGTTCCCGCCCATAAATATATTGACTTTTTGGATTGATGAAAATGTGACGATTAAAAAATAAAATAAAACATACAGATGAGCTAGTTAAGAATTTGAGATTTTCAAGTTGGCTTCTTTTTTTATAGAAATAGATCGTGCCTCGCCCTAAACAGCAGGAAGCAGATTGTACAGTCAACTTTCCTGCCAGCTCTTGGTTATGGTGTCACCATTTATCAGAATGTAGCAGCCACTACTCTAAAACCCTTGAATGCAGTGTACCATAGCGTGATTCGCTTTATCACAGGTGACAGGTTTAATACACTTCACTGCATCCTTTATCAAAAGGTCGGCTGGACCTCTCTAAGTTTCTGTAGATCACTTCATTGCTCCTTTCTGGTTACCAAGCTCTGCTGCGCTAGCTCCTAACATGTCTCACTTCTCTGTTAAAGTATATAAGAGGCACCAAACCCGCTTACAGGATTGGTTAACTCTAGTTAAATCAGCCTTTAGTTTTAACGCCCCACCCACATTTGGAATCATTCACAATCCTCATTACTTCTTGAATCGCTTGTGTCAATATAGGGCCGTTTTAGAACTCTGATAAGGAATGAATTCACTGAGTGTTGCAAGTGTTTCGGTTGATTGTAATAATTTATTTTGTATTGTAATGTATCTAGGAGTATTTTTTTGTTGCTGTTTTATTGCATTATAATGTTGAATTTTGAATTGTTTGTTCTCATTGCACCATTGAGAATGAGACACTGGTCTCAATTGAGTTCCCCTGAATAAATAGAAGTTCAATTTAAAACAAATACAAGTTATAGTTCAAATGGTATCCAAAAGCTGTATGCAACCTATTCCAGACTGCGCTTGAAACTTAGAAACACCATTCAATCTTAAATGGCTGGTTACGACCGGAATGTTTCCTGTCGAAGTCTATGGCCATTGAAATGCATTGGGATTTATACAAATATGGTTGTAGTGTGCAAAGTGTAAGTAGTATCAAAAAGCATTTTGACCAGTGCCAATCTGCAAATGTAAAAATTATTTTGGTGTTGGTAGCTTTTACAGTTTTAGTGCTGGAGGTTCCAGTGCAATGATGATGATGATGATGATGATGATGATTATAATAATAACAGTTTCTAAAGTTGTGAGACAGTGGGCCTCCCGTCAGAGAAAATCAAGAAAAATATATTCTATTAATTTCTCAAATAAATACAATAGTTTCAATAAAACTGTTGGAGAACAACCTTTTCCTCATGGACACTGTCCTGATTGAAGGCATTAATCCTGAGACCCCAGAAAAAAGTAGCTTTTTATTTATCTGAGTTTCCAGTCTTTTTATTTGGCCTCACAATGACGTGTTTTACCATTTTATTTTCAGGACAGCCAGGTCTACAAGTGTAACACAAAACTATCTGACATTTTATTTTCAGGACAGCCAGAGCAACAAGTTGTAACACAAAACTATTTGACATGAGTTTTATTGACAAGTGTCAAATTATACATTTTTCCAAAGCAAAAACCTGATAAAAATGAATTTGTGTACAGAAATGTATACTTACAGATATTGTTTGCTCAGTGGAAATTAATATCCAACTAGTCGGTGACAACTGTTTGGAGTTTTGACGGCAACTATGTGAGCTTCTTACAGTATTATAGACACTATTCTCCTGGGATTTCCTATGATCTATATAGGAGAAACCCTTACTTTCTAACAACTCTCGTGTAGCATCATAAAGCAAAAACATGTTATGTGTTTGAATGTCTCGGCTCTTCATAGACTACATTTAATAGTCTGTAGCTCAAACCATTCGGACTCCAAATACGTTTTTGTAAAAAGATCTCGCCCCGGGCCCCTTTTGGGATTTGCCCTTGTCTCACAAACACTGCTCTAGCTCAGCCCCCATTAATCACAGACTAATGGTTGGTATCAATGGATGCAGAACAAATAGACAAAATCCCATGGCACAACACAGAAGTCTGTGTTTTAAAGGGGTTAGACGCCCAGAACACGCCGGCGTCACAGTGGGCCTGTAGGAGTTAAATCATGCTCTGCACGACTTAATGAACATGCAACTGACCTATTCAAAAATACATCAATGATATCCAGGTAATTATTATTTTATCTGAAAATAATCTATTTTGGTTTCTGTTACAGAGTATGTCTGGCATTTTTAAAATGCCGCTGCCCCTTTAATAGTTTGGTTGCGCAGTTGCCATGTGCACAATTCTAGGAGTTGAGAGGTAAATGTGGTATCACTGGAAAGCTGGGACACCCCTCTTTTTAAATCTATACATCAAATCTGCTTTAGAAGGTGTGTTTTCCCTGCGATGGTAGATAGAAAAATACCTCATATTTATTTGTTATTAGAGAAGAGAATACGGTTTGACTTTCCTTTCACGCCTCCACTAAAACTCTCTGGCGCCCAACACTTTGAAAACCTCAGACTCACGTATAACTTCCAGTGAGAGAGTACCACTGCCATATCAGTCCATTAGGCTTAGATATTCGTTGAGGTGTAGAGCTGTTGTTTAGGTTATTTACCCGGTCTTGTTCCCTCTAGCCCAGCTGAAGATTGACATCTCGCCGGCCCCAGAGAAACCCCACTACTGCTTGACCCCTGACCTCCAGCAGGTCAAGCCCTACCCAGACAGCAGGGTCCGCCCCACCAGGGAGATACTGGAGTTCCCACCCAGGGACGTCTACGTACCAAACACCACCTACAGGTAATGAAACAATACCACTTACAGTTCATTCGGAAAGTATTTTTTTCTACTATTTTCCACATTTTGTTACGTTACAGCCTTATTCTAAAATGGATTAACAAAATGTTTTTGTTCGTTTATCGCCACACAATACCCCGTAATGACAAAGCGAAAACAGGTATTTAAAATGAAAAACAAACTTTATTTACATTATGAATACTTATGTAAATGTGATTTCAGTTTTTCATTTTTTGAAATAAATGTTGAAAAAATTCTTTACCTGTTTTTGCTTTGACATTATGGTGTGTGTGTGTGTGTGTGTGTAGATGAGTAAAAAACAACAACAATTTAAGTCTGTAAAGGGGTCTGAAAAAGTGAAGGGGTCTGAATACTCTTCGAATGCACTGTACTTAGCCTTACCCAACACCAGCTACGGGTAATGATTCACTTTACCAACTAGCAGGCAACATAACAAGATGACATGCATGGATATTTATTTAACCTTTATTTTAGCAGGGAAGTCCCATTGAGATGAAGGGCTCTTTTTCAAGAGAGCCATGCATACAAATACAGCATTTTACTAATGCAATGCAATAAAAACATACAGTACTTACAAGCAATTAATGAAAAGCATTCCTCAACAGTTCAACGGAACTTCTAGAGTTAGCCATCCCTGTGATCGGGCCTGGTAAGTCTGTAGTTTAACAATGAAGTTTGGTGCGGCAGGTAGCCCAGTGATTAGAGAATAGGACTTGTAACCGAAAGGTTGCAAGATTGAATCCCTGATCTGACAAGGTAAAAATCTGTCGTTCTGCCCCTGAACAAGACAGTTTAACCCACTGTTCCTAGGCCGTCATTGAAAATAATGAATTTGTTCTTAACTGACTTGCCAAGTAAAATAAAAGTAAGGTACGGCGGAAGTTTGTGCTAGAGGGCTTGAATTTGTAACCAATACCATCCTTAAACTTACAATCTAATACCACCAACAGGCATTCCTGACACGTTGATATCATTCCTAGTCCTCAAGGGAATGTGACACACATGAAGTCCTTCCTGTTTTTGAGACTGTGTATTTCCTTCTAACTGTTCTGATCAAATATACTGGAGCCTGGAGGACACAGACGAACCAAACGGTGTTTCTCCCATCCACTATCCCTGTCTCGCTTTCATCTGAGCCACATCTGGTAACACTACTGTAACAGAGCAGCACAACACACAACCTACAGGCCTTCCTGTTGATATTAAGCTTTCCTCCTAGCGATGGCGCATCACGTTCAACATGAAACAATCTGTAACATCACCCCATGTCCCGTGTGACTGCCTGGTCGACTGACCAACTGCACACGGCTTTGTGTTGAGTGACCTCCTGAGCCCTGCTGCTATTTTAGTCAAGGTCAGAGAGTGAGGGGGAGAGAGGACTTTTATCAGACGCTGTGTTGACATGGCGAGAGAGAAAGAGGGAAATGAAGGGAGGGAGAGAGAGGGCTCTTATCAGACACTGTGGTAGAGGACCCTTATCACAGGTTGTGTTGACATGGCCACTTCAGCTGCCCTGAGGCCTTGTTTGTCTGCTGATAGCAGTCAGGGCCTTCCTAGATTGAGCTCCTGCCAGCTTTAGTAACTCTGCTTTAGTTGCTCTGCATACTTCCTGGTTAAGGAAATTGATGTGGTGCAAACATCCTATTACATTACTAGGGGGGATATATCATAAACCCTCAAAGTTCCAGAATGTTTTGGTAATGGCAGCCATTTTGGTCAGGGAGAAATCCCAAACCATTGGAATAAATAGGGATGCACGATATATCGGTGAACATATCGGAAATGGCCGATATTAGCTAAAAATGCCAACATCGGTATCGGCCGATGTCTAGTTTAACGTTGATGTTAAAAAAACTATGTCAAAGCTGAAGTGTATACCTATATAACGTAGGTACATGATGTAATGACACCACGTAATGTTTAGCGCTACACGTTCAACACAGCATTCCTAAACTAGCCCACAATGTCTGCTGTGTGGTTCAGGCAGTCAACAAGTCGAGCAGTCATTTGAAAGAGTAAGAACATTTCAGCGAGACGACTCAAAGGTGAAATCCATTAAAGCCAAGATAATGGAATTCATTACCCTTGACAATCAACCGTTCTCTGTCGTGGGTGATGTTGGCTTTCGCCGACTGGTTGAGCACCGGTTAACACTACCAAGTGCGCTATTTTTCTGACGTTTCCCTACCGGAGTTACACAGTAATAGCATCACTGCTATTAGCTTCACGACATACATACTATGGAATGCCGTTTGGGTCTTTGCGTGTCAAAAAAGATACAGTAGCACTGTCAAAGCTGTACAAAAAAGTCTGCAAATAAGCAAACACCGGCCATGAACGATGTGTTTACAATACCGTGTTGGTAATAAAGCATAATTTGTTTGACCGCAACTTCTGGGGTAGCTAGCTTTAGCTTGGTACCTAGCTAGCACCAATGCAACCAGCCTGAAAACATTGACCAGTAAAAAATGTAGTCGTTTTCATTATTCTTTGCAATGATTTAGGAATCCTTGTGAGTAAGTATTAGCTAGGTTGCCACTTGTTGTTCGTATATTGAAATTGAACTTCAGTTCATGAAAATAAATAGCTAGCCAGCTACTTACCCTGTTGTTCAAAGCAACAGTTATAAGCAGCCAGCTAGCTTCATCTGGCTAGTGACGCTTGACCGGACCGGGTTATGTGTTGTGAAGCTAGACACAACAATGATTAGGCACAATAGTGGAATTTGTGGTTTGCCTTCAAAATAAAAGAATGTCATTGACAGTGATGCAAATAAATACAAATAGTAGAATTATGCCATACTTATATTTTGAAGGCTAACTGCAAATTCCACTATTGTGACTAATCCTTATTGTGGCTAACTTCACATAGATGGGTTCGACCACCATTTATCAAATAAGAACTGTCTTATAAATTAGGGTTATTTTAGATGACACCTAGTTATATAGTTAGCTAGTTAACTATAGCTACTG
Organism: Oncorhynchus nerka; assembly: GCF_034236695.1. Taxonomy (NCBI): domain Eukaryota; kingdom Metazoa; phylum Chordata; class Actinopteri; order Salmoniformes; family Salmonidae; genus Oncorhynchus; species Oncorhynchus nerka. Next base: position 46,794,823 of record NC_088412.1, on the reverse strand, counting down.
AAACAGATCATGTTGTTTTGCTATGTTTTTGGGGAAGAACATTGTTTGCATCCCTGAGCTAGCTAGCTTTGTTTTTATGACCTGCACTGTAGATGCGCGAGGCAACGTTACCAGCATCATAGCATACGTATCGATGAATCGTTGTGACATATGAAATACGAGTAATAGTTTAATCAATGTGTAATAACTACGTAAAAAATGTATGAACGCGATAAATTATTATGTGACGTGCAGTCATATTAGGGTCCTGATTGGTCAACAAGCTTATTTGACACATCAAATAGTGTTATTTGACATGTCGGATATCTTTTTTGCAAAGACCCAAACGGTGTTCCATAGAAATCCTGGTTGAGAATGAAACGACTGAACCAAACAGCACAGCAAGTAAGTGAAAGAAATAGGTCTTGATTATATTTGACTGGTAATGGGGACATGCGTAAATGCCAACAAAATAGCTCTGTGTGTGTGTGTAACTTTTATTTAACTAGGCAAGTCAGTTAAAAACATTTCTTGTTTACAATGATGGCCTACCCCGAACAACGCTGGGCCAATTGTGCGCCACCCTATGGGACTCCCAATCACGGCCAGATGTGATACAGCCTGGATTCGAACCAAGGACTGTAGTGACGCCTCTTGCACTGAGATGCAGTGCCTTAGACCGCTGTGTCCATGTGTGTGTTAACTATTTAACTGTACTAGAATGCTTAAAAGGCTGCTAAAATTGTAAATATTGGTTATCGGTATCAGGGTTGTTTTTTTTACCAAGAAAATATCGATATCGGACAAAAATGTCATTTCGGGGGATCACTACATGTAATAGTTATTGTCAACCTAAAACATTGTCATGTGATTCGTTCCACAAAAAGTCCCTTTTCCGTCCCATTGATATTTTAGTAGAAGTTGTGCACCAATATAGATGTTTTATTTATTAAATGAAGTGACCTTTAATGTAGACCACATGGAGAATTCAATACGTTTGATTTTTAATATGAAAAAGGTTTGCCAAAGTGCAAAACATTTTCTTCTAGGAAGCTTTCAAACGCACTTAATCCCAAAAATGTTGGTTTTACCATCATTGTAAATGATGTTATTATCTAGTTATTTTGTTGCTTTGACAGTAATTTCTGAAGATTATGATTAGTAATTAATTTAGGTTCTATCCTTGGCAATTTTCTGGGGTTTTGTGGTTGAAAACTGAGCCGGTCGAGCATCACGTCATCCCTCTTACCCAAAGATAGACGGGCTAGAAATGTTTTAGCTTTTTGTGACGCTTGCATTCAATTGCCACTCCCTGTTGCACACTGATTTATGACTGATATAAGATTAAATTGTCAACCCTGTTACTTTACCTAGAACTTAATAGGCACCTACTATAGTTACTTCCTGAGATGGGGAAAATATGTCAATGGACCATGTCTACATTTTTGTTTTCTTGAAAAGCTATGAGTGATATTACAATATCAGTACTTGCATTCACAACTTGTCTAAGTCCTATCATCAACTTATTTCAGCCACTGTATGGCTGTGGATTGACTGCGTTGTTTGTCTGGAATGTTGTCGTATTGGCAGTGAATTTGAAGAACTACTGCAATCATTCCACTAAACTTGTCTGGCTAGCTAGCTAACAAACGCACAATGCAGATAATCTCCAAATGAATTGTCTCACACCATCTTATCACAGCACTGGCTGACCATGGTTGACCAACTCACCAAAATGGCTTAGCATTTATACTGTCATAAGAAGTTTAATGTCTATTCTAGTATTCTCGTTCCTAATTCTATGGTAGAAAACACTGAGCTCTGAAGTTTATTTACCTATGTACATGTTGAATGGACGAGCGGTACAGTACATCTGGGTACAGTAGCAAATGCAATTGACTCACTGTTGGTTCAGTGTGCTGTATATTGGCCTCTCACTTGCATAAGACAGTTCATGCAAATAATGTTTCAGGAGTGTTGTCAGCATTGCAGGTTGATCAGACTCAACTGTTGACTTTATAGGCCAGGGGTGTGATGACCTGTGGTTGGTAAAGCATTGCCTAAACCTGCTTAGATGGCATTAGATCATTAGCCCAGTTTGTTGGTTTTTCCTTGGCAAAGAATACAAAGGACAGCAGTATATTTGTTTTGGGTATGACGGTTTTATTTGTTATTATAAATATACAGTAGTTTACCAGAGCCTCTCTGATAAGTAATAGTGCTGAGCGATTAGTGTTTATTTTTTATTTATTTATTTTCCTCACATTTTGGTTAAAAAAAAACATTAAATGTTTGCCTTAAAATGATTTTAGAGCTTTTTAATAAATATTCCAAAGCCAAATATTGAGAACATCCAAATGCCAAAATATTGGAAACATTCCATTGTCTTATTACTTTTTATTCTATTTAATTTGTTAGTCATCTCATCTAAGCTCTGCTCAGGCAGTAGCAGCCAGTCAGACAACCATCTGAAGTTCTCTCCAATGAGATATGCTGTTTAGCTAAGCTAGTATCTAGCTGCCTATGTTTAGCTAAGCTGGTAGCTAGCTGCCTATGTTTAGCTAAGCTAGTAGCTAGCTGCCTATGTTTAGCTAAGCTAGTAGCTAGCTGCCTATGCTGTATGAAAAAAATATTTTCACGACTGCTAATTACCAAATACTACAACTGTCAATCGGGTAGAGCTACCTCTCAAACTGTCTCTACCTTTTGTCGGTTTTGTGTACATAACTCTCTCATATGGCCGGGAGTAACATATGGAAGCCAGTACAGGTGCAATGGATTATGGGCATTGTAGTTAATTACCACTTATGCGCTGAACTAGGTTAAATATTGTTCTATTGAAAAACTTTCTTTAGCATTTCAGTTCGTTCTTGATCTGATTTCTCTCTTTATTGTTTTTATTTCTCTAGAAGAACGGCGTGTTGAGCTGACAAAAACAAAATAAAATTGAATTCAAGTAATTGATCCAACGTCGGTCAATTAGTTTAATAATGAGGGAAAGAACTAAATGTCATTTAATCGCTCAGCAATAATTAGTAAGAAACATAACATATGTACAGTAAGTAGCAGCCGTTTTAAATGCAGCAGAAAGATAAGAGTTGGCAGGAGACAAGAGTCAATATGACCAATCTAAATGACCTGACGTTAACTACCCTGGCAGCACATTTAATAGAACATTATCAAAATTGTTTTAAATACAGTATAAAGTTTTTAAAAAGATGGTGAAAACACTAAGCTCATATACATTTGAAGATCTATGCATCATTTTGATATTTTGTCTATTTATGTGTGAATATTTGGTACATTCAGCAACAGCCACCGAATGTGCAGAAATACAATATAGAGTGATAAATCAGTGGATAAGGACATGCCTGAGGATGATGTCTTTGTCACATGCAGTTCATTCATTTAACATAATGAGTAGTAACTTATCTAAAGCAGAGTTATGTCGGTTACATAATTAAATTCACCCATTGAAGGTAGCCTAAATTCTCAGTGCTGGGATGTGTTGCAGACCAGGACAGACAGTGTTGAATCATCTGACATTCCATCCAAACCAAAACTTGGCTCTTATAAAACTGATTACCCAACTCTATATGTGTATCTGGAACAATTTGTGAGGTCATTGACCGGCTGACTGCTATTGCATCATTCTGACGAATCAGCTTATTTTCTCTGTCATACAAAATTGTTGGCTGGCTGTTATTGGCGGCAGACTTTCTTTCTACTGTCAACAGCTGCTCTATCTGTTGCTACCATGCCAACAATGTGTAATGCGAGGGTGGGTAAGTGGAAGGTTACGGCGAGAGGGGGTGTATTTGTTGTTGCCGTACCAACGAGGTGTAATGTAGGTGGGGACGAGGTTAAGGGGGACTTGAGGTGAGGGGGGCGGGTGAGGCTGGCCGTATGGAGATCTTGGTGGTCTTGAGGGAGTAGGAGGTCCCCATAGGTTTCCACTGGATTCCTTTCCTCCTCATGGAACGACCCTTTGACCTCAGCCACATGTACCTGCCGTTCAGGTTGGTGTCACCACAGGCATTGAACCACCAGCCACCTGCCAGAAATGGGTTAAATTATATAACAATTCTAGAACCCATAGTCAATTATCTGTGCTGCCTGCTTGGAAATGTCTTTAACAGGTGTATGGTACCAGACAGTGCTGTGAACCTGTACCAAGTGTGTAGTCAGTACCTGTAGTTGCATCAGGTGTGTGATCAATGCATACCTGTGTAGTTTTTGGCGCAGTTGGAGTCCTGGTGGTTGTCGTTGTCTCTGTCCTTGGTTGAGAACCTCATGCCACTGTGGTTGCCCATGGCGTCGGGCAGATCACCAGACAGGTGGGTGAGGTGGAGGGTGTAGTGGGCCTGGGGTCCCTCCATGGTGAACTGGTACTCTACAGACCTCCGCTCTTCCTTCCAGTCCTCCAGCTCAATACGCAGGATAGATTCACCCTGACCAGCAAGGCTATGGATCTTCCTCAGGCCCAGCCAGAACTCTCCTACAATAACACCGATAGCACACACAAATGTCATTGAATGGCCATAGAGCTACAACACACAGATAAAACACACATTCTCTCAGAGCTGTCCTATGATAACACAGAGAACGCACACATTCTGTTAGAACCCTTCTATAGTAACACAGATCACACACACATGTCAGAACTCTACTTTAACAGATCACAAACACATACAAAGCCATCAAATGGTCATAAAGCTAGTTCAGATTCTATACTGTAGGCCTAGCTACTTTGTTTTGTTCTGTATGCCATGGCCCATAACTCGTGTTAAATAGTGTGGGCCAAGTTCTGACACTCAATAAATACTATTTTCCCTAGCCCCTGGCTGCATACTGTAGTCATGGGTGTGATGACATAATTACGCTCGTAACAGCGACGGAAACTGACACTGAACAATTCACATCTTAAAGGACCTGTTGGAATGCAGTAGGATTATATGCCTATGACCTGGGGTCCAAGCCTGGCTGAAGTTAAGTGCAGCTATTGCTTTGTCTAGTCAGACAATGGAGGAAGTCAATCTGTCAAAGGGTGCCTGATAAGCTAATTTACAATAACTGTTTCCTATCCGCTGTTCTTTCAGGAAGTACTTAAGAGTGGTGGAGCGTGGCTATATTGGCTGTTTCCTATCCGCTGTTCCTTCAGGAAGTACTTAAGAGTGGTGGAGCGTGGCTGTATTGGCTGTTTCCTGCTTTATGAATGCCTACAGGCCTTTGTAGACTGGAATCAGGATATAAAGGCATAATCAGGTATGGGTGCTTGCCGCTGAGTTGAATTGAGCCATAAAGGTTTCATTCGTTTTTTTTTGTTCGTTATGGATAGAGATGTATTGACTGTCTACTAGATCCCGACTGATATATTGGTTCAACGATATTATCGGACGATATTGGCCTTTTCATCGCTAGTCCAACGATAACCGACACACAATAAATAGGATGAAAAGAATCTAATGCTTATCTGAACACTTGCGGCCATTCTCATGTCATTGTAGTCACAATGTATTTAATCAACATTTGAAGCCTAGAGATTGGACAATTGCTCATTTGGATGGCGATTTTATGAGAATTCAGTGGGGAAAATTACACTTTCATTTCCCCGCAGTAAAACAGTATATCGGCAGATATATCTGTATGTTTTCTCCCCCAGAAATCCGAATCTGTATCGAACCCCAACAAAGACTTATCGGTCGGGCTCTACTGTCCACACCACTGACAACATTTACTGATAGAAAGAAATAAGCCAAACTAACTTTCCAGATCCCCAAATCCGTTCTCGTACTTCTCCCATGCTTGGTCAAAATCCACAGACCCGTCCTCCCTGCTCTGGATGACTGTTGATCCTCCTCCTGTCGATGTGGGAGATGGGACATGTAGTCAATACATGGACAGAGAAACACAGCAACAACAAAATCCAGTTCCTTTCTCTAGACTGATTATGGAAACTCGTAGGAAGCGCTTATTTCCTTCTGATAGCCTGTATGACACTGTTTCCTATAGACTCGTTTCTGCTTGTCTGTTTGTCTAGACCATTTAGACTTCTGTAAGAATATGTCAAAGATGTATACACAACGCAGAGGACGAAAGGCCTAGAATTAACAATCAATGGAAATAGATGTTTTTCAGTTCAACATCTGTTTAGAATTGTCAGTCCTGAACTCATAGCTACTTTTGCTGTTTTCATTGGTCTGAATCATCTCTACATTGAGTCTGGAGCAGGATACTTGTTATTTGGTTGTACTGCAAGGAATTCTAATTGGTCAGCCACAGGCTAGTGTGGGAGGGGGGGTTATAAATTGCTTTGTTCTGTGGAGAGAATCACTGAGGATGGGGGAGCATGAACACCTACTATCTACCTCCCTGCGTGATTTGTTCTCTTTGGTGAATAAACCTATTTTCCTCCCCCTGATTTGCTTTGGGGTTTGTGTTTTTGAAGAGTAACATCAACTCCTAACGCTTGTATGTAATGCAAAGAAATGGCTTGACACATTACTGTCACATAGTTGGTTGAGAATTTGACACGGGATTGTGTCTTACCTGAGGTCAGTTCACAGAACACATTGAAAGGCTCAGACTGGTTTGGCTTGATAGAGTACACCCCGCTGTTTCTCTCTCCTCTGTTGAACAGATCACTGCAGTCCATGGATAGGTCTGTGTCCGGACCAGTGGAGTTGCCTGTCAGGTATCCAAACATGCCTGGCGTCTCTGAGTTGGAATCCGCAACTTTGTCAGTTGTGTCCTGGAAATTGTCAATGCTGATCTGGAATAGCAGGCAAAGTTAAAAACGGTATGGTGTTGTCTATTTAAATGTTTTTAGTGGCCTTTTTTATACACTGATTGAACAGGGATGAAAGAAATGGCCATTACCTTTGGTCTACTGTATACAATTAGATTATCTCTATAAAGCAACAGAGATATGTACCTTTTCCTCCAGAGTCCTGATCTTAGTTTTTTGGTGGTTGAGCTGATGGTGCTGCTCCCTCACAGCTTTCAGCAGGTCCGTGATGGTCCTCTCCTGAGCCGCAATCACATCCTGAAACAGACCAGTTAAAACTGTCTCGTTAATGCTCACATTATAATACATTTCCCAATGGCATAACTTGAAATTGAAATCAGTACTACTCATTAAAAAGGTATGTTTTTATTGACTTAAACTTCTCAATTAATTCAGCAAAATAAAATTTGATGCAATATTCAGTAGGAATTGTATATGTTGAATATGTGTGCCAGAAACACTGAATCTTATTCTAGAACAAAGACATTTCACATTGAAACAAAATAAGTCATAAATCTCAGTACTGATTTAATATGAGTGAAGGTCAGCAGTGTACCTTGAGTGACTTGATCTCGTAGAGCTGCTCTGCGGGCATCATGCTCTCCGACAGTCCCTTCAGTTTCTCCTCCAGCCCTCCTACTTTACTCTGCAGCTGGCTCCTCTCTTGCAGGATACTGTTGATCTTGGAGTTGATCTCCAGTGACAGGTTCCGGATCTCCTCGTTGTTGGCCTTGAGGAATGTGGTGGTCTTCTTCAGCTCCTCCTCTTCCTCCTTTATCTCAGAGGTGACCACAGAGAGCTGGTAGAAAGAGCGGTCAAAGATGTTGAGTTTTTGAAAGATGTCGTTGATCTGGGCCTTGGTCTTGTGGACAAACTCCCTGAGGCTCTGACCCAGTTGGAGCAAGCCGTTGGCAAGGAGACGGACATCGTCCAGCATGGCAAAGCGGGACTTGGCCTCGGCTGGAGGCTGCGTCTGGGGCTGGAGTTGAGAGGGTACAGTGGGGTAGACCCTGGAGGTATCCTGATGAGCTGCCTGAACTGTAGATACACCCAGCAGAAACAAGAGGCAGAAGAGCTTCATGGTCAAATCTCTCTCAGCAATCGTGGAATAGCAAGAAGTAGTCTCTCTCTCTGTTCTTCCTCCGCTGCCCTACTTTCACTCTCTGGCTGTCTGTACACCTCTTACTCTTTCTCTCTCTCCCTCTACCTCTCTCTCTGTCACTCTGCTAGAAAGATGTGAGAGCAGCAGGCAGGCAGGCCTGTGTTATATACCCCAGTCCAGCAAGGGAAGGGTAGGTTAGTTGATCATTAAGCCCTGTTATGCTTGAGCTACTGGGCCCCCTGAAATCCCCTCGGCGGCCCCCTCAACCCCCTCCCTTCATAAACAAACAAATCACTGCAGTGAGCGAATAGCAAATACACCCCTTTAGTACAACAGCCCCCCTTCCCCTTAACCTCCCAAATCCCCCACCACACCCTACCCAGCCTCCATCTGCAGTACACTGCTTTAGCTGATCAGCAGAAAGCCAACAGTGGAAGGCCATCAGATGATGGCTCATTTGTCCCTATCAATCTCACCTTATAGCAGCCACACCTCACCATGATTCATAATATGTCACACAATTGTTGTCTATGGGTTTGATTTAACGTCCTGCTGAATCAGCCCAGCATCACTCTCTCAGGTCTCTCTCGCTGGGTCTAGATGAGGTGTGCTGTATGTACTGAGAGAGGCAGGTGGATGTCATCAATGTGCTAAATGTAGACGACTGTGAACTCATTTTGTTGCCATATTTGACTATTCTAGTTCTGCAATCTGACCGTGCTCATTTTGTGAGCATCTTTGTTTCTCCCACTTAGCCAAGATTATTTTAATGCTACCAATAATCTGACTACTTTGAGATGTTGGTCAAACTGTCTCGACAACATGTTTCAATGATGTTTCAGTGACTCTAAATCATATTAGTCCTGCTCTATGTTTTATTGGGTGGAGAGGTGTGTGGGTGGGGGCAGAGATTTTCTGTGTGGGGGGGGGGGGGCACTAGGACTTTTTAGCAACTTTTTGCCTCTTTAGGATTGTTTGTCCAACTGAACAGCGATGGTTATACTTTATTTTGGGGTCCCCAAAAGTTTCAAATGAAATGCCAATACAGAATGAGGAAATAGTGATGGACAGCAACTTCCCTTCAACAGAGGCACATTGTGGGGAGGTAGTTAGCGTCTCCTTTGTCAGAAGTTGCTTTAGCATTTATGTTACCTGTAAAAGCATGACGAGACTCACCATGCCGTTACAGACGCGGGTAACTCTAGTGGATGGGCAACTGGTGGCCCCCCTTTTCAAGGCCCTCAGATCAACCCCCCTTATTTTGAAATGTGTTTGTGCATCAGCAGTTTTTCTCTTATGTCAGTCACTGATAGTCAGTCAATTAGCCCATGCTAACCAATTTATTTTAGATTACTAAGTTAGTTTAGCGGCCAGCTATCTAAACTTATTATCATGGTCGAATTACAGGCCGGGTGGCCCCCATTGATTTTGTTAGTCAGTCTCACTCAAATATCTTACTAAAAACTAACATTTCTCTCCGTCCCATGGCAAAATGTGTAGTATCCCATGATGAGTTCAGATTTTTTGGTGGCCCCCACCCCCATCAAAGTGACCCATCCCTGCTCTAGTACATAGCAATGTTCATAGCAAATGCAGATACGCTGGCTATTTGTTCATACAGTACAGAGTCTCTGGCTGCAATATGTCCTTAGTAAACATGGGTTTCTGAACAAACACAACTGGCTACATGATTCCTTACTCCCTATATGTTATCCTTTCTAAATCTGTGGGGAGCACAAACAGGGTACAGTATTCACATTGGGACATCTAGTAGGCCTACAGTGGGAGGACGAGTGTTGACTGTGTGACTCTGAAACAGTTCTTAGGCTTGGTTTGGTTATGCAGCTACTCTGAGTCAAATAATTGATTAACCTGAGATGAATCTGTTGAGGCTGAAGGACCAATAGGAGAGAATTGGCCCCGTGCTGAAAAGGGAGCTGTATCTGGTCCGTATGTGTGAGAATGTTTTTTTTTCCCCCTGGGGGTTATTGCAATGCAATGACATCATTCTAAAATCACCATGGGTGCCTCAAAGAACAATCTAGTCGATTAAAAAAAATCATCCAGCTCTTCGCCTTCACGGAGAGACACAGCTACTGGACAGGGAAAGGAGGAGGGAGGAACGAAGGGAGAGGAAATTAGATAGATAGAGCGTGAGTGAGGGAGATGAACCGAGAGAGAAAGGATCAGGGATTCCCACGGTTTCAGCACGTTTGTCGTCACAGCTGTGGTCCTAGGGGGACCTCCCCTGCAGCGGAATCTACGTCAATGTGGTCAGGCCACTGCACTGCGTCTGCCTCGGACGTTCTGGGGTCGTAACCCTGGGAACCCTAAAGCGTGTGTGTCCAGCTTGTTAGCACTAGAAAAGCCTGGTCTCATTGGACCTCCCTTCGTGGCAATGACACGCCTTTTCAACATTCTAATGGTCAAATAAATAGATTAAATATATGCTATTGTAAAAAATAAATAAAAAAATGGTCGTGTTTATGAAGGTCTTAGGTAACATTAGAATACGAAAAATTGGTACCAACTTATTTGGATTGGATTGTAATGCATCTACAGATGGAACTGATAGTATGTAGATAGTTGAAATGGACTAACTATCTACTAACCCTTGACCTAACCCCAACCCTTGTCCCAACTGTAAACGAACCCTTAACCTAACCTTAACCCTTACCCTTATTCTAAATCTAACCGTAACTTAGCAAGCAGTTGTTTATATACAGATAGTTTATTGATGGTATAACCATCTGTATAGTATCTACAGATGGACTATCCAAATAAAGTGACCTGCATAAAAAAAAATATTTGAAATAACGTTTGTTTTCATTTGTTTGTTACTGTAGGTTATATGTAAAAAATAAACACTAAAAACAGTTTCAAGTGTAAAATAAATGCTATTCATGGAGTGTCTTTGTTACAACTATGAAACCAAAATCATGGTTGTTGGAACAGAGTAAAAGCCTTTTTTTTTTTTATAACAAAACAAATAAAAATACCCAAACCACCAAAGACCCCCGGTCAAATCAAGAAGATATCAGTAGCCTACACATCCGTTTCAGTGCCAAGTGTGCTTGAAAATCAGCACAAACGCAATAATGTCATTATACTTTAAAACCATGACTTAAAAAATGGCAAGGTAATACATGTTTTAAATTGGTTTGCGTCATTATGACACATTATGCCTTTCTAGTGTTAACTGAAGCCCCACTGCTTACTGCCTGTGGAGAAGAGAGGAGGGCTTTTTAAAAATATCAACCTAGAGGCTACCACAGTATTGTCCAATTGCCACTATAGACACTTTAAAAAAAGAAGGGTAAAATAACTGCTCAATTTACATATCTATCATCGATGATGAACATTATACCTCTTTGACGGAATTGAACATACGCAGTTTGCCATGGCATTATTGCACCTTCCCCCAGTAGTGGTGCAGTAAGGCAAATGGTGCCCCAGCACAACCACCGATCCAGCCCAGCAGAGGATTTAGTTGCTGTGGATCCAGAGTGATTGACAGGACGAGCCTCCCTTTTCCACCAGTCAGTGGCCACAGAGGCCTACCCTGATGGCCTTGGTCACTCCGGTCACTGACCTATTGATAGTACTGTACATGTGTTATATTCAGTACATTATATGTAGGAGTTGTGTAATGTCCTAAGGAAAATGGCGAGGGGACAATGTTGTGAAATTCACTCTGAGCTGTTGATACATACAGTATCAACAGTGCTGCTATGTCGGTTGAGTTCATGTGTTACTGTTTGACGGGAAGGTGGTTTGGTTTCACGATGGGAATGCGTGTCTGTATATGTGTGTTCCAGGAACCTGCTGTATGTGAACCCACACAGCCTGAACTTCGCCAACCGGCAAGGCTCTGCCCGGAACATCACAGTGAAAGTGCAGTTCATGAACGGGGAGGACCCCAACAACGCAATGCCGGTAACAATGACACACACACACACACACACACGAGAATGCTTCTTAGCCCACCCACAATAATTATTCTTAGCTCACCCTCCCACGAGAATTCATTTTAGATGTTATTAGTGTATTTTGGTGCTTTACCAGGTACTGCTGCACAATCCTAGACTGATTTCTAGGAAAATGGATTGTGAAGAATGGTGTTCAAGTATATTTGAGCTCTGTTACTAAACACATCATTTTAACACATGCAGACAAACATAAGTCTAATGTCCACTGTATGTTGCCTCTCTTCCTCTGGGCCTCTGTAATTCAACCCCTGTATGCTGTTCTTCATCTAAGTGTCTTTCTCATCTCTCTCTTCCCCAGGTGATTTTTGGCAAGTCTAGCTGTGCAGACTACGCCAAAGAAGCATACACTGCTGTAGTGTATCATAACAGGTGAGGGACTCAGATCCAGCTCTCAGACAATTCACTGATGTTTCCATTTTGTATGAAGTGTGCTTAGGCCCTTTCTTAAAAGAAATATACACAGAACCATTCAAAAGTTTGGACACCTACTCATTCATTTGGTTTTTTCTTTATTTGTACTATTTTCTACATTGTTGAGCTTCAATTGGTGGACAGAGCATAACATTCTCCTGCAAAATGTCGTGATAAACTTGAATTCATTTTTCTGTCGGCGATAGTACGCTACCCAGGCCCTGAGGCAGCAAAGCAGCCCCAAACCATAATGCTCCCTCCACCATACTTTACAGTTGGGATGAGGTTTTGATGTTGGTGTGCTGTGCTTTTTTCCCTCCACACATAGTGTTGTGTGTTCCTTCCAAACAACTCAACTGTAGTTTCATCTGTTCACAGAATATTTTGCACCTGGAACATCCAGGTGCACTTTTGCAAACTTCAAACGTGCAGCAATGTTTTTTTTGGACAACAGTGTCGTCTCCCGTGGTGTCCTCCCATGAACACCATTCTTGTTTAGTGTGAGTTTTTTTTTTCTTTTTTCGGGCAAGGCAGCTCTAACCAACATCTCTAATCTTATCTCATTGATTGGACTCCATGTTAGCTGATTCCTGACTCCCAATTAGCTTTTGGAGAAGTCATTAGCCTAGGGCAGTGGTCACCAACCTTTTCTGAGTCAAGATCACTTTCTGAGTCAAAATGCATGCCGAGATCTACCGCTCTGATTTATTTTATTAACATAACTTAAAAAATGTAAGCCTATGCAACATTAACCAGTGAAAAACAGTACTGTAGCAATGAGGTTTGTGTAGTAAGCTATAGGCCCAATACAATATCACTGCATACTGGCTGCTTGAATTTACCTGTCAATGCATTGTTGTTCTGGACATTTAAAACAATTATATTTCAACATTTGAGGTAGGCTATATGATCACACCGGTAAGCGATCCATTGTTGTATTACTTGTGAGGAACAGCTGAGTGAGCACACATTTAAATAATTAGCTTTTTATTTTACTGGGCTGATGGTGCCTGCATCTGATGGTCAGTCTCAGTGGAGGGAGAGAGCAGCAGACTGAGGGGTCCGTCTCTCAACATCCCTCCGACACCGTCTTCCCTTTCCTCCACTGTCTCTCAACACTGACCAAAAAGAGACACCGTCTTCCAGCTGATGGTCAGTCTCAGTGGAGGGAGCGAGCAGCAGACTGAGGGTCCGTCTCTCAACATCCCTCCGCTCTCCCTTTCCTCCACTCACTGACCAAAAAGAGACACCGTCTTCCAGCTGATGGTCAGTCTCAGTGGAGGGAGAGAGCAGCAGACTGAGGGGTCCGTCTCTCAACATCCCTCCGCTCTCCCTTTCCTCCACTCACACTGACCAAAAAGAGACACCGTCTTCCAGCTGATGGCGAAACTCGAGTCGCACCGCATTACTTCTGCCTCATGGACAAATTCATGTTGTTTCTCCTATGAACAGAGAAAGTGAAATATTCCTTGATATTAAAAACCCAAGCTGCTAATAATAACAACAACGCCTATAGATACACTTTCCTTCTCCTTCATTACTGCTGCAGTGCTTGTTGTAGCGCTGAGTGGAAGTAGGAACAACGTGCATTTTATGGGTTATAAAAGTGTTGAATACTAAGTGTTGACAGTGCTGAGTATGAACTTAAACATGAACTCACTCATACAAACAGCAGCTCTTTGACGTATTCGTTGACAGTCTCTCTGGTCATGGTTTTAAATGTTTTGAAATCTCACACTATCAATTTTTGCTGTCGCTTTCTTTCATGCCTGCTACGTTACTGCAGACTCGGTCATCTGAGCAATCTGATTGGCCAACGGTAGGCCTATAGTGGCACTTGATTTCCTCTCCGGGCCCTCCGGGAAGGCAGAGCTTGTACCTTCAGACACATGAAATGGCATCAGTTTGCCTACCCAGCGAGCAGGGCAGTTGAATGAGCTGAACCTACCACCAACAGCCCGAGACGAATGGGAAAACGAGGCTTAATCGTTGTTGTTTTTTTTTTACAGAAATGTTTGGCGATTGACTAGAAATGCCTTGGAGATCAACAGGTTGGTCGCCATCGACCGTTTGGTGACCACTGGCCCAGAGAGATACAGCCCTGCTCTTAGACCATGGGGGGTTCAACAGCTCTTAGACCGTGGGGGGTTCAACAGCTCTTAGACCGTGGGGGGTTCACATACTTTCCCCAACCTACACTGTGAAGGTTTAAATGATGTATTCAATCTAGACCAGACAAATACAATCAATTGTGTGTTGTTAGTTCAAGCACACTATGTTTGTCTATTTGTCGTGACTTAGATGAAGATCAGATCAAATTTGATGACCAATTTATGCAGAAATCCAGGTAATTCCAAAGGGTTTAACATACTTTTTCTTTCCTCTGCAACTACGTTATATGATCTATGAATGACAAAGGGATATAGGAGATTGACTTTATTCACTCAGTTCAACACCTTTTTATAAACTCGTCGACACTTGCTGTTCGGTCGTCAATGAAGAGGAAGGGGGAATAACATCTCCTCTTAACTGCTTATAACACCAATTCTGTTTTGTGATATTAAGATGTTGACAATGTGTATTAAAGATCTATTTAGGAAATGTCAAGGACATGGAGGACACGAATTTAAAAATGCAGAGTAATAAAACATGTCAATTAGTTTTGCGTCCATATGACGCTCTTGGCTTTTCTAGTGTTAAGGTTTAACATAGTTAACTATAATTTTTTAAATCACAGATTTTGAAAGGTTTCACCTTTTGGATGTTTGGGGTTTAATTCCCTCGGCCTGTCCAATAATGTTATATTTTCCATTAGGGGGAAAGGTTGCTCAGGCTCCTTCGCTCCAAAGGATGTTTCTACCCTTTATCCACAAACAATCTATTTTGTCTTCTCCATGAGAAAAAGGCTCTGTACTAATTTAGATGGGGTTTTTTCTATAGCTATTAACCCCTTGCTTCTTTCTTTGCAGTCTTTTAGTGTGTTGTTTATTCCTATAAACCAACCGTGACATTTTGATGCTCATTCCTATTCCTTTTACAGCCCTAATCGACCAGGACTCTGTAATGGCTGTTGTGCTTCTCAGATCCCCGGACTTCTCTATACTCCTTTTAGATGCTCATTCCTATTACAGCCCTAATCGACTAGGACTCTGTAATGGCTGTTGTGCTTCTCAGATCCCCGGACTTCTCTATACTCCTTTTAGATGCTTATTCCTGTACGGCCCCAGTCTTTCCCAGGCGTTTATTTCTTATAAAGCTCTAACCAACCATTAAATCAACTATGTGTGTAATGGCTGTTGTGCTTCTCAGATCCCCGGACTTCTCTATACTCCTTTTAGATGCTTATTCCTGTACGGCCCCAGTCTTTCCCAGGCGTTTATTTCTTATAAAGCTCTAACCAACCATTAAATCAACTATGTGTGTAATGGCTGTTGTGCTTCTCAGATCCCCGGACTTCTCTATACTCCTTTTAGATGCTTATTCCTGTACGGCCCCAGTCTTTCCCAGGCGTTTATTTCTTATAAAGCTCTAACCAACCATTAAATCAACTATGTGTGTAATGGCTGTTGTGCTTCTCAGATCCCCGGACTTCTCTATACTCCTTTTAGATGCTTATTCCTGTACGGCCCCAGTCTTTCCCAGGCGTTTATTTCTTATAAAGGTCTAACCAACCATTAAATCAACTATGTGTGTAATGGTTGTTGTGTTTCTCCCCAGGTCCCCAGACTTCCATGATGAGGTGAAGATCAAGCTGCCGGCTTCTCTGACTGACCACCACCACATCCTGTTCACTTTCTACCATGTTAGCTGCCAGCAGAAACAGAACACCCCTCTGGAGACCCCCGTGGGATACACGGTAACTACACTGCACATGTATGCACATGTATGCACATATGCACAAACGCATGCGCACATGTGCACGGGCATGTCACACACGTGTGTGTGTGTGTGCATGCAAATGCACACGCACCACACACACGCACCACACACGCACCACACACACGCACCACACACACGCACCACACACACGCACCACACACACAATCATCTGTATTTCTCTCCTCCTCTCTCCTTAGTGGATTCCTATGCTGCAGAACGGTCGTCTGTACAGGAAACTTCTGTCTTCCTGTGTCTCTGGAGAAACCTCCTCAGTCCTACTCTGTTCTCTCCCCTGATGTTCCTCTACCTGGGATGAAATGGGTGGATAACCACAGAGGTGTTTTCAACGTTGAAGTGACATCCGTTTCCACTGTCCACACACAGGTATAGCCTACCACAACCAACGTTTTCTAATTATGACATAACATTGAAGGTTGTGCAATGTAACATCAATATTTAGACTTAGGGTTGCCACCCATTCGATAAAATATGGAACGGTTCCCTATTTCACTGAAAGAATAAACGTTTTGTTTTCTAAATTATAATTTTCGGATTTGACCATATTAAAGCCCTAAGGCTAGTATTTCTGTGTGTTTATTATATTATAATTAAGTCTATGATTTGATATTTGATAGAGCAGTCTGACTGAGCGGTGGTAGGCAGCATCAGGATCGTAAGCATTCATTCAAACAGCACTTTCCTGCGTTTGCCAGCAGCTCTTCACAATGCTTGAAGCACAGCGCTGTTTATGACTTCAAGCCTATCAACTCCCGAGATTAGGCTGACAATACTATAGTGCCTATAAGAACATCCAATAGCCAAAGGTATATGAAATACAAATGGTATAGAGAGAAATAGTCCTATAATTCCTATAATAACTACAACCTAAAACTTCTTACCTGGGAATATTGAATACTCATGTTAAAAGGAACCACCAGCTTTCATATGTTCTCATATTCTGAGCAAGGAACTTAAATATTAGCTTTTTTACATGGCACGTATTTCACTTTTACTTTCTTCTCCAGCACTGTGTTTTTGCATTATTTAAACCAAATTGATCATGTTTCATTATTTATTTGAGACTAAATTCAATTTATCTATTATATTAAGTTAAAATAAGTGTTAACTCAGTATTGTTGTAATTGTCATTATTACAAATATGGTATTGCTGTTGAAAAAGCATAATTGGTTGACCTCTAGTCTGTTGTTCTTACCACAGAGCACACAGTTCAAGCACTTCTATTTTGCAGTGGAGTCTCAAATATTTATTTTATCAAAGCCAGGTTTTCTTTGTTTACTGACTTCTCCCATCCCCCCATCTCTCTCTCTCTCTCTCTCTCTCTCTCTCTCTTTCCCTCCCTCCCTCCCTCCTTCCATCCCTCCCTCCATCAGGACCAGTACCTGGATAAGTTTTTTGCGTTGGTCCATGCCCTGGACCACATGTTCCCTGTGCGGATAGGAGACATGCGCATCATGGAGAACAACCTGGAGGAGGAGTTAAAGTCCAGCATCGCCGCGCTGAACTCCTCCCAGCTGGAGCCCATCGTCCGCTTCCTCCACCTCCTATTGGACAAGCTGGTGCTGCTGGTGGTGCGGCCGCCCGTTATATCAGGACAGATAGGTACCGCATCCAGGCTCATAGGAACTGTAGCCTTTCAATCAGTTCATTTAAATAATTGTATTCCGTCGGTCATCTAACCTTCCAAATGATAGGAAGATCATAAATGACACACAAATATTCAAAGTTCATATTTTAAGAACAAACCTGAAACATGTGCCTTTGAACTTTATTTATTTGTGATGCCATTGAACTGGCACTGAATAAAACGACTGCACTATCTGGTCCTAAATGTGTTGTCCATGTTTTTATGTGTAGTGAACCTGGGCCAGGCGTCGTTCGAGGTGATGGCGTCCATAGTGAACCGGCTTCATAAGTACTTGGATACTAGTCAGGACATGCACGGCAGAAACAGCCTGCTCTCCTCTTATGTATACTACGTCTTCCGCCTGCCCAACATGGACCCCAACTCCCCCTCACCAGGTACCTTTTGTTTTACCCCTGTTTTACTTCTATTAAAATCGATTAAATTGTAAGCGCCATTACATTTGTTGTGGAGCAATAATTACTATTTTCTTCTCTTCCATGTTTGTCTTAGGTCCAGGTCTGGGTGGTTCAGTCCACTATGCCACCATGGCCAGGTCCGCCCAGCGACCTGCCAGCCTAAACCTCAACCGCTCCCGTAGCCTTAGCAACAGTAACCCTGATATCTCTGGCACACCCACCTCCCCTGACGATGAGGTCCGATCCATCATCGGTAGTAAGGTAGGAGACACGTTACAGACCAGACATAAATATATCACTAGCCACTTTAAACAATGCTACCTTATATAATGTTACTTACCATACATTATTCATCTCATATGCATACGTATATACTGTACTCTATATCATCGACTGCATCCTTATGTAATACATGTATCACTAGCCACTTTAACTATGCCACTTTGTTTACATACTCATCTCATATGTATATACTGTACTCGATACCATCTACTGTATCTTGCCTATGCTGCCCTGTACCATCACTCATTCATATATCCTTATGTACATATTCTTTATCCCCTTACACTGTGTATAAGACAGTAGTTTTGGAATTGTTAGTTAGATTACTTGTTGGTTATTACTGCATTGTCGGAACTAGAAGCACAAGCATTTCGCTACACTCGCATTAACATCTGCTAACCATGTGTATGTGACAAATAAAATTTGATTTGATTTGACATGGTTTACGTTATGTTTCTCAGTTCTTTTGGTGTGTAGTCAGTCCACTATGCATCAATGGTGCAGTGTTTTCCAATAGCGCCAGCCGTCGGCTATAATCAGACGGTTACGAACTCATTTTGAGCCGGCTACTTTTTCCACTTTATATTAAAGGCTACTTTTCATTTCAAAGTTTCAAATCGCTAGTCTGTCGCACCCTTTCCTGCTAGAATGAACGATATGCATCTTCTAGCGATCTATTGGGGTGCCGCCGCCGTGCTGAAGTTTGCAGGTCTGTGAGTGTCTCGTTAGTCAGTGTAGCCTACCGACCCGCATCAGTGAGAGAGACGTTCATTTGCATAGGCTATCGGTAGGCTTTTTGGAAATTATCTGCAAATAAATTATGAAAACATTAGATGGTGAATCATCACTGCAGGAACAATAGGTAGTGGAGAGCCTCATTCTGGTCCAAATATGATAATGTGGGCCCTCACGCAATCCAGGCATTGAAACGGAATTGACCTTAGTAGGGAATCAACTAAATGTATAGGAAATGTATACATTTCTCTAAGTTTATTGTAAGTCATGAACAGAATGCATCATTGGTTCATATTTCCTGCTACTTTCTGAAGAGGCAATGAGAATGCCCCTGTCTCTGTGTGTACGGCAATGATGGGGGGGGCTGGGGTTAAAAATAAAATATAGTACAAAACACACATCACGACAACACAGCATGATACACAACACACATACATAAAGAGAGGCCTAAGACATGACAACACAGCATGATACTGTAGCAACACCACATGACAACATGGTAGCAACACAAGATGGCAGCAGCACATGACAACACAGCATGATACTGTAGCAACACCACATGACAACATGGTAGCAACACAAGATGGCAGCAGCACAAACATGGTACAAACATTATTAGGCACAGACAACAGCACAAAAAGGCAAGAAGGTAGAGTCAACGATAGATCACGCTTAGCAGCCACAATGTCAGTAAGAGTGACCATGATTGAGTCTTTGAATGAAGAGATGGAGTTAAATCTGTCCAGTTTGAGGTTTTTTTTGCAGCTTGTTTCAGTCGCTAGCTGCAGCGAACTGAAAAGGGGAGCAACCCAGGAATGTGTGTGCTTTGGGGACCTTTAACAGATCGGATGTTGCATGTGAAGGATGAGGGCTGCAGTGGGTAGCTGAGATATGGGCGAGCTCTGCTTCTAGCTCCTAAGCAACTAATAATGTGTCACATACAGCCGGAAATATCTTTTGGATATCAGTGCGACGGTAACTCACCTGCATTACGACCAGGAATATGACTTTCCCGAATTGGATGCTTTGTTCGTACCCCACAGGGCAATTGAACTTATCCCAGAGCCTGCTCCAAGATGCCGCCGGGGGAGAAGAGGTATTCGATTATGATTATTAGAAAGCAAATTACGGACTCCTCTTTAAACCTGCGTATTCCTCCAAACCTCAGTTGTCCTGAGTCTGCACAACTCTGCCAGGACCTAGGATCAAGAGAGACGCTCAAGTGTTTTAGTACTATATCTCTTGACACAATGATGAAAATAATCATGGCCTCTAAACCTTCAAGCTGCATACTGGACCCTATTCCAACTAAACTACTGAAAGAGCTGCTTCCTGTCCTTGGCCCTCCTATGTTGAACATAATAAACGGCTCTCTATCCACTGGATGTGTACCAAACTCACTAAAAGTGGCAGTAATAAAGCCTCTCTTGAAAAAGCCAAACCTTGACCCAGAAAATATAAAAAACTATCGGCCTATATCGAATCTTCCATTCCTCTCAAAAATTTTAGAGAGGGCTGTTGCGCAGCAACTCACTGCCTTCCTGAAGACAAACAATGTATACGAAATGCTTCAGTCTGGTTTTAGACCCCATCATAGCACTGAGACGGCACTTGTGAAGGTGGTAAATGACATTTTAATGGCATCGGACCGAGGCTCCGTATCTGTCCTCGTGCTCCTAGACCTTAGTGCTGCTTTTGATACCATCGATCACCACATTCTTTTGGAGAGATTGGAAACCCAAATTGGTCTACACGGACATGTTCTGGCCTGGTTTAGATCTTATCTGTCGGAAAGATATCAGTTTGTCTCTGTGAATGGTTTGTCCTCTGACAAATCAACTGTAAATTTCGGTGTTCCTCAAGGTTCCGTTTTAGGACCACTATTGTTTTCACTATATATTTTACCTCTTGGGGATGTTATTCGAAAACATAATGTAAACTTTCACTGCTATGCGGATGACACACAGCTGTACATTTCAATGAAACATGGTGAAGCCCCAAAATTGCCCTCGCTAGAAGCATGTGTTTCAGACATAAGGAAGTGGATGGCTGCAAACTTTCTACTATTAAACTCGGACAAAACAGAGATGCTTGTTCTAGGTCCCAAGAAACAAAGAGATCTTCTGTTGAATCTGACAATTAATCTTAATGGTTGTACAGTCGTCTCAAATAAAACTGTGAAGGACCTCTGCGTTACTCTGGACCCTGATCTCTCTTTTGAAGAACATATCAAGACCATTTCGAGGACAGCTTTTTTCCATCTACGTAACATTGCAAAAATCAGAAACTTTCTGTCCAAAAATGATGCAGAAAAATTAATCCATGCTTTTGTCACTTCTAGGTTAGACTACTGCAATGCTCTATTTTCCGGCTACCCGGATAAAGCACTAAATAAACTTCAGTTAGTGCTAAATACGGCTGCTAGAATCCTGACTAGAACCAAAAAATTTGATCATATTACTCCAGTGCTAGCCTCTCTACACTGGCTTCCTTTCAAAGCAAGGGCTGATTTCAAGGTTTTACTGCTAACCTACAAAGCATTACATGGGCTTGCTCCTACCTATCTCTCTGATTTGGTCCTGCCGTACATACCTACACGTACGCTACGGTCACAAGACGCAGGCCTCCTAATTGTCCCTAGAATTTCTAAGCAAACAGCTGGAGGCAGGGCTTTCTCCTATAGAGCTCCATTTTTATGGAACGGTCTGCCTACCCATGTCAGAGATGCAAACTCGGTCTCAACGTTTAAGTCTTTTACTGAAGACTCATCTCTTCAGTGGGTCATATGATTGAGTGTAGTCTGGCCCAGGAGTGGGAAGGTGAACGGAAAGGCTCTTGCTGTCTCTGCCTGGCCGGTTCCCCTCTTTCCACTGGGATTCTCTGCCTCTAACCCTATTACAGGGGCTGAGTCACTGGCTTACTGGTTCAGTTTGTTATATCTGGAGTACTTCTCCTGTCCTATTTGGTGTCCTGTGTGAATCTAAGTGTGCGTTCTCTAATTATCTCCTTCTCTCTTTCTTTCTCTCTCTCGGAGGACCTGAGCCCTAGGACCATGCCCCAGGACCACCTGACATGATGACTCCTTGCTGTCCCCAGTCCACCTGGCCATGCTGCTGTTCCAGTTTCAACTGACCTGAGCCCTAGGACCATGCCCCAGGACTTCCTGACATGATGACTCCTTGCTGTCCCCAGTCCACCTGGCCATGCTGCTGTTCCAGTTTCAACTTCCACCTGACTGTGCTGCTGCTCCAGTTTCAACTGTTCTGCCTTATTATTATTCGACCATGCTGGTCATTTATGAACATTTGAACATCTTGGCCATGTTCTGTTATAATCTCCACCCGGCACAGCCAGAAGAGGACTGGCCACCCCACATAGCCTGGTTCCTCTCTAGGTTTCTTCCTAGGTTTTGGCCTTTCTAGGGAGTTTTTCCTAGCCACCGTGCTTCTACACCTGCATTGCTTGCTGTTTGGGGTTTTAGGCTGGGTTTCTGTACAGCACTTTGAGATATCAGCTGATGTATGAAGGGCTATATAAATAAATTTGATTTGATTTGATTCGGAATGGACTTCTAGTCAGACTCTGGAAGCATGCACACCTTCCACCGCTTCTGAGTATATTATTTGCTTAGTCTCTGGACAACAAAGTCTATGAGCTCAGGGCGAGGATCTCCTTCCAGAGATACATCAGGGACTGTAACATACTCTGTTTCATGGAATCATGTCCCCGTCCATACAGCCAGCTGGGTTCTCAGTACATCACGCAGACAGGAATAAAGAACTCTCCGGGAAGAAGAAAGGCGGTAGTGTATGTTTCATGATTAACTACTCATGGTGTGATTGTGATAACATACAGAAACTCAAGTCCTTTTGTTTACCCAACATAAAATACCTCACAATCAAATGCCAACCGTAATTGTTTTGGGAGGTAATATTATAATAAAAACATTTTTTTTTACCTTAATTTAACTAGGCAAGTTAGTTAAGAACAAATTCTTATTTTCAATGACGGCCTAGGAACAGTGGGTTAACGGCCTTGTTCAGGGGCAGAATCTTTGGTTGTAGTCACAGCTGTGTATACTGCTCCCTCAGGCCAATACTATGGCGTCCCTCAAGGAACTACACTGGACTTTATGCAAACTGGAAACCTCATCCTGGGGCCGCATTTATTGTAGCTGGGGATTTTAACAAAGCAAATTTGAGGAAAATACTACCAAAGTTCTGTCAACACATTGACTATAGTACTCGCTCTGGAAAAACACTGGACCACTGCTACTCCCCCTTTTGCGATGCCTAAAAGGCCCCTCCCCCACCCTCCCTTAGGCAAATCCGATCACAACTCCATTTTGCTCCTCCCTTCCTATAGGCAGAAACTCAAACAGGAAGTACCCGTGCTAAGGTCTATTCATCGCTGGTCTGACAAATCGGAATCCACGCTTCAAGATAGTTTTGATCACACGGACTGGGATATGTTCCAGGTACCCTCTGAGAATAACATTGACGTATACACAGACACGGTGACTAAGTTCATCAGGAAGTGTATAGGGGATGTTGTTCCTACTGTGACTATTAAAACTTACCCAAACCAGAAACTGTGGATAGATGGCAGAATTCACTCAAACCTGAAAGCACAAACTACTTCATTTAACCATTTGCAAGGTGACTGGGAATATGGACAAAAAAACAAGTGTAGTTATAAGGCAATCAAACAGGCAAAATGTCAGTACAGAGACAAAGTGGGGTCTTAACTTCTTATGGTATAGGGGACGGTTGCGTCCCACTTGGGCAAAAAACAGGGAAAATGCAGCGGCAAATAAAATAAAAATGATATAAAAATCAAACTTTCATTAAATCACACATGTAAGATACTCAATTAAAGCTACACTCGTTGTGAATCCAGCCAACATGTCAGATTTTAAAAAGGTTTTTCGGCGAAAGCATAAGAAGCTATTATCTGATGATAGCACAACAGTAAACAAAGAGGGTAGCATGTTTCAACCCTGCAGGCGCCCCACAAAACGCAGAAATAAAATATAGAACATGCCTTACCTTTGACGAGCTTCTTTTGTTGGCACTCCAATATGTCCCATAAACATCACAATTAGTCCTTTTGTTCGATTAATTCCGTCCATATATATCCAAATGTCAATTTATAAAGCGCGTTTGATCCAGAAAAAAACAACTTCCAAAATGCGCAACGTAACTACAAAATATTTCAAAAGTTGCCTATAAACTTTGCCAAAATATTTCAAACTAATACGACTTTAGGTATTTTTAAACGTTAATAATCGATCAAATTGTAGACGGGTCTATCTGTGTTCAATACAGGTGACAACAAACCATGCTACTTTTCACGTCTTGCGCAACTCTCAACAGTGTTACGCAGTTCCTGGATGGCCTACTTCTTCATTGCACAAAGGAATAACCTCAAACAAATTCCAAAGACTGGTGACATCCAGTGGAAGCGGTAGGAACTGAAATTCCAGTTCCTAAGAAATATTGTTTGCCAACGAGAACTCACTGAACAGACAGAGACCTTAAAAAAAAATATCTGAACGGTTAGTCCTCGGGGTTTTGCCTGCTACATAAGTTCTGTTATACTCACAGACATGATTCAAACAGTTTTAGAAACGTCAGTGTTTTCTATCCAAATCTACTAATAATATGCATATCTTATATTCTTGGCATGAGTAGCAGGAAGTTGAAATTGGGCACGCTATTTATCCAAAAGTGAAAATGCTGCCCCCTATCCCAAAGAGTTTAATTCAACGGTTCAGACACGAGACGTATGTGGCAGGGTCTACAGACAATCATGGATTACAAAAGGAAAACCAGCCACGCCACGGACACCGATGTCTTGCTCCTGGACAAGCTAAACACCTTCACCTGGTTTGATGATAACAGTGTCACCAATGTGGCTTGCTCCCAAGGACTGTGGGCTCTCGTTCTCCGTGGCTGACGTTAGTAAGACATTTAACGTCTATAGTCCACTGATTTCAAGTTCACTAATAGAATGGAGGGTAATGGCGACTTATCCACTCACAGTCTTGTTAGATATCCTGCACGCCAACCTCTGTCGCCGCCTCCTCCGAGTGACGGGGATTGGGTCTGGGATGAGCATTATGTCCTTTGGCTCCGATTCGTTGAAATAGCAGTACTCATCCAAATCGAGGTTCGTAATCGCTGTTATTTACAAAACATGACTGACCACACAGTAAACAACTAATTGGCCTCAGCCGTCGACTTGTTGAAACAGCTCTTATTCAACCACCTTCCACAATAGAAGCCTGCAACAACTTTCTAAAGACTGTTGACATCTGCTGGAAGCCTTGGGAAGTGCAATCTGGCCCCATGGACACAGCATATTGGATAGGCAATAATTTAAATGAAACAACAAACCTCAGATTTCCCACTTCCTGGTTGGATTTGTCTCAGGTTTTCACCTGCCATATGGGTTCTGTTATACTCACAGACATCATTCACACAGTTTTAGAAACTTCAGAGTGTTTTATATCCAATACTACTAATACTATGCATATATTAGCATCTGGGACAAAGTAGCAGGCAGTTTACTCTGGGCACCTTATTCATCCAAGCTACTCAATACTGCCCCCCTGTCACCAAGAAGTTAAGATGTTTCTACAACTTGATTGTAGTCCACCTGTAGTAAATTCAATTGATTGGACATGATTTGGAAAGGCACGTGTCAATATAAGGTCCCAGACTTGACAGTGCATGTCAGAGCAAAAACCAAGCTATGAGGTCGAAATAATTATCTGTATAGCTCTGAGACAGGATTGTGTCAATGGTCTCACTGACAGAGCTCTAGATTTCCTCTGTGGAAATGGGAGAACCTTCCAGAAGCACAACCATCTCTGAAGCATTTCACCAATCCGGCATTTATGGTAGAGTGGCCAGATGGAAGCCACTCGCACAGCCCTCATTTACATGGATTCACTGACTTCAAAGAGGATTGGATTGAAAACCCCCACTGTGTCTGCCTCCACATAAGCGTTCACTGTACCACTGTATCACTTACTGTACACTATGAACCTGAAAGCAGCATTTCTCAACTGTGTGACTTGTCAACCCTATAGGTGATGGACAAACATCAGCAGGAACACCTTATCTCTGTAACCCCTGTATTGGCAACCTGACACACAGAAGAGAGAGGGTAACCTCCGCGACGAAGGCATAGCAAAGCATACAGTGGCACACTTTTAGTAAAGTTAAACAATCTTCATGGCTCTGTTAGTTGGGTCATTTCCAGGGGTATCCAAGTGTATTGCAGAGACTCTTTGTAAATTAGTTAATAGCATGGACTTTTGCTCTAATGCAGCCATATAAATCGTACTTTGATCAAATAACTTAGTTTGACCCCAAAAATACTTAACAGAGGAGTGAGGGATGAACACTCCCTTCTCTGTCTTTCTGAATAGTCTGGTCTAACGTGATGCTAGTGATGGATGCTACCCCCATAGAAATAGAATATCCACCCATGATGGCACATCTACTTGAATGGAGATTCCTGTTCAAGGTATCCTAGTGATTCTAGTTCTATGGCTTCCTCTGTGATGAATGATACCTACAGAATAATGCTACTAAACTAACCTGTATTCTTGTTTCTGAACCAAGGGTGCAGATTATCATGATGGGATATGCAATCTAATGTGTTCATGCATTTCTGTTTTCATGAATCAGGAGTTTCTAATGAAATTATTTCAGATCTTTAACTAGCTAACTTTATTATTCCGCCTTGCTGCTTACGATTCAATCATCTTAACCGTTAACCTCAATGCTATTCCTTCCTCCCCTGTGCTGCTCTGTCCACTTGTGGCTCCCTTAATCTTGCCTACCCTTTGACTTGGGACCTTTGATGTCTCAGGGCCTAGACCGCTCCAACTCCTGGGTGCACACCATGCGGTGTAAGAGCACCCCTTGGAGATCCAGCCACGGTTCTGCTTCTGACACCGACACCATGCAGGTGCTTAAACAATAACTCCCTTCCTCTCCCAACAAAAAAATACATCACCGTCACTCCCTACCCTTCTTAACCCGCACCTCAACCACCCCGCACCTCACCTACACGCTCTACCAGACTTAGGAAGTCAAAGCTGCCTCTATGAACCTTAAACCGTGAAGAAACATCTATGCCAATTCTGAAGTCGTGGCATTGTCACTGTCTTGAAACGAGTGCGGAAGGATTTCTCACCGCACTTACTAATACCCCTATAGTGTAGGAGAGGTGTTGCACGTACATTGCGGCCAACTTCCAGCCAAGACCCATGTGACTCCGTTTGTGCCATTTTTCTTTTCTCATACTTGAAATCGATACAATTTTTATTGGCAATCCCAGAGGCGTTTTTCATTTTCCCAACATTCATTTGAATTGGCTTTCTTCACCCTGTCCTGTTTCATTTTCACCATGATCATTTAAATCCATGCATGACCTACGACTAATCTCATTCAGCGTGTGGGATGGGCTTGATATTGAGTGTGCTGGGTGGGTTTGGGAGTGACTGCGAGTGTGTATGTGCTTGTCTTTGTCCTTGTTCTGTTGTCTGTGTTGTGATTATGGTTGTCGTCATTCAGTTGTCATGAAGGGTGTTTTGTGGCTCTAGTCATGTCCAAAGATTCAGTAAAAAAAAATCCTATATGTGTTTTTATTTAACTGAGGTAAGTTGTAGGCACAAGTTAACCCACATCTGGGGTGTTTCTTGTCATTTCCCCCCCACATTTAATACTGTGCGCGAACTGCATGTCTCGGGGCAGTTTTTAAAATGTATCTAATGAGGTGTGTAAGAAATGTAAATATGAGGGAACTCACACACTGCACTTCTACATTGCTACTGTATGTTTTTGTATACTGTAGTTTAGATTATGATGTTTTGTGTGATTTGTTTGTGCTCATGTTTGTTAATTGTGTGTGTGAGAGAGGGATTCTGCTGCAGACACACCCTTGGGTTGAGAAGGTGCTACAGATTGACCCCACACCTGTTGACCCCACACCTGTTGACCCTCACTAACCTGTTGTTGTTGTCACCGTCCCACCCGTAGGCCATGGAGCGCAGACACATCTCCTTGGGTTGAGAAGGTGCTACAGCTAGACCCCATACCTGTTGACCCCACACCTGTTGACCCTCACTAACCTGTTGTTGTTGTCACCGTCCCACCCGTAGGCCATGGAGTGCAGACACATCTCCTTGGGTTGAGAAGGTGCTACAGCTAGACCCCACACCTGTTGACCCTCACTAACCTGTTGTTGTTGTCACCATCCCACCCGTAGGCCATGGAGCGCTGTGGCAACCGCATGTCTTCGCACACGGAGAGCGCCAGTTTCTTCGCACACTGAGAGCGCCAGTTTCTTCGCACACTGAGAGCGCCAGTTTCTTCGCACACTGAGAGCGCCAGTTTCTTCGCACACTGAGAGCGCCAGTTTCTTCGCACACTGAGAGCGCCAGTTTCTTCGCACACTGAGAGCGCCAGTTTCTTCGCACACTGAGAGCGCCAGTTTCTTGCAAACTTTAACAGGACGGTTACCCACCAAAAAGGTATCTGTCTACACCGGGGGAGGGGAGGAGCCATGCAGAATTCCCCCTCAACTTATTCGCCTGTCTGTCTTCTGCCACTGTCTACACCGGGGAGGGGAGGAGCCATGCAGAATGCCCCTCAACTTATTCACCTGTCTGTCTTCTGCCACTGTCTACACCTGGGGAGGGAGGAGCCATGCAGAATGCCCCCCAACTTATTCGCCTGTCTGTCTTCTGCCACTGTCTACACTGGGGAGGGGAGGAGCCATGCAGAATGGCCCCTCAACTTATTCGCCTGTCTGTCTTCTGCCACTGTCTACACTGGGGGAGGGAGGAGCCATGCAGAATGGCCCCTCAACTTATTCGCCTGTCTGTCTTTGGATGTGTGCCTTTGTTTGGATGGTGTATTTGGGGATTGTAGTCTTTTTGGATGTAGAGCAGGGATGGGCAACTTTGATGGGGTTGGGGACCACAAAAATCTGAACTCCTAATGAGGGGCCACAGTGGCTTGCAGGTCTGCATACCTACATCCATACACACACATTTGTGGACCCCCAGGAAGAGTAGCTGCTGCTTCTGCAAAAGATAATGGGGATCTAAAATAAGCATGCGGCCCTAAGTGACATTTTGTTTGGGGGGTCCCCCTACCTTGCGAGCAAAACATTTTTGCAGCCCCCCTCTTGACAGTTGAGAGAAAAATGTTGTTTTATTAGTTCATTTTCTGCAATTCAACACATTTTGCTATGTGGCAGTTTCAAATCAAGTTTGCTGTGATTCTACACATTATGTCATGGGCTGGAGAAAACATTTAGCAATTTTATGCAATTCTACTCATTTTTCATGTAGCGGCGATATAAATTTGTGGTTTTACAGCTAATTTCCTGCAATTCTACACATTTTGCCATAGGGAGGAGAGAATTGTTTGCAGTTTTTAATATGATATCTGATTGAGTGACTAATAAAATCCATGGGGGACCCCTGGTTGGTAATTCAACTGTGATTACCTCAGGTTTAGATAGCTAGCGGGACTAACTTAACGATCTAAAAAAGAAAATAAAATAAAAATGTTAGCTGACATGGGCTAATTGAGTGACTCGGTGACTGACATAACAGGGGAAAAACTGTGATGCTCAACCACATTTTGAAATTTCACCTTGTGTATTCCAACTCTAACCAGTAAGTCGAGGCCTCAACTGACAAAAGGGGTGTCGCTGGCCTGCAGTTGCCCTTCCCTGATGTAGAGTGTAGATGTCCCACCTCTTGGCTGTGATTTGAACTGTGTGTATGTGTGTAATGTACCACTAACTATAGCACTTTTACTCTTGTTCCGGGAAACGGCACATACTTATATTTTTATATATTTAGATTTTAATGAAGGCTCCCTTTTCAGTGTTACCACCAGACACAGGTGCACCAAGTGGATTATTTCGTTTTTTTTGAGCAAATATTACATGATTCAGATAAGCTCAAACTAAATTGATGTGTGTGTCTAACTGTCTGGTCTGTGTGTCTCCATCTCTCTGTGTCTCAGTTGTTCCACGAGGAGCTGGCCCTACAGTGGGTGGTGAGCAATGGCATCGTCAGGGAGGGAGCTCTACAACAGGCCTGGTTCTTCTTTGAGCTCATGGTAAGACTACACACAGCTGCATCTCTGGCGCCTTTTTCACACTACTAAGCTGTGCCGACCTGTACTGCTCTGGCCTGGTTGCATATCCAACATAATTGCTTGGTTAGTTTTAAAAACTGATTTTAAGAAGATAAATTGTACGTGGGGCTTCCAACTTGTGGTGGGCCCATAGACTTAGACATCACTGTGTCTGTCCCATTATGGAGTCTGTGAGAGCATGGGAAGCACCATTGAGGACATCTTCATTTTGAAGTAGTACATTTTTCTTCTACTACTTGAGTTGGCAAAACCAACTGAAAATGTGCGTTGTGCCACCTGTAGTGTGTTTGAACAGGTATCATGCCAAGGTTGGCGATGTATTGTCACCTGCAGTTATGGAATGTTTACTCACACGTGTAATTCATTGGCTGATCCTCTTGATGACCTGGATGGAATTATGTGATCCTTCCTTAATTAACCCATATGAAGTTTCACACAGTTACTACTTCAAAAATGGTGAAAGTCCTCAATGGTGCTGCCCATGCTAAAACAAGCTTTTGGGCCCTAGCGTCCTCTATCATCTGCTATGGTTGGGCCCTGTCTCACCTTGATGACCTCACTCCTCAGGTGAAGAGCATCATCCACCACCTGTACTTCACCGACCGGCTGGAGTCGCCCAGAAAGAACCGTTTCCCTGAGCGCTTCATGGATGACATCACAGCCCTGGTCAGCACCATTGCTGGGGACATTGTCTCACGCTTTCAGAAGGTTAGAATGAACTTTGTCAACAGCATAGGACACACAGGACACTACAGATCAGGCTTACATCAACACAGCAGTTTCTAATGCCACTAACCACACAGATACTTCAAATAAATTGATATTTTATGGTTCTGAGTAAATCAGATCGAGCAGTGTTCTCGAGAATTTCCCCTGACCTCTGACCCTGTGTTTATGTCCAATCAGGACCTGGAGTTGGAGGAGCGTCTGAACACCAGCTTGGCCTTCTTCCTGAATGACCTGCTGTCTGTCATGGATCGAGGCTTTGTCTTCTCCCTCATCAAGACATACTGGAAACAGGTACTGGGAGAGGGAACCTACCCACTTAGCACCCCAACAGCACCTCAATGACAACATCCTTGTAGAATCTGCTTTCATTTAAAAGGCTTGGTGATGAAACCACTATGATCGATTACAGAGTGACTTTGTGCACAGGATTTCGAAAGTAACGCTACAGTAGCTATCCTGTCAATTATCTATCCTGCCCAAATGATTACCGCTCTGTAGCAGTCACGTCGGTAGCCATGAAGTGCTTTGAAAGGCTGGACATGGCTCACATCAACACCATCATCCCGGAAACCCTAGACCCACACCTATTCGCGTACCTGTTCCAACAGATCCACAGATGACGCAGTCTCAATCACACTCCACACTGCCCTTTCCCACCTGGACAAAAGGAACACCTATGTGAGAATGCTTTCCATTGACTACAGCTTAGTGTTCATCACCATAGTGCCCTCAAGCTCATCACTAAGCTAAGGACCCTGGGACTAAACACCTCCCTCTACAACTGGATCCTGGACTTCCTGACAGGCTTCCTACCCAGGTGGTAAGGGTAGGTAACAACACATCTGCAATGCTGATCCTCAACATGGGTGCCCCTCAGGGGTGCGTGCTTAGTCCCCTCCTATACTCCCTGTTCACCCACGACTGCGTGGCCAGGCGCGACTCCAACACCATTACGTTTGCTGACGACACAGCAGAGGTAGGCCTGATCACCGACAACAGTGAGACAGCCTATAGGGAGGAGGTCAGAGACCAGGCCAGGACAACATCCTCTCCCTCAATGTGAGCAAGACGAAGGAGCTGATCGTGGACTACAGGAAAAGGCGGACTGAACAAGCCCCCATCAATATTGACTGGGCTGTAATGGAGCGGATCGAGAGTTTCATGTTCCTTGGTGTCCAAATCACCAACAAACTATCTTGGTCCAAACACACCAAGACAGTCGTGAAGAGTGCACGACAACACCTTTTCCCCCTCAGGAGACTGAAAAGATTTGGCATGGGTCCCCAGATCCTCAAAAAGTTATTCAGCTGAACCATCGAGAGCATCCTGACCGGTTGCATCACCGCCTGGTATTGCAATTGCTCGGCATATGACCGTAATACGCTACAGAGGGTAGTGCAAACGGGCCAGTCCATCAGGGGCCAAGCTTCCTGCCATCCAGGACCTATATACTAGGCGGTGTCAGAGGAAGGCCTAAAAAGTTGATAAAGATTCCAGTCACCCAAGTCATAGACTGTTCTCTCTGCTACCACACGGCAAGCGGTACCAGATCGCCAAGTCTAGGTCCCAAAGGCTCCATAACAGCTTCTACCCCCAAGCCATACGACTGCTGAACAATTGATCAAATTGCCACCTGGACTATTTACATTGAAACACCTTTGTTTTTACACTGCTGCTACTCGCTGTTTATTAACTATGCATAGTCACTTTACCCCTACCTACATGTACAAAATAATTTGACTAACCTGTACCCCCACACATTAACTCGTTACCGGTACCTCCTGTATAAAGCCTCGTTATTTTATTGGTTTACTTTTGAACTCTTTCTTGAATTGCATTGTTGGTTAATGGCTTGTAAGTAAGCATTTCACGGTAAGGTCTACTACACCTGTTGTATTCGGAGCACGTGACAAATAAGATTTGATTTGAATTACAGTATTGGATATCACTTCACTGACTTGGAGTAAAGGGCCTCAACAGTGCTTCTCCATCAAACCCCGTTTTGGGCACTTTTCTAGATCTCATTCCATGTCTTTCCCCAGGTGTCCACGGCTGTACACACTGCAGAACCCGACTCTGGAGTCCCTGAGACTCGACTTCCTGAGGATCGTCTGTAGCCACGAGCACTACGTCACACTTAACCTGCCCTGCAGTCTCCTCACTCCTCCCACCTCGCCTTCACCCAGCATGTCATCCGCAACCTCACAGGTCAGCTATACACCGTACATACACACTGGACACACACATACAGCTGAAGTCGGAAGTTTACATACAGCTTAGCCAAAAACATTTAAACTCAGTTTTTCACAATTCCTGACATTGAATCCTAATTAAAATTCCCTGTCTTAGGTCAGTTAGGATCACCACTTTATTTTAAGAATGTGAAATGTCAGAAAAATATTGGAGTGATTTATTTCAGCTTTTATTTCTTTCATCACATTCCCAGTGGGTCAGAA
This sequence comes from Oncorhynchus nerka, assembly GCF_034236695.1. Lineage (NCBI taxonomy): Eukaryota > Metazoa > Chordata > Actinopteri > Salmoniformes > Salmonidae > Oncorhynchus > Oncorhynchus nerka. Next base: position 46,761,217 of record NC_088412.1, on the reverse strand, counting down.
GTTTACATGCACTCAATTAGTATTTGATAGCATTGCCTGTAAATTGTTTAACTTGGGTCAAAGGTTTCAGGTAGCCTTCTACAAGCTTCCCACAATAAGTTGGGTGAATGTTGGCCCATTCCTCCTGACAGAGCTGGTGTAACTGAGTCAGATTTGTAGGCCTCCTTGTGCACGACAACGCTTTTTCAGTTCTGCCACACAAATGTTCTATAGGATTGAGGTCAGGGCTTTGTGATGGCCACTCCAATACCTTGACTTTGTGGTCCTTAAGCCATTTTGTCACAACTTTGAAAGTATGCTTGGGGTCATTGTCCATTTGGAAGACCCATTTGTGACCAAGCTTTAACTTCCTGACTGATGTCTTCATATGTTGCTTCAATATATCCACATAATTTTCCCTCATGTAGCCATCTATTTTGTGAAGTGCACCAGTCCCTCCTGCAGCAAAGCACCCCCACAACATGTTGCTGCCACCCCGTGCTTCACGGTTGGGATGGTGTTCTTCGGCTTGTAAGCCTCCCCCTTTTTCCCCCAAACATAACGATGGTCATTATCGCCAAACCGTTCTATTTTATAACAAAGCAAATTTGAGGAAAATACTACCAAAGTTCTGTCAACACATTGACTATAGTACTCGCTCTGGAAAAACACTGGACCACTGCTACTCCCCCTTTTGCGATGCCTAAAAGGCCCCTCCCCCACCCTCCCTTAGGCAAATCCGATCACAACTCCATTTTGCTCCTCCCTTCCTATAGGCAGAAACTCAAACAGGAAGTACCCGTGCTAAGGTCTATTCATCGCTGGTCTGACAAATCGGAATCCACGCTTCAAGATAGTTTTGATCACACGGACTGGGATATGTTCCAGGTACCCTCTGAGAATAACATTGACGTATACACAGACACGGTGACTAAGTTCATCAGGAAGTGTATAGGGGATGTTGTTCCTACTGTGACTATTAAAACTTACCCAAACCAGAAACCGTGGATAGATGGCAGAATTCACTCAAACCTGAAAGCACAAACTACTTCATTTAACCATTTGCAAGGTGACTGGGAATATGGACAAAAAAACAAGTGTAGTTATAAGGCAATCAAACAGGCAAAATGTCAGTACAGAGACAAAGTGGGGTCTTAACTTCTTATGGTATAGGGGACGGTTGCGTCCCACTTGGGCAAAAAACAGGGAAAATGCAGCGCGGCAAATAAAATAAAAAATGATATAAAAATCAAACTTTCATTAAATCACACATGTAAGATACTCAATTAAAGCTACACTCGTTGTGAATCCAGCCAACATGTCAGATTTTCAAAAGGTTTTTCGGCGAAAGCATAAGAAGCTATTATCTGATGATAGCACAACAGTAAACAAAGAGGGTAGCATGTTTCAACCCTGCAGGCGCTACACAAAACACATAAATAAAATATAAAACATGCATTACCTTTGACGAGCTTCTTTTGTTGGCACTCCAATATGTCCCATAAACATCACAATTAGTCCTTTTGTTCGATTAATTCCGTCCATATATATCCAAATGTCAATTTATAAAGCGCGTTTGATCCAGAAAAAAACAACTTCCAAAATGCGCAACGTAACTACAAAATATTTCAAAAGTTGCCTATAAACTTTGCCAAAATATTTCAAACTAATACGACTTTAGGTATTTTTAAACGTTAATAATCGATCAAATTGTAGACGGGTCTATCTGTGTTCAATACAGGTGACAACAAACCATGCTACTTTTCACGTCTTGCGCAACTCTCAACAGTGTTACGCAGTTCCTGGATGGCCTACTTCTTCATTGCACAAAGGAATAACCTCAAACAAATTCCAAAGACTGGTGACATCCAGTGGAAGCGGTAGGAACTGAAATTCCAGTTCCTAAGAAATATTGTTTGCCAACGAGAACTCACTGAACAGACAGAGACCTTAAAAAAAAATATCTGAACGGTTAGTCCTCGGGGTTTTGCCTGCTACATAAGTTCTGTTATACTCACAGACATGATTCAAACAGTTTTAGAAACGTCAGTGTTTTCTATCCAAATCTACTAATAATATGCATATCTTATATTCTTGGCATGAGTAGCAGGAAGTTGAAATTGGGCACGCTATTTATCCAAAAGTGAAAATGCTGCCCCCTATCCCAAAGAGTTTAATTCAACGGTTCAGACACGAGACGTATGCGGCAGGGTCTACAGACAATCATGGATTACAAAAGGAAAACCAGCCACGCCACGGACACCGATGTCTTGCTCCTGGACAAGCTAAACACCTTCACCTGGTTTGATGATAACAGTGTCACCAATGTGGCTTGCTCCCAAGGACTGTGGGCTCTCGTTCTCCGTGGCTGACGTTAGTAAGACATTTAACGTCTATATTCCACTGATTTCAAGTTCACTAATAGAATGGAGGGTAATGGCGACTTATCCTGCACGCCAACCTCTGTCGCCGCCTCCTCCGAGTGACGGGGATTGGGTCTGGGATGAGCATTATGTCCTTTGGCTCCGATTCGTTGAAATAGCAGTACTCATCCAAATCGAGGTTCGTAATCGCTGTTATTTACAAAACATGACTGACCACACAGTAAACAACTAATTGGCCTCAGCCGTCGACTTGTTGAAACAGCTCTTATTCAACCACCTTCCACAATAGAAGCCTGCAACAACTTTCTAAAGACTGTTGACATCTGCTGGAAGCCTTGGGAAGTGCAATCTGGCCCCATAGACACAGCATATTGGATAGGCAATAATTTAAATGAAACAACAAACCTCAGATTTCCCACTTCCTGGTTGGATTTGTCTCAGGTTTTCACCTGCCATATGGGTTCTGTTATACTCACAGACATCATTCACACAGTTTTAGAAACTTCAGAGTGTTTTATATCCAATACTACTAATACTATGCATATATTAGCATCTGGGACAAAGTAGCAGGCAGTTTACTCTGGGCACCTTATTCATCCAAGCTACTCAATACTGCCCCCCTGTCACCAAGAAGTTAAGATGTTTCTACAACTTGATTGTAGTCCACCTGTAGTAAATTCAATTGATTGGACATGATTTGGAAAGGCACGTGTCAATATAAGGTCCCAGACTTGACAGTGCATGTCAGAGCAAAAACCAAGCTATGAGGTCGAAATAATTATCTGTATAGCTCTGAGACAGGATTGTGTCAATGGTCTCACTGACAGAGCTCTAGATTTCCTCTGTGGAAATGGGAGAACCTTCCAGAAGCACAACCATCTCTGAAGCATTTCACCAATCCGGCATTTATGGTAGAGTGGCCAGATGGAAGCCACTCGCACAGCCCTCATTTACATGGATTCACTGACTTCAAAGAGGATTGGATTGAAAACCCCACTGTGTCTGCCTCCACATAAGCGTTCACTGTACCACTGTATCACTTACTGTACACTATGAACCTGAAAGCAGCATTTCTCAACTGTGTGACTTGTCAACCCTATAGGTGATGGACAAACATCAGCAGGAACACCTTATCTCTGTAACCCCTGTATTGGCAACCTGACACACAGAAGAGAGAGGGTAACCTCCGCGACGAAGGCATAGCAAAGCATACAGTGGCACACTTTTAGTAAAGTTAAACAATCTTCATGGCTCTGTTAGTTGGGTCATTTCCAGGGGTATCCAAGTGTATTGCAGAGACTCTTTGTAAATTAGTTAATAGCATGGACTTTTGCTCTAATGCAGCCATATAAATCGTACTTTGATCAAATAACTTAGTTTGACCCCAAAAATACTTAACAGAGGAGTGAGGGATGAACACTCCCTTCTCTGTCTTTCTGAATAGTCTGGTCTAACGTGATGCTAGTGATGGATGCTACCCCCATAGAAATAGAATATCCACCCATGATGGCACATCTACTTGAATGGAGATTCCTGTTCAAGGTATCCTAGTGATTCTAGTTCTATGGCTTCCTCTGTGATGAATGATACCTACAGAATAATGCTACTAAACTAACCTGTATTCTTGTTTCTGAACCAAGGGTGCAGATTATCATGATGGGATATGCAATCTAATGTGTTCATGCATTTCTGTTTTCATGAATCAGGAGTTTCTAATGAAATTATTTCAGATCTTTAACTAGCTAACTTTATTATTCCGCCTTGCTGCTTACGATTCAATCATCTTAACCGTTAACCTCAATGCTATTCCTTCCTCCCCTGTGCTGCTCTGTCCACTTGTGGCTCCCTTAATCTTGCCTACCCTTTGACTTGGGACCTTTGATGTCTCAGGGCCTAGACCGCTCCAACTCCTGGGTGCACACCATGCGGTGTAAGAGCACCCCTTGGAGATCCAGCCACGGTTCTGCTTCTGACACCGACACCATGCAGGTGCTTAAACAATAACTCCTTCCTCTCCCAACAAAAAATACATCACCGTCACTCCCTACCCTTCTTAACCCGCACCTCAACCACCCCGCACCTCACCTACACGCTCTACCAGACTTAGGAAGTCAAAGCTGCCTCTATGAACCTTAAACCGTGAAGAAACATCTATGCCAATTCTGAAGTCGTGGCATTGTCACTGTCTTGAAACGAGTGCGGAAGGATTTCTCACCGCACTTACTAATACCCCTATAGTGTAGGAGAGGTGTTGCACGTACATTGCGGCCAACTTCCAGCCAAGACCCATGTGACTCCGTTTGTGCCATTTTTCTTTTCTCATACTTGAAATCGATACAATTTTTATTGGCAATCCCAGAGGCGTTTTTCATTTTCCCAACATTCATTTGAATTGGCTTTCTTCACCCTGTCCTGTTTCATTTTCACCATGATCATTTAAATCCATGCATGACCTACGACTAATCTCATTCAGCGTGTGGGATGGGCTTGATATTGAGTGTGCTGGGTGGGTTTGGGAGTGACTGCGAGTGTGTATGTGCTTGTCTTTGTCCTTGTTCTGTTGTCTGTGTTGTGATTATGGTTGTCGTCATTCAGTTGTCATGAAGGGTGTTTTGTGGCTCTAGTCATGTCCAAAGATTCAGTAAAAAAAAATCCTATATGTGTTTTTATTTAACTGAGGTAAGTTGTAGGCACAAGTTAACCCACATCTGGGGTGTTTCTTGTCATTTCCCCCCCACATTTAATACTGTGCGCGAACTGCATGTCTCGGGCAGTTTTTAAAATGTATCTAATGAGGTGTGTAAGAAATGTAAATATGAGGGAACTCACACACTGCACTTCTACATTGCTACTGTATGTTTTTGTATACTGTAGTTTAGATTATGATGTTTTGTGTGATTTGTTTGTGCTCATGTTTGTTAATTGTGTGTGTGAGAGAGGGATTCTGCTGCAGACACACCCTTGGGTTGAGAAGGTGCTACAGATTGACCCCACACCTGTTGACCCCACACCTGTTGACCCTCACTAACCTGTTGTTGTTGTCACCGTCCCACCCGTAGGCCATGGAGCGCAGACACATCTCCTTGGGTTGAGAAGGTGCTACAGCTAGACCCCATACCTGTTGACCCCACACCTGTTGACCCTCACTAACCTGTTGTTGTTGTCACCGTCCCACCCGTAGGCCATGGAGTGCAGACACATCTCCTTGGGTTGAGAAGGTGCTACAGCTAGACCCCACACCTGTTGACCCTCACTAACCTGTTGTTGTTGTCACCATCCCACCCGTAGGCCATGGAGCGCTGTGGCAACCGCATGTCTTCGCACACGGAGAGCGCCAGTTTCTTCGCACACTGAGAGCGCCAGTTTCTTCGCACACTGAGAGCGCCAGTTTCTTCGCACACTGAGAGCGCCAGTTTCTTCGCACACTGAGAGCGCCAGTTTCTTCGCACACTGAGAGCGCCAGTTTCTTCGCACACTGAGAGCGCCAGTTTCTTGCAAACTTTAACAGGACGGTTACCCACCAAAAAGGTATCTGTCTACACCGGGGGAGGGGAGGAGCCATGCAGAATTCCCCCTCAACTTATTCGCCTGTCTGTCTTCTGCCACTGTCTACACCGGGGGAGGGGAGGAGCCATGCAGAATGCCCCCTCAACTTATTCACCTGTCTGTCTTCTGCCACTGTCTACACCTGGGGAGGGGAGGAGCCATGCAGAATGCCCCCCCAACTTATTCGCCTGTCTGTCTTCTGCCACTGTCTACACCGGGGGAGGGGAGGAGCCATGCAGAATGGCCCCTCAACTTATTCGCCTGTCTGTCTTCTGCCACTGTCTACACTGGGGGAGGGGAGGAGCCATGCAGAATGGCCCCTCAACTTATTCGCCTGTCTGTCTTTGGATGTGTGCCTTTTGTTTGGATGGTGTATTTGGGGATTGTAGTCTTTTTGGATGTAGAGCAGGGATGGGCAACTTTGATGGGGTTGGGGACCACAAAAAAATCTGAACTCCTAATGAGGGGCCACAGTGGCTTGCAGGTCTGCATACCTACATCCATACACACACATTTGTGGACCCCCAGGAAGAGTAGCTGCTGCTTCTGCAAAAGATAATGGGGATCTAAAATAAGCATGCGGCCCTAAGTGACATTTTGTTTGGGGGGTCCCCCTACCTTGCGAGCAAAACATTTTTGCAGCCCCCCTCTTGACAGTTGAGAGAAAAATGTTGTTTTATTAGTTCATTTTCTGCAATTCAACACATTTTGCTATGTGGCAGTTTCAAATCAAGTTTGCTGTGATTCTACACATTATGTCATGGGCTGGAGAAAACATTTAGCAATTTTATGCAATTCTACTCATTTTTCATGTAGCGGCGATATAAATTTGTGGTTTTACAGCTAATTTCCTGCAATTCTACACATTTTGCCATAGGGAGGAGAGAATTGTTTGCAGTTTTTAATATGATATCTGATTGAGTGACTAATAAAATCCATGGGTTGGTAATTCAACTGTGATTACCTCAGGTTTAGATAGCTAGCGGGACTAACTTAACGATCTAAAAAAGAAAATAAAATAAAAATGTTAGCTGACATGGGCTAATTGAGTGACTCGGTGACTGACATAACAGGGGAAAAACTGTGATGCTCAACCACATTTTGAAATTTCACCTTGTGTATTCCAACTCTAACCAGTAAGTCGAGGCCTCAACTGACAAAAGGGGTGTCGCTGGCCTGCAGTTGCCCTTCCCTGATGTAGAGTGTAGATGTCCCACCTCTTGGCTGTGATTTGAACTGTGTGTATGTGTGTAATGTACCACTAACTATAGCACTTTTACTCTTGTTCCGGGAAACGGCACATACTTATATTTTTATATATTTAGATTTTAATGAAGGCTCCCTTTTCAGTGTTACCACCAGACACAGGTGCACCAAGTGGATTATTTCGTTTTTTTTGAGCAAATATTACATGATTCAGATAAGCTCAAACTAAATTGATGTGTGTGTCTAACTGTCTGGTCTGTGTGTCTCCATCTCTCTGTGTCTCAGTTGTTCCACGAGGAGCTGGCCCTACAGTGGGTGGTGAGCAATGGCATCGTCAGGGAGGGAGCTCTACAACAGGCCTGGTTCTTCTTTGAGCTCATGGTAAGACTACACACAGCTGCATCTCTGGCGCCTTTTTCACACTACTAAGCTGTGCCGACCTGTACTGCTCTGGCCTGGTTGCATATCCAACATAATTGCTTGGTTAGTTTTAAAAACTGATTTTAAGAAGATAAATTGTACGTGGGGCTTCCAACTTGTGGTGGGCCCATAGACTTAGACATCACTGTGTCTGTCCCATTATGGAGTCTGTGAGAGCATGGGAAGCACCATTGAGGACATCTTCATTTTGAAGTAGTACATTTTTCTTCTACTACTTGAGTTGGCAAAACCAACTGAAAATGTGCGTTGTGCCACCTGTAGTGTGTTTGAACAGGTATCATGCCAAGGTTGGCGATGTATTGTCACCTGCAGTTATGGAATGTTTACTCACACGTGTAATTCATTGGCTGATCCCTCTTGATGACCTGGATGGAATTATGTGATCCTTCCTTAATTAACCCATATGAAGTTTCACACAGTTACTACTTCAAAAATGGTGAAAGTCCTCAATGGTGCTGCCCATGCTAAAACAAGCTTTTGGGCCCTAGCGTCCTCTATCATCTGCTATGGTTGGGCCCTGTCTCACCTTGATGACCTCACTCCTCAGGTGAAGAGCATCATCCACCACCTGTACTTCACCGACCGGCTGGAGTCGCCCAGAAAGAACCGTTTCCCTGAGCGCTTCATGGATGACATCACAGCCCTGGTCAGCACCATTGCTGGGGACATTGTCTCACGCTTTCAGAAGGTTAGAATGAACTTTGTCAACAGCATAGGACACACAGGACACTACAGATCAGGCTTACATCAACACAGCAGTTTCTAATGCCACTAACCACACAGATACTTCAAATAAATTGATATTTTATGGTTCTGAGTAAATCAGATCGAGCAGTGTTCTCGAGAATTTCCCCTGACCTCTGACCCTGTGTTTATGTCCAATCAGGACCTGGAGTTGGAGGAGCGTCTGAACACCAGCTTGGCCTTCTTCCTGAATGACCTGCTGTCTGTCATGGATCGAGGCTTTGTCTTCTCCCTCATCAAGACATACTGGAAACAGGTACTGGGAGAGGGAACCTACCCACTTAGCACCCCAACAGCACCTCAATGACAACATCCTTGTAGAATCTGCTTTCATTTAAAAGGCTTGGTGATGAAACCACTATGATCGATTACAGAGTGACTTTGTGCACAGGATTTCAAAGTAACGCTACAGTAGCTATCCTGTCAATTATCTATCCTGCCCAAATGATTACCGCTCTGTAGCAGTCACGTCGGTAGCCATGAAGTGCTTTGAAAGGCTGGACATGGCTCACATCAACACCATCATCCCGGAAACCCTAGACCCACACCTATTCGCGTACCTGTTCCAACAGATCCACAGATGACGCAGTCTCAATCACACTCCACACTGCCCTTTCCCACCTGGACAAAAGGAACACCTATGTGAGAATGCTTTCCATTGACTACAGCTTAGTGTTCATCACCATAGTGCCCTCAAGCTCATCACTAAGCTAAGGACCCTGGGACTAAACACCTCCCTCTACAACTGGATCCTGGACTTCCTGACAGGCTTCCTACCCAGGTGGTAAGGGTAGGTAACAACACATCTGCAATGCTGATCCTCAACATGGGTGCCCCTCAGGGTGCGTGCTTAGTCCCCTCCTATACTCCCTGTTCACCCACGACTGCGTGGCCAGGCGCGACTCCAACACCATTACGTTTGCTGACGACACAGCAGAGGTAGGCCTGATCACCGACAACAGTGAGACAGCCTATAGGGAGGAGGTCAGAGACCAGGCCAGGACAACATCCTCTCCCTCAATGTGAGCAAGACGAAGGAGCTGATCGTGGACTACAGGAAAAGGCGGACTGAACAAGCCCCCATCAATATTGACTGGGCTGTAATGGAGCGGATCGAGAGTTTCATGTTCCTTGGTGTCCAAATCACCAACAAACTATCTTGGTCCAAACACACCAAGACAGTCGTGAAGAGTGCACGACAACACCTTTTCCCCCTCAGGAGACTGAAAAGATTTGGCATGGGTCCCCAGATCCTCAAAAAGTTATTCAGCTGAACCATCGAGAGCATCCTGACCGGTTGCATCACCGCCTGGTATTGCAATTGCTCGGCATATGACCGTAATACGCTACAGAGGGTAGTGCAAACGGGCCAGTCCATCAGGGGCCAAGCTTCCTGCCATCCAGGACCTATATACTAGGCGGTGTCAGAGGAAGGCCTAAAAAGTTGATAAAGATTCCAGTCACCCAAGTCATAGACTGTTCTCTCTGCTACCACACGGCAAGCGGTACCAGATCGCCAAGTCTAGGTCCCAAAGGCTCCATAACAGCTTCTACCCCCAAGCCATACGACTGCTGAACAATTGATCAAATTGCCACCTGGACTATTTACATTGAAACACCTTTGTTTTTACACTGCTGCTACTCGCTGTTTATTAACTATGCATAGTCACTTTACCCCTACCTACATGTACAAAATAATTTGACTAACCTGTACCCCCACACATTAACTCGTTACCGGTACCTCCTGTATAAAGCCTCGTTATTTTATTGGTTTACTTTTGAACTCTTTCTTGAATTGCATTGTTGGTTAATGGCTTGTAAGTAAGCATTTCACGGTAAGGTCTACTACACCTGTTGTATTCGGAGCACGTGACAAATAAGATTTGATTTGAATTACAGTATTGGATATCACTTCACTGACTTGGAGTAAAGGGCCTCAACAGTGCTTCTCCATCAAACCCCGTTTTGGGCACTTTTCTAGATCTCATTCCATGTCTTTCCCCAGGTGTCCACGAAGCTGTACACACTGCAGAACCCGACTCTGGAGTCCCTGAGACTCGACTTCCTGAGGATCGTCTGTAGCCACGAGCACTACGTCACACTTAACCTGCCCTGCAGTCTCCTCACTCCTCCCACCTCGCCTTCACCCAGCATGTCATCCGCAACCTCACAGGTCAGCTATACACCGTACATACACACTGGACACACACATACAGCTGAAGTCGGAAGTTTACATACAGCTTAGCCAAAAACATTTAAACTCAGTTTTTCACAATTCCTGACATTGAATCCTAATTAAAATTCCCTGTCTTAGGTCAGTTAGGATCACCACTTTATTTTAAGAATGTGAAATGTCAGAAAAATATTGGAGTGATTTATTTCAGCTTTTATTTCTTTCATCACATTCCCAGTGGGTCAGAAGTTTACATGCACTCAATTAGTATTTGATAGCATTGCCTGTAAATTGTTTAACTTGGGTCAAAGGTTTCAGGTAGCCTTCTACAAGCTTCCCACAATAAGTTGGGTGAATGTTGGCCCATTCCTCCTGACAGAGCTGGTGTAACTGAGTCAGATTTGTAGGCCTCCTTGTGCACGACAACGCTTTTTCAGTTCTGCCACACAAATGTTCTATAGGATTGAGGTCAGGGCTTTGTGATGGCCACTCCAATACCTTGACTTTGTGGTCCTTAAGCCATTTTGTCACAACTTTGAAAGTATGCTTGGGGTCATTGTCCATTTGGAAGACCCATTTGTGACCAAGCTTTAACTTCCTGACTGATGTCTTCATATGTTGCTTCAATATATCCACATAATTTTCCCTCATGTAGCCATCTATTTTGTGAAGTGCACCAGTCCCTCCTGCAGCAAAGCACCCCCACAACATGTTGCTGCCACCCCCGTGCTTCACGGTTGGGATGGTGTTCTTCGGCTTGTAAGCCTCCCCCTTTTTCCCCCAAACATAACGATGGTCATTATCGCCAAACCGTTCTATTTTTGTTTCATCAGACCAGAGGACTTTTCTCCAAAAAGTACGATCTCTGTTCACATGTGCAGTTGCAAACTGTAATCTTTTTGAGCAGTGTCTTCTTCCTTGCTGAGCGGCCTTTCAAGTTATGTCGATGTAGGACTTGTGGATATCGACACTTTTGTACCTGTTTCCTCCAGCATCTTCACAAGGTCCTTTGCTGTTGTTCTGGGATTGATTTTCACTTTTTGCACCAAAGAACGTCCATCTCTAGGAGACAGATTGCGTCTCCTTCCTGAGCGGTATGACGGCTACGTGGTCCCATGGTGTTTATACTTGCGTACTATTGTTTGTACAGATGAATGTGGTTCCTTCAGGCATTTGGAAATCCCAAGGATGAACCAGGCTTGGGGATGTCTAAAAAAACAAACAAATCTAAGATCTTGGTGTATGTAAACTTCTGACCCACTGGAATTGTGATACAGTGAGTTATAAGTGAAATAATCTGTCTGTAAATGACTGGTGTCATGCACAAAGTAGATCTCCTAACTGACTTGCCAAAACTATAGTTTGTTAACAAGAAATGTGTGGAGTGGTTGAAAAACAAGTTTTAATGACTCCAACCGAAGTGTATGTAAACTTCCGACTTCAACTGTATATACGCACCAGATATACGCACGCACACAGGTCCTGGAGTGGTTGTGTGGACAATTTCTCTATATCATCCCCTGCTTCTGTTTCTCACTCTCTCCATACCTCTCTCCATCTCCACAGAGTTCTGGCTTCTCTACCCATGCCCAGGACCAGAAGATTGCCAACATGTTTGAGTTGTCTGTCCCCTTCAGAGAGCAGCACTACCTGGCTGGTCTGGTGCTGACTGGACCCAGAGGGCGAAGCGTCAGTAATCGTAAATTGTGTTACTGTCTGTGTGTTTGTGTGTGATATGGAGACCGAGAGGTTATGTCATTTGGCTCCTTTGTCGCTCTCTGTCATTCTCGAGGCAGGCTCCTAGGTGGTTAGTACATTGTTACTGTGTGTGAGGGTTACTGTGGTCACATGGACCTCATGTTTCTCTCGTCATTCTGTACTGTCTGAAGATCTGGGGGGTACTGTCTATACTTTCTGAAGGTCTAGGGGGGTACTGTGTGTGATGTGCTGTTGAGAAAGTGTCTCTCCTTTGACCTATACTGTGTGTCTTTGTCATTCTCGACCCTCTCAAGGCTAAGGGGCAGTACAATGTGTGAGTGAGTGACTGTTAACTTCTTATGGTATAGGGGACGCTTGCGTCCCACTTGGCCAAAAGCCAGGGAAAATGCAGCACGGCAAATTCAAATAAATTGATATAAAAATCAAACTTTCATTAAATCACACATGTAAGATACTCAATTAAAGCTACACTCGTTGTGAATCCAGCCAACATGTCAGATTTTTAAAAGGCTTTTCGGCAAAAGCATAAGAAGCTATTATCTGATGATAGCGCAACAGTAAACAAAGAGGGTAGCATATTTCAACCCTGCAGGCGCTACACAAAACGCAAAATATAAAACATGCCTTACCTTTGACGAGCTTCTTTTGTTGGCACTCCAATATGTCCCATAAACATCACAATTGGTCCTTTTGTTTGATTAATTCGGTCCATATATATCCAAAATGTCCATTTATTTGGCGTGTTTGATCCAGAAAAAAACAGCTTCCAAATTGCTCAACATCACCACAAAATATTTCAAAAGTTGCCTGTAAACTTTGCCAAAACATTTCAAACTACTTTTGTAATACAACGTTAGGTATTTTTAAACATTAATAATCGATCAAATTGAAGACGGGTCTATCTGTGTTCAATACAGGAAGACAACAAACCAAGCTACTTTTCAAGTCTTACGCAACTCTCAACAGTGTTACGCAGTTCCTAGATGGCCTACTTCTTCATTGCACAAAGGAATAACCTCAACCAAATTCCAAAGACTGGTGACATCCAGTGGAAGCGGTAGGAACTAAGAAATATCGTTTCCCAATGAGAACTCAGTGAACAGACAAAACATTTTTTTGAACGGTTAGTCCTTGGGGTTTTGCCTGCTACATAAGTTCTGTTATACTCACAGACATGATTCAAACTGTTTTAGAAACTTTAGAGTGTTTTCTATCCAAATCTACTAATAATATGCATATCTTATATTCTTGACATGAGTAGCAGGAAGTTGAAATTGGGCACGCTATTTATCCAAAAGTGAAAATGCTGCCCCCTATACCTTAAGAAGTTAATAAGCGGGGTTATCGTTCATCTGACGTATACAATGAGTGTTCAAAATATTAAGAACACTTTCCTAATATTGAGCTGCACCGCCCCCTTTGCCCTCAGAACAGCTTAAATTTGTTCGGGGCATGGACTCTACAGGTTGTCGAAAGCGTTCCACAAGGAGGCTGGCCCATGTTGACTCCAATGCTTCCCAAAGTTGTCAAGTTGGCTGGATGTCTTTTGGGTGGTGGACCATTCTTGATACACACGGGAAATTGTTGAGCGTGAAAAACCCAGCAGCGTTGCAGTTCTTGACACAAACCTACAAAATTTTTTATGTGAACATCTGCCCCATATAGTGTCAGTTTAAAAGCCCAGCTAATGATGGTATTGGACTTTTTCCCATATATTCTATGCATGGTCCATATTATCAGGTATGTTATTAGCAGGAAGCGTTATCACTTGTAGCCCAACTGATGCAGCATAGTGGCTATAAATAAATAGGCTGAAGCATGGGGCTGGCTATCTGCATTTACCCTACTGAGCTTATCATTAGCTAGATCCCAAATGTGATATTTTAACAAGTTAGCATCCTATGGATGCATTCTATGTCCCAAAAGACTTGCATAAACACATTGAATGTAATGTAGGCCTACCTGTTAGGGTCATTTGGGGTAAACCTCCCCTGGAGTATCACTGTGTGTACTTCTTACCGAAACCACCATGTCACCCCCCCAACAAATTAAATTAAACTTTATTTGTCACATGCGCCGAATACGACAAGTGTAGACCTTTAAAAAAGTAAGTAAAAAATAATTAAAAGTAACACAAAAGAACAATAACGAGGCTATATAAAGGGGGTACCGGTACCGAGTCAGTGTGCTGGGGTACAGGTTAGTTGAGGTAATTTGTACATGTAATTAGGGGTGAAATGACTATGCATAGATAATAAACAACGAGTAGCAGCCTTGTACAAAACAAATGTGGGGGGGAAGGTGATGTCAATGTAAATAGTCTGGTGGCCAATTCATTAATTGTTCAGCAGTCTTATGGCTTGGGGGTAGAAGCTGTTAACGAGCCTTTTGGTCCTAGACTTGGCGCTCTGGGACCACTTGCCGTGCGGTAGCAGAGAAAACAGTCTATGACTTTGGTGACTAGAGTCTCTGACAATTTTATGGGCTTTCCTCTGACACCACCTAGTATATAGGTCCTGGATGGCAGGAAGCTTGGCTCCACTGATGTACTGGGCCGTACGCACTACTCTCTGTAGCGCCTTACTGTCAGATGCTGAGCAGTTGCCATATCAGGCAGTGATGCAACCGGTCAGGATGCTCTCGATGGTGCAGCTGTAGAACTTTTTGAGCACCTAGGGACCCATGCCAAATCTTTTCAGTCTCCTGAGGGGAAAAAGGTTTTGTTGTGCCTCTTCATGACTGTCTTGGTGTGTTTGTTTATTTAACCTTTATTTAACTGATGCGGACACCAAGGAACTTTAAACTCTCGACCCGGTCCATTACAGCCCCGTCGATGTTAATGGGGGCCTGTTCGGCCTACCTTTTCCTGTAGTCCATGATCAGCTCCTTTGTCTTGCTCACATTGAGGGAGAGGTTGGTGCCCTGGCACCACACTGCCAGTTCTCTGACCTCCTCTCTATAGGCTGTCTCATTGTGATCAGGCCTACCACTGTTGTGTCATCAGCAAACGTAATAATGGTGTTGGAGTCGTGTTTGGCCATGCAGTCATGAGTGAACAGGGAATGTTTATCCTAAAAGTGCATCAACAACGTTGTCCCCACAGTGGAGTACAGGAGGGGACTAAGTACACACCCCTGAGGGGCCCCAGTGTTGTGGATCAGCGTGGCAGACATGTTGTTGCCTACCCTTACTACCTGGGGGAGGCCCGTTTTGTGAAGTCCAGAATCCAGTTGCAGAGGGAGGTGTTTAGTCCTATGGTCCTTAGCTAGTGATGAGCTTTGTGGGCTCTATGGTGTTGAACACTGAGCTGTAGTCAATGAACAGCATTCTCACATAAGTGTTCCTTTTGTCCATGTGGGAATGGGCAGTGTGGAGTGCGATTGGTGGATCTGTTGAGGCGGTATGCATATTGGAGTGGGTCTAGGGTATCCGGGATTATGCTGTTGATGTGAGCCATGTCCAGCCTTTCAAAGCACTTCATGGCTACCGACGTGAGTGCCACGGGGTGGTTATCATTTAGGCAGGTTACCTTTGCTTTCTTGGGCACAGGGACTATGGTGGTCTGCTTGAAACATGTAGGTATTACAGACTCGGTCAGGGAGAGGTTGAAAATATCAGTGGAGACACTTGCCAGTTGGTCTGTGCATGCTTTGAGTACACGTCCTGGTATTCCATCTGGCCCCACGGCTTTGTGAATGTTGACCTGTTTAAAGGTCTCACTCACATCGGCTACCGAGAGCGTTATGACACAGTCTTCCATAACAGCTGGTGCTCTCATGCATGCTTCAGTGTTGCTTGTCTCGAAGCGAGCATTAAAGGCATTTAGGTCATCTGGTAGGCTCGTGTCACTGGGCAGCTTGCGTCTGGGTTTCCCTTTGTAGTCCGTAATAGTTTTCAAGCCCTGCCACATCCGACGAGCGTCAGAGCCGGTCTAGTATGATTCAATCTTTATCCGCTTTGCTTGTTTGATAGTTGTTATGAGGGTTTCATATAAGCGTCCAGATTAATGTCCCACTCCTTGAAAGCGGATGCTCTAGCCTTTAGCTCGATGCGGATGTTGCCTGTAATCCACGGCTTCTGGTTGGGACGACGTCGTCGATGCACTTATTGATGAAGCCGATGACTGAGGTGGTATACTCCTCGATGAATTGGGACATGCTTAACACCGTGGCCATCCTACAATCTAAGCTAGATGCCCTCAATCTCACTCTAATTATCAAGGAACCTACCAGGTACAACCCTAAATCTGTAACCATGGGCACCCTCTTAGATATCATCCTGACCAACTTGCCCTCTAAATACACCTCTGCTGTCTTCAACCAGGATCTCAGCGATCACTGCCTCATTGCCTGCGTGCGTAATGGGTCCGCGGTCAAACGACCCCCCCTCATCACTGTCAAACACTCCCTAAAACACTTCAGCAAGCAGGACTTTCTAACCGACATGGCCTGGGTATCCTGGAAGGATATTGACCTCATCCTGTCAGTAGAGGATGCCTGGTTGCTCTACAAAAGTGCTTTCCTCTCCATCTTAATCAAGCATGCCCCATTCAAAAAATGTAGAACTAATGTAGAACTAAGAACAGATATAGCCCCTGTTTCACCCCAGACTGCCCTTGACCAGCACAATAACATTCTGTGGCGTTCTGCATACAGCGTGGTGAAGAAGGCGCAACAGCGACTCTTCAACCTCAGGAGGCTGAAGAAATGTGCCTTGTCACCTAAAACACTCACAAACCTTTACAGATGCACAATCGATAGCATCCTGTCGACCTGTATCAACGCCTGGTATGGCAACTGCACCGCCCTTAGCCGCAAGGCTCTCCAGAGAGTATTGTGATCTGCGCAACGCATCACTGGGGGAAAATTACCTGCCCTCCAGGACACCTACAGCACCCGATGTCACAGGAAGGCCAAAAAAAAATCAAGGACATCAACCACCCGAGCCACTGCCTGTACACCCAGCTATCATCTAGAAGGCGAGGTCAGTACAGGTGCATTAAAGCTGGGACCGAGAGACTGGAAAAAGCTTCTATCTCAAGGCCATCAGACTGTTAAACAACCATCACTACCATAGAGAGGCTGCTGCCAACATACAGACTCAAATCTCTGGCCACTTTAATAAATGGATTTAATAAAGGTATCGCTAGTCACTTTAAATAACGACACTTTAATGTTTATATCCTACATTACTCATCTCATATGTATATTCTGTACTCTATACCATCTACTGCATCTTGCCTATGACGCACAGCCATCTCTCATCCATATATTTATATGTACATATTATTTTTCATCCCTTTACATTTGTGTGTAGAAGGTTGATTTTATGAATTTGTTAAGATAACTTGTTAGATATTACTGCATTGTCGGAACTAGAAGCCAAGCATTTCGCAACACTTGCATTAACATCTGCTAACCATGTGTATGTGACCAGTAACATTTGATTTGATACCTCACGCTGTCTTTTGTTTACGCAAAAGTTTTTGGGTCAAAAATGACAGAACAATTGTTTAAAATTAGCATCAGCTAGAAACGCTATAATGCAATGCGTCAGGAAATAGTTTGGTCAATGTGTTTGGACTTGTCCCTGTCCAAGAAAACAACAACCTCTGCCTTTCTCCCTCCCTAACCTACAGGAAATAGTTTGGTCAATGTGTTTGGACTTGTCCCGGTCCAAGAAAACAACAACCTCTGCCTTTCTCCCTCCCTAACCTACAGGAAATAGTTTGGTCAATGTGTTTGGACTTGTCCCTGTCCAAGAAAACAACAACCTCTGCCTTTCTCCCTCCCTAACCTACAGGAAATAGTTTGGTCAATGTGTTTGGACTTGTCCCTGTCCAAGAAAACAACAACCTCTGCCTTTCTCCCTCCCTAACCTACAGGAAATAGTTTGGTCAATGTGTTTGGACTTGTCCCTGTCCAAGAAAACAACAACCTCTGCCTTTCTCCCTCCCTAACCTACAGGAAATAGTTTGGTCAATGTGTTTGGACTTGTCCCTGTCCAAGAAAACAACAACCTCTGCCTTTCTCCCTCCCTAACCTACAGGAAATAGTTTGGTCAATGTGTTTGGACTTGTCCCTGTCCAAGAAAACAACAACCTCTGCCTTTCTCTCTCCCTAACCTATAGGATGTTTGGCTTACATAAGAAGGTGATCAGTGTGGTCCATAACCTGCTGTCCAGCCATGACTCTGACCCCCGCTACGCTGACCCTGAGGTCAAGGCCCGTGTCGCCATGCTCTACCTGCCACTCATCGGCATCGTCATGGAAACGCTTCCCCAGCTGCACGGCTTCATGGGTGGGTCTAAATTCTACATTTAGCCTTCCGTGTCCCAAACCTTCAGGAGTCTGTAGATATGTGGAGTTTATCCATACTTGAATGGCTGTGTGATTAGATTAAAGGACTATCAGGTGGCTTTAGAAGTCTTTGGGCATCCCACTGGTTCTGGTGCTACTCAGGAAAAGCACATTAAACAATGTCTGCAACTCTGATGTGTGCTACTCCTGACTGATTTTGTTTTGTGTAATGTTAAATGTTGATCCTGATTGTTTTCTTCCCCCCCCCCCCCTCATTTCTGTAGATTCTCATATCCAGTGGGGCCGCCCTGGGGGAGCTCAGGGGTCCGCAGATGGGGCCGGGAGGGATGAGTCTGTAGAGGACGGCAACAGCATGATCAGTCAGACTGTTGCCATGGCGATAGCGGGGACCTCATCTCCAATGTCCCGTCCCAGCAGCTTCCTGCTCAACCCACAGGCAACTACAATTCCTGTTCTCTCTTTCTCTATCCCTTCCTCGCTTATTCCCTCTGTCTTTTTTTCCAGAGTCTCTTTCTCTCCTTCTGTTAAGTTCCCCCTTTCTACCTCTTTACTTTCATAACTCTCTGTTTTGCTGACCTTTTTCCCCTTGGTCTCTTCCCATCTCCCTCTCTCCAGGCCAGTCGTCCGCACGCCACCTTCTCAGCAGAGTCCAGTCGCAGTCTATTGATCTGTCTGCTGTGGGTTCTGAAGAATGCAGATGAGTGTGTACTACAGAAGTGGTTCACTGTCTGACTCCCAGCTCAACCGTCTGCTGGACATGCTCTACCTCTGTGTCTCCTGCTTCGAGTACAAGGTAACGTGACGGAGCACAGAAAAAGCATGCGCGTGTTGTAGATCTATTGTAGTAATGCCTCAAATCTGTAGAACCACGTCAAGCCTCACTTGACAGTCCATTATTGCGTGCCTGGATAAGACTGGGTGGAGAGAAACTTATTTCAAAAGGTTTTATTAATATTGTACTTCCCAGGCTCTTATGAGTTGTTTTTCAAATCGGTACATGTACAGTTGAAGTCAGAAGTTTACACACACCTCAGCCAAATATATTTAAACTCAGTTTTTACAATTCCTGACATTAATCCTAGTAAAAATGACCTGTCTTAGATCAGTTAGGAACACCACTTTAAGAACACCACTTTTTTAAGAATGTGAAATGTAATAGTAGAATGATTTATTTCAGATTTGATTTCTTTCATCGCATTCCCAGTGGGTCAGAAGTTTACATGCACTCAATTAGTATTTGGTAGCATTGCCTTTAAATTGTTTAACTTGGGTCAAACGTGGGTTAATTTTGACCCATTCCTCCTGACAGAGCTGGTGTAACGGAGTCAGTTTTGTAGGCCTCTTCGCTCGCACACGCTTTTTAGTTCTGCCCACAAATGTTCTATAGGATTGAGGTCAGGGCTTTGTGATCGCCACTCCAATACCTTGATTTTGTTGTCCTTAAGCCATTTTGCCACAACTTTGGAAGTATGCTTGGGGTCATTGTCCATTTGGAAGACCCATTTGTGACTAAGCTTTAACATCTTGAGATGTTGCTTCAACATATCCACATAATTTTCCTGCCTCACGATGCCATCTATTTTGTGAAGTGCACCTCTCCCTCAGGCAGCAAAGTACCCCCACATCATGATGCTGCCACCCCCGTGCTTCACGGTTGGGATGGTGTTCTTTGGCTTGCAAGCCCCCCCCTTTTCCTCCAAACATTACGATGGTCATTATGGCCAAACAGTTCTATTTTTGTTTCATCAGATCAGAGGACATTTCTCCAAAAAGTACAATCTTTGTCCCCATGTGCAAACTGTAGTCTGGCTTTTTTATGCCGGTTTTTGAGCAGTGCCTTCTTCCTTGCTGAGCGGCCTTTCAGGTTATGTCAATATAGGACTTGTTTTACTGTGGATATAGATACTTTTGTACCTGTTTCCTTCAGCATCTTCACAAGGTCCTTTTGATTGATTTGCAGTTTTCGCACCAGAGTATGTTAATCTCTAGGAGACCGATTGCATCTCCATCCTGAGCGGTATGGCGGCTGCGTGGTCCCATGGTGTTTATACTTGCATACTTTTGTTTGTACAGATGAACGTGGAACCTTCAGGCGTTTGGAAATTGCTCCCAAGGATGAACCAGACTTGTGGAGTTCTACAATTTTTTGATTTCCCCATGATATTAAGCAGAGGCACTGAGTTTGAAGGTAGGACTTGAAATACATCCACAGGTACACCTCCAATTGACTCAAATGATGTCAATTAGCCTGACAGAAGCTTCTATGAGCTTCTAGTCATGAATTTTCCAAGTTGTAGGGTTGAGATCCCGCTAACGGGATTGATATGACAACAGCCAGTGACAATGCCAAATTCAAAACAACAGAAATCTCATAATTAAAATTCCTCAGACATACAGTGGGGCAAAAAAGTATTTAGTCAGCCACCAATTGAGCAAGTTCTCCCACTTAAAAGTATGAGAGAGACCTGTAATTTTCATCATAGGTACACTTCAACTATGACAGACAAAATGAGAAAAAAAATCCATAAAATCACATTGTAGGATTTTTAATGAATTTATTTGAAAATTATGGTGGAAAATAAGTATTTGGTCAATAACAAAAGTTTATCTCAATACTTTGTTATATACCCTTTGTTGGCAATGACAGAGGTCAAACGTTTTCTGTAAGTCTTCACAAGGTTTTCACACACTTTTGCTGGTATTTTGGCCCATTCCTCCATGCAGATCTCCTCTAGAGCAGTGATGTTTTGGGGCTGTTGCTGGGCAACACAGACTTTCAACCCCCTCCAAAGATTTTCTATGGTGTTGAGATCTGGAGACTGGCTAGGTCACTCCAGGAACTTGAAATGCTTCTTACGAAGCCACTCCTTCGTTGCCCGGGCAGTGTGTTTGGGATCATTGTCATGCTGAAAGACCCAGCCACTTTTCATCTTCAATGCCCTTGCTGATGGAAGGAGGTTTTCACTCAAAATCTCACGATACATGGCCCCATTCATTTTTTTCCTTTACATGGATCAGTCGTCCTGGTCCCTTTGCAGAAAAACAGCCCCAAAGCATGATGTTTCCACCCCCATGCTTCACAGTAGGTATGGCGTTCATTCGATGCAACTCAGCATTCTTTGTCCTCCAAACTCGACGAGTTGAGTTTTTACCAAAAAGTTCTCTTTTGGTTTCATCTGACCATATGACATTCTCCCAATCTTCTTCTGGATAATCCAAATGCTCTCTAGCAAACCTCAGACGGGCCTGTTAAACCCACCACAGTGTCTGATTTCAAATAGTTTTTTTTTTGTTCGATAATGTCCATCATTTATGTCCAAATAGCTCCTTTTGTTTGCGCGTTTGCTAATCAAATCCAAACTCACTTCACTAGGAACAACCAACCTCAGATTTCCCACTTCCTGGTTGTTGTTTTTTCTCAGGTTTTTGCCTGCCATATGAGTTCTGTTTTACTCACAGACATCATTCAAACAGTTTTAGAAACTTCAGAGTGTTTCATATCCAAATATACTAATAATATGCATATATTAGCAACTGGCACTGCGGAGCAGGTAGTTTACTCTGGGTACATCTGCACACCTTATTCATCCAAGCTACTCAATACTGCCCCCAGCCATAAGAAGTTAAAGTCAACTTAGTGTATGTAAACTTCTGACCCACTGGAATTCTGATGTGAAATAGTCTGTCTGTAAACAAACTATAGTTTGTTACAATAAATGTGTGTAGTGGTTTAAAAACTAGTTTTAATGTCTAAGTGTATGTAAACCTCCGACTTCAACTGCGTGTGTGTGTGTGTGTGTGTGTGTGTGTGTGTGTGTGTGTGTGTGTGTGTGTGTCTTTCGGAGAGGTTGGGTTACAAGTGGAAGTATCAGTTGGACCTTGTGTGCAGTTGACTAATAAAGTAATCTTACTCGGAGAGATTTCCTACTCTCTTCGGCTCACCTTACTCTTATATAATCCATCTCTATTCCATTTTACCTCTCTTGCTGTGGTGGTGTGGCGCAGTAACCCTGTGTAACTTCTCTCCATCCTCATCGTGGAAAAAGGCCCATGTTGTTTTCACCACCATGCAGGGGAAGAAGGCCTTTGAGCGCATGAACAGCCTGACCTTCAAGAAGTCCAAGGACATGAAGGCCAAGCTGGAGGAGGCCATACTGGGGAGCATCGGGGCACTGCAGGAGATGGTCCGCCGCAGCAGGGGACAGCTGGGTACACACGGAACACACACGCACACACATTGGGAAAAGTGATCTGAAAATGACCATTCCATCTCTCTTGCCTTTACCTTCTCTTTCCCTTTCGCTCCACATCTCCTCACCCTCTCTACCCCTTTGCCTATTTTTTCCCTTCTCTCCTCCTCTTATGTCGTCCCCCCATAGAGAGGAGTCCGTCAGGCAGTGCCTTCGGCAGCCAGGAAAACCTGCGCTGGAGAAAAGACATGACACACTAGCGCCAGCACAGCGAGAGGATGGACAAGTATGCTTACGCTTTTTACACACACACACACATAGTGCGAGATAGAGAGAGATGCATGCACACATCGCCATCTCACAATCCACTCGGGCCCTATAGTGGGCTTCTTAAAAGAAACAAGAATCTAGTTTGAACTGAACAAGCCCACACCGAGCGATATGGGTTGGATTCCTGATGCTACAACAGCAGAATACTATTGTTTTCAGATGCTCCGTGTTTAAAACGCCTGTAAGGCACATGCGTCTTTTCCTCTGTCCCATTTAATCTGTTAACTCATTCCTCCGAATGTTCTCTCGTGTCTCACTGTGCCTCTGTATAGGAGCCACAGATCACTCAGGTATTGTATTGAATGGTCCCCCTGGAGTCAGTGTGCTGCAGTGCTCTGAGTTTCTCCTGCTGCTTTGGTGACCTGACTCATTACCTCCGTACCCTGACCTCTGACCCCCTAACCTCTCCTGTAACGGTGCTTGTGGTTTATGTCTGTCTGGTGCCTGCAGTGGGACTGCTGGTCCTTTAACCAGTGTGCAGTGCTCATTTGGGTTCTGACTTGATGTGTGTCTATTCCCTATTCTGGGTTTAGATGGGGGAAATCGATGTGATTCTGTCGCAAATGGTAGGCTCTCAATTGGTTGATTCAGCATGTGTGACAATTTGCACAGTAGAAAATGTAGATGATTGTACAGCCAATTAGACCCGTTTGTAATACTGAATGTCCGTTAATCAACAACAATAAAATGGAAAAGCACTTTCATAGAAATCACATCTTCTATAGGTGTGGCCTCTCTACCCCTACCGCTCTCCATCCAACCAGTGCCCCCCTAACCTTCCTCCTGTCTTACCTCTGCTGCCTAACATGCTGACCACACCACTCGCGTCACGTGCGCGAACTTTGCAAAATAAATGTACACATACATATTATTCAATCATTGCAACCACATTGCTCGCAAGCGTCTACATGGCGTCTACATTTGTGACGCTCAACGCGCTTCAAGTCCGGGCTTCAAGTAGCATCTCCTCATTGGCTTTTAGGACCATATACCCACATGCCATCTCCTCATTGTTTTTTAGGAGCGTATACCCACGTGGGTGATTGAAAGATCAACTGAGGTCAGCACTCCAGGCAGTTGCAGTAATGTACTGTAAAGTTCAAAGAAAAAAAAGAAGCCTGAAGGAAGGAGGGGAGATGATGAGAAACTAATTTGGTTTACCGTTTTATCTGTGGATGAATTGTCGGAGTAGTGGACCTTGTGCATTTCAGGTGAAATAACAACCCAGTGTTTATATCCCAGGACAAATGAGCTAGCAACAGTAAGCTAGCTAGCTCTATTGCCATAAATGTTTAATGCTTTTTGACCTGTCCCCAAATTAATATATTTAGTTCAGAGTTCGTTTTGATATTTCAACCTGCGTGTCCTGATCGCGCCAGGTGTGGGTGAACAAAATCAACGTGTGCGCGTTGACCCACGTACGCGTCCGGTTTGGTCAGCAGTCAGCATGTAACTAACCCCCCCCCCCCCCCAAGGGTTGGAAGTGCGTTTGGGTCCCTGGTACCCTGCTCTCCTCTCAGCGTGTAGCTACCGTGTGCTCTGGACTCTGGTGTACTGTGCGAGTGCAGGTTTAGAGACAGTATCCTACTACACAGCCCAGGGAGTCCAACCCAAACCCAGGAGCCTTTAGTAGTTAGGTTTGTGACTCGTCAACTGTAACAAAGCATGTCATAACCCCCCACCACCATCATCCTATTCTTCAACCCTTCATACACCAAACCCCTTACACATGGAAGAACTCCTGTCTGTGTGCGATGGCTCAAATGTGACTGACAGGCATGATGAGTGCTGTGGTGTTCAAGGGGACCCCATGAATATGGAGCTGGCCAGCGGCCATTTTGGAGAGTGTCTGACCTTCTGTCACGTCCTGTTTCCTGTGACAGGACCCGAGCGGAGCTGGAGCATGAAGCACTTATTGACGGTAACCTGGCAACGGAGGCCAACCTGACCATTCTGGACACTCTGGAGATCATCGTCCAGGTACAGAGGAATGACGTTTCCACCAGCAGCACTGCAGATATTGTGACGAGAGAGATGCAAGACTTTGCCAGACTCTCACACAGTCGCTAACAGTATCGGCGCATGTGTACGTGCACAAGTTCGCTTCACGCTCTTGCAGCGTGGCAGCCAGGGCACCAAAATATCTGATAACTATAGCCTCGCGCTTCAACCCTCTTAGTCGTTGTGGAAATGTACCCACTATGCTGTTTACTCTGTGCCCCTATGTCATATCGCTGAGTCTACCTTTAAATGTTGTTTTATTTAACCTTTATTTAACTCGGCAAGTCCATTTAGAGCAAATTCTTATTTGCAATGACACTATTTGTGTATCCTAGACGGTGTCTGTAACAGAGTCGAAGGAGAGTATCCTGGGGGGAATGTTGAAGGTGCTGCTCCATAGCATGGCCTGTAACCAGAGTGCCCTCTACCTCCAGCACTGCTTTGCTACACAGAGGGCTCTCGTCTCCAAGGTCAGAATTGACTTCCTGTCTACAATCTTGTCGATATCTTCCATCGAGGAGTTGCACCTTTTTAAAGAGATTTTGTGAGGTTGATTTGTAAAATGTCTGCGTACTGTCATAGTATTGTCTGTTTATCATACCTACGTACATTTCTGTGTGTGTGTGCGTGTGTGTGTGTGTGTGTGTGTGTGTGTGTGTGTGTGTAGTTCCCAGAGCTGCTGTTCGAGGAGGAGACCGAGCAGTGTGCTGACCTGTGTCTGCGTCTGCTGAGGAACTGTAGCAGCAGTATTGGCACCATCAGATCCCATGTCGCCGCTTCGCTCTACCTGCTCATGAGGCAGAACTTTGAGATTGGCAACGTAAGTACAACGTCAGGACAACGCACAGCAAACACGGACACATAAGAGTACTGTCTACCTGCCCGCTACCAATTTCCAATACAACTATTGATCCCTTTAGGGGTCATTGAGTCCTTATTGATGAAACACAGGAGAATGATTGCACGTCTTGTACATATTCCACATGTAACATATGTTCCTCCTTTTCAGGACAGGTTCCATTGTCCATGTAGGTGTTCTGTGTTCTCACCGTTTCTCTGACTGGCCCTGATCTTTTTTGTAGAATTTTGCCCGGGTGAAGATGCAGGCGACCATGTCTCTGTCCTCCCTGGTGGGAACGTCTCAGAACTTCAACGAGGAATTCCTCCGCCGTTCCCTGAAGACCATCTTGACCTACGGCGAGGAAGACCTGGAACTCCGGGAGACCACCTTCCCTGACCAGGTAACCGCAGCAGACATGCTGGATGTCAATAGATTAGTACGGACTTACTGACATTTAACCCTTTTTAGTTATTGTGGTACTAAGCAGTGGAAGTACTTGTTCAATATATAAAAGTGCTTCAATATACAACACACACAAAAAAACAGATGAAAATGGCGTCAGAAAATGGCTGGCAGGAAAGGGAATACTTTGTCCAATCACGTGAGATGATGATGTCACCTTATTACCCATGCTTCATGTTTCAATCTTTTGTGTGTACTTTAGGTCCAGGATCTGGTGTTCAACCTGCACATGATCCTGTCTGATACAGTCAAGATGAAGGAGCACCAGGAGGACCCAGAGATGCTCATAGACCTCATGTACAGGTATGGACCACACACACACACACACACACACACACTGAGCTTTTCTTCAAGGCGTTGCTGCGTCTGTGTCCAGGATCGCTAAGGGTTACCAGACGTCTCCAGACCTGCGTCTGACGTGGATGCAGAACATGGCGGGTAAACACTCTGAGAGGACCAATCACGCGGAGGCAGCCCAGTGTCTGGTGCACAGCGCGGCCCTGGTGGCGGAATACCTCAGCATGCTGGAGGACCGCAAGTACCTGCCGGTCGGCTGTGTCACCTTCCAGGTGAGGGCAGGGGAAAATACTATTTTAGGACTGTAGATTTGACTAGGAAATCACCCTGGAGAGACATGGTACTGCAGGTTTAGTCCTAGCTCAGTGCCATCACAACTGACTCCAATTTATCAACTGAATATACAGAGTAAGATGTTGTAAAGAAAAAGTAATACCACGATTAACCCATTAGAGTGGTATGTCTGTGTCTAAATAATGAGTGACCATGTGTGACTCGTCTTTCTCCGTTTCAGAACATCTCTTCCAACGTGCTGGAGGAGTCTGCCGTGTCTGACGACGTGGTGTCTCCCGATGAGGAGGGCATCTGCTCGGGGAAATACTTCACCGAGGCTGGCCTAGTGGGGCTGCTGGATCAGGCTGCTTCCTCCTTCTCCCTGGTGAGACTCCGAGAAAGAACTACTGCACTTAAGATAGACCAGAGGCAATCCACAGCTGGTTTATCTGTGACACATGCAGTGTTGTCAAGGCTTATTCTAACCACTCAGAGGAATAAATACTTCACATAACCAGACCTGGGTCAAATACTTAAGATGCACTTAATCGTTTTTGCCCGGTATAGTGGAACCAATGGAATAGTCCCAAAAGTGCAAGCCCCAAGCTAAATCAAGCGCACCTCAATACTTTCAATACCTTTTCCCAGGCTGGTATGTACGAGGCGGTGAATGAGGTGTACAAGGTCCTGATCCCCATCCACGAGGCCAACCGGGACGCCAAGAAGTTGGCCACCGTACATGGTAAACTACAGGAAGCCTTTGGCAAAATCGTGCATCAGGTAAAGCCACATGCTTTTATTTAGCTCTTGCCCTATACATACTGTAGGTATAGAGAACTGACAGACAGGACTGTTACGTGCCCAACAGACACTGTTACGTGCCCCACCTCTGTGTGGAGGTCGTTTAGGACTGCCTGTCTGTGGATCTTACCCGTGCATGTCTGTGATTCTGGGACAGAGAAACATGTACTGTGACTGTACTGTGCCATGTGGGTGTTAGGAGCATGGACCCAACTGTGCATATTGTCTGTTGGAGCCATTGCAGGAAAGAGTATGCCAAATATGTACACTCTCAGACCGACAGTCACTGCAGTGTACCAACGCTCTCAGACCGACAGTCACTGCAGTGTACCAACGCTCTCAGACCGACAGTCACTGCAGTGTACCAACGCTCTCAGACCGACAGTCACTGCAGTGTACCAACGCTCTCAGACCGACAGTCACTGCAGTGTACCAACGCTCTCAGACCGACAGTCACTGCAGTGTACCAACGCTCTCAGACCGACAGTCACTGCAGTGTACCAACGCTCTCAGACCGACAGTCACTGCAGTGTACCAACGCTCTCAGACCGACAGTCACTGCAGTGTACCAACGTGTTTATTTTGTCTTTTCTTTGTCACCACAGAGCACTGGCTGGGAGGTAGGTCCTAATGGTTCCTGCTCATTTACTTTTTGTCTCTACTTCATATTTATTATTTGCTAGTTGTGTTGCTCTCTGCTGCTATGTTACATTATACTGTACCGTCCATTAACATCTACCTAGACTGGGTGCTGTCCATTTGTCCCTTCGTCCAACCAACTGTGGGACTGCTGATGCCATGTGACGGGCAGCAACCCTCCTCCTCTCCCTCCTCATTCTCCTTTCCTCTTCTGCTCTGTCTGCGGAAGAGGTTGTTTTAACGTTTTGGCAGGCCTTGCATGGGAGCCCCAGTGTGATACTAATGGCAAGTCTTGGTGAATGAGGACTTCACCTACTTGCACCCCTGCCTTGTCAGACCGTCTCTCATCAACAACAAACAGTCTGGTCTGGTCGGGCGTCAACATCTGGTCTGTTGCTCGCTCGCCTGTTGTCACAACTCATCTCACAGGGTTCGATTTTAGTCAGATATTCGTGCTGAGGATACACTCCTCCAGGTTGTTCTCTCGATACACACAAACCAGAGCCCTTTTGTAATAGAACAAATGAACCACAAACCAGTTTCAACTGGATTCGCATTCGGTTAAGAAACGTTGAATTTCAAGAGGGTGCAAGTCCAAGGATTTTGGACTGGATTGTTAGATTTGTCTCACCTCAAAGTGAAATGTTCTCCCTTTTTTATTTGGAAAAAGACAAACTAAATCGACCCCTGAGTTCCTTCATTCATACTGCTGCTGTTGTCTTATTAACTGGTATTAACCTGGTGTGTTGCATGACAAGGACAGAACACTCCTCCTTTTTCTCTCGAGGGAACTTAAGGACTGGGAGTACAGCTCCCTGAATGTTTCCAGGGACTGTGGAGCTCCATCACCACCATGACTGCATTCTCTTCTTTTGCTCTCTTATCTCTCCCTCTCTCCTTTCACCTCTCTTTACTTCACTCGGTCTTTCTCTGCATGTTTCGTGTCGTGTGTTCTTAAAGTCAAAAGGAATAGTTTGGGTATTGGTGGTTGCTGTCTATTCTATTTGCCTTGGTTTGTGTTGTTCTCGTGGTGTTCTTGTTTAGTTTCTCTAATGAATTACCTGGAATCCTGATTGAAATGTGTTCTTGTTTTCTCCTTTTGATTTCCCTGGTTGCCATGCCGACCCCTCCTCCCCACTTTACTAATTGTGTGTTGTGGTAAGTTTCTAGTTTGAGGATTACTTTATTTCTGTTACTTTTTTTGAAGGGGAATGTAATGCAATGAACCACTGACAAACAACCACTGAGCCAAATGGCAGAGCAACTGATCACAGGAAAATATGCTATGTATTTCACTCTGTGCTATATACCTATATTGCCAAGGCCATGTAAGTTAAGACAATTGTTCAATGCAACCAATAGGAGCAGTACTGGGAGTTCGCAGCCTTGAGTTGATCTGGTTGGGCTCAGTCCTGACCTGTTTCTGTACAGCCACGTATATATCCTCCTCCCCCTCTTCACACACGTCACACACACACACACACACACACACATACCACACCGACACACACCCATTTTCCTTAGCTGCACCACTCCTTCCTGAAAAACCACAGAGCTCTCTGCTTGACCAGCGCCTGTTCATTTCATTTGGCTCTGTCCATCCTCATTCATCTGCCAGTTTAAAGGCTTGGGTACCGGGCCATCTGGACCTTAGACCCGTGACAGACTTTTTACACGTGTACTCAAATCAAGTCAGATGTTATTGGTCACACACACACATATTTATCAGCTGTTATTGCGGGTGTAGCGAAATGCTTGTGTTCCCAGCTCCAACGGCGCAGTGGTATCTAACCATTCACACGTCAACACAACACCCAGAAATACGTACTGTTTCGAGGCCATTGCACATATTCCAATCTGATCAGCGATAACACATCATTGGTCAACGTGATCATTGATAGAGCCTCTGAAAGTTGTTTAAAGTTTATTCAAACATTTACATTAGCCTAAAAACGGTGTCTATTACGCTGAAGGTCGTTGGTCTGTGTTCGTATTTGGTGTTGCGATTGAAGTGTTTGCTGATGACGAGAACTTGGAACTTGATGGTTTCACTGAGTTGGATGGATTTCAGCTAATGTATCAATAGTCTGGCTCAGACATAATCAGACTCATCATCCACGGGGTTATTACCGTGCTTTATCCTTACACTTCTGATGACATTCTGTGTAAAAGCAACATGTTTTTGTTCAAGTAGCATGCGTTTATATTTTACATTTGTAAAACATTGTTTTCTGTCTGACAGGATGGGAAGAGAATGTTTGGTACTTTACTTCAGAGTCGGATTTTACGGCTCTAAATTTGGGGACTTGGACGAGCAGGAGTTTGTGTACAAAGAGCCTGCCATCACCAAGCTAGCAGAGGTCTCACACCGACTCGAGGTAAATGGCAGTTTGTCTCAAACTATCTTTTGGTTATTTTTTTCCAATTAGGCCACTGTTGATAACAGTCCTGAAATGTTTCGCATGTCAGCAGTCAAGTTTTCAAGATGTTGGACTTTCAAGATGGAAAGTGTCTCTTGCTACAGTACATTATGTTTTGGGACCGTATCAACAGTGGACTAATGAAAGAAATACCAAAAGATTGTTTTTCAGTGGATTTTTCCTTTAGGTAATGGTCTCTTCTCAGTTTGTGAAATGGTCTCGGTCTACTCTGTGAGAGAGCTGGAGCACCGAGTGTGTCCTGTGTGTTTGATCTCTTAGGGGTTTTATGGCGAGCGCTATGGGGAAGACCAGGTGGAAGTCATTAAGGACTCCAATCTAGTGGACAAGTGCAAACTGGACCCAAATAAGGTGCGTGTGCCGTTGGGAGAGAGGGTTTGTGGATAAAGATGTAATTCCAAATAATCACTTATTTGAATATTCATTTAGGTTATTTGAAGGCTATTGTTTATTAATTGGTTATTTATGTGTATTGTGGTTCATGTTGGTAAAACATCATGTTAACCAGGTGTCACTGTGTGTCTTTACTGTGTCCAGGCTTATGTCCAGATCACGTACGTGGAGCCGTACTTTGACACCTATGAAATGAAGGACCGCATCACGTACTTCGACAAGAACTACAACCTGCGGCGCTTTGTCTACTGCACGCCCTTCACGCTGGACGGGCGGGCGGGCGCACGGGGATCTGCACGATCAGTTCAAGCGCAAAACCATCCTCACCACCTCCCACGCCTTCCCCTACATCAAGACCCGCATCAACATCATCCACAAAGAAGAGGTGAGGCACTGGCACGTCATCTCATAGAGTGCGATGTTCTTACTGACAATCATTTGTATGAATAACAGGCATATACAGTGGGGAGAACAAGTATTTGATACACTGCCGATTTTGCAGGTTTTCCTACTTACAAAGCATGTAGAGGTCTGTAATTTTTATCATAGGTACACTTCAACTGTGAGAGAATCCAGAAAATCACATTATGACGTATGATTTTTAAGTAATTAATTAATCTCCACTCATTACATGTATTAACTGCACCTGTTTGAACTCGTTACCTGTATAAAAGACACCTGTCCACACACTCAAACAAACAGACTCCAACCTCTCCACAATGGCCAAGACCAGAGAGCTGTGTAAGGACATAAGGGATAAAATTGTAGACCTGCACAAGGCTGGGATGGGCTACAGGACAATAGGCAAGCAGCTTGGTGAGAAGGCAACAACTGTTGGTGCAATTAATAGAAAATGGAAGAATTTCAAGATGACAGTCAATCACCCTCGGTCTGGGGCTCCATGCAAGATCTCAATTCGTGGGGCATCAATGATCATGAGGAAGGTGAGGGATCAGCCCAGAACTACACGGCAGGACCTGGTCAATGACCTGAAGAGAGCTGGGACCACAGTCTCAAAGAAAACCATTAGTAACACACTACGCCGTCATGGATTAAAATCCTGCAGCACACACAAGGTCCCCCTGCTCAAGCCAGCGCATGTCCCAGCCCCGTCTGAAGTTTGCCAATGACCATATGGATGATCCAGAGAAGGTCATGTGGTCTGATGAGACAAAAATAGAGCTTTTTGGTCTAAACTCCACTTGCCGTGTTTGGAGGAAGAAGAAGGATGAGTACAACCCTAAGAACACCATCCCAACCGTGAAGCATGGAGGGGGAAACATCATTCTTTGGGGATGCCTATCTGCAAAGGGGACAGGACGACTGCACCGTATTGAGGGGAGGATGGATGGGGCCATGTATCGCGAGATCTTGGCCAACAACCTCCTTCCCTCAGTAAGAGCATTGAAGCTGGGTCTTCCAGCATGACAACGACCCGAAACACACAGCCAGGGCAACTAAGGAGTGGCTCCGTAAGAAGCATCTCAAGGTCCTGGAGTGGCCTAGCCAGTCTCCAGACCTGAACCCAATAGAAAATCTTTGGAGGGAGCTGAAAGTCCGTATTGCCCAGCAACAGCCCTGAAACCTGAAGGATCTGGAGAAGTTCTGTATGGAGGAGTGGGCCAAAATCCCTGCTGCAGTGTGTGCAAACCTGGTCAAGAACTACAGGAAACGTATGATCTCTGTAATTGCAAACAAAGGTTTCTGTACCAAATATTAAGTTCTGCTTTTCTGATGTATCAAATACTTATGTCATGCAATAAAATGCAAATGAATTACTTAAAAATCATATAATGTGATTTTCTGGATTTTTGTTTTAGATTCGTCTCTCACAGTTGAAGTGTACCTATGATAAAACATTAGACCTCTACATGCTTTGTAAGTAGGAAAAGCT
Source organism: Oncorhynchus nerka (assembly GCF_034236695.1). Classification (NCBI taxonomy): domain Eukaryota; kingdom Metazoa; phylum Chordata; class Actinopteri; order Salmoniformes; family Salmonidae; genus Oncorhynchus; species Oncorhynchus nerka. The sequence continues at coordinate 46,728,146 of NC_088412.1, read as the reverse complement.
GCAAAATCGGCAGTGTATCAAATACTTGTTCTCCCCATTGTATCCCTGTCTGTTAATTTTAAATATTGAAGCAATCGTCTCTCGTCTGCTTTCTCCATCTGATCGTCAATCCCTGTCTCTCTGACCCTGTGTTAGATCAGCTCCATGCCCATTGAGGTGGCCATAGAGGATATGCAGAAGAAGACCCAGGAGCTGGCCTTCGCCACTCACCAGGACCCCTCCGATGCCAAGATGCTGCAAATGGTCCTGCAGGGGTCTGTGGGGACCACCGTCAACCAGGGACCTCTGGAAGTGGCCCAGGTGTTCCTTTCAGAGATCCCCAGTGACCCTAAACTCTACAGACACCACAACAAACTACGCCTCTGCTTCAAAGACTTCACCAAGAGGTGAAGTACCAATTTCCGCTCTAGAGGTCAATAAAGTTTATTCAATTTAAAGTACTGTTGTTTGTAAATCAAGATTATGGACTCCAATTCCCTGTATGCAACAGGTCTTATTGAAGTCCAGTGCTCTGCTCACACCTGTCCTATTCTCCTCCATACAGGTGTGAAGACGCCCTCCGTAAGAACAAGAGTCTAATTGGTCCAGACCAGAAGGAGTACCAGAGGGAGTTGGAGAAGAACTACCATCGTCTGAAGGAGGCGCTACAGCCACTCATCTGCAGAAAGATACCCCAGCTTTATAAACCTGTGCTGCAGGTCACCTCTCACAGGTGTGTGTGTGTATGTTGACAAGCAGAGGAACATGCTTGTGAACATGCATTAACTTTAAACTAGGGGTGTGCCGATCTCGTCATACTGGAAATTCGGAATCGTATCCATTTTATCACACTTGATACTCGTAATCAGATTTACTCTTGATCGGAAAACCCGGACGTGCGCTTTATATGCTGGTAAAGTCTAAACCTCAAGTGCACATTACTGCGCTATCACTCAGAGTGCATCATTATGTTCCTTGTCGTGGAATTATTCGAATCAAAAGGAGAGACTTGTACATTTCTTCAAAACAAGTAAACGCTCTTATTTAATTACTGCAGTAGTGGAGCTTGTCAACAAGCCCCTCTATAGGTGATACGTTGAGCCCAACCAGCAGGACTAAGCCACAGCATTTTATAGCAAAGTCCATCCTCCTGGATGTTCATGGCAAACAACAGATGTATGGAATGGGTCACAATGTTAAGATTCGTATGAAAGATGCTAATAATTCACAGCAAAGGCTATCCGCTGTCGAGACTGTTCTCGTTGTGTAGAAACCAGAGGCCCCACCAACTCAATACTGGAGCCATCTCCCCATGGTAACCCAGTACAGAAACGGTAACTCATGCTATGAAATTCGGTCTTGTTAGGTTCATCACCCAAAGACATGGTAAATCTTCCGTCAGCATTAAAGCTCCTAGAGGCCCATCCTCAGTAGAACACACACAGATGAAAGTGTTCTGAGAACCCCCCTTGTTCTGTTGCATAAAACAACCATTTGATGCATTAACAGTATTATAACATAATCTTGCAATTTTCTCCACCATTTATTCCAGACGCAGATTTAAATGAAGGAAGGCTAATTCGCTTGCCCCTGTATATTGTTGCACTTTCGAGAGGAGCAAAACTTCTCTCTACTGACACTTATGCCACAACATTTGTATAATAAAAAATAAACTACATCTGTAATTTTATTTTGTAATGATCTGTATCTCGGTAAAACGTTTCACTGACTTATTGATGCTGGATTCAAAATGTAACAAAGTGGATGATTTATAATAATGCATATAAAATGTAAGTGTAGCCTACATACGAAATGGTGTTTCTGGTCTAGCAGTTACATGAAACTATGCTATTATATATTCAGTATTTTGGGCTTATGTAGAATACTGATGAATCATTAAGTGATCTTGCGAGACATTGATTCACCTTAAGTTTTACACTTTATTAAACAAGCACCATTCTGAGAAGTGACGAAGCATCGCTCCGGTGCGATCTGGTCGATCTACACCCCTGTATAATAGAATGTGTCGGTCTACGAGAGGATCTCCGAGAAACTCCTCATTTAGAAATATTTGTCATCTTCATTTACACGGTTTTGGCTGCACCCTTCAGCAACACACTATCACAATAAATGTAGGTCTACATTTCAAAGGGAAAAACTATCTCACCTGGGATTAGAAGCCTTGACTGTGAGCTATCTGTCCAACTTAAGTTTTGTGCATGTTTTACTGACTTTGATTAGCAGATGGTGCTGTGTGACTTCTGTTAAGGACTCTCATGGGTGAAAAAAGGGTATGGTCACGTCAACGTTTTTAATTGGCCGGTACAATATTTGTCACAGGAAAAATCATGTCCAGCTGGTGTTTTTAGCATAGGGATAAGTATGCCAGGTTATCTGATAGGGAAAAGCTAACAAGTAGCGTTATATCACGTGCAACTATGGCAACAAATGTTTTTAGAGACGTAGAAAAAACTGCTTCTAATGTTCACAACACTTTCTTTGGAGTGTTTAAGGTGTTAATTTGGACGTATGAAGTACTCCTATTGCTTATGTTTTGTCATGTTCATTTGGATGTATGAAGTACTCCTATTGCTTATGTTTTGTCATGCATTCCCCTCCACACAAATATGATTTCCTGCTTTTGCTTCTGTTAAATTCAGCAAACGGACAGCTTCACCAGGTAGTTTGGTATTCTGTGATTTGGAATCACCTCTGTAAAACTATCTGCACTTGGTCTCAACTGGGTGTAAGGTTATATGCATGGCCAATCTGGTATGGCTTGGCTTCTCCATATTTCACTGACTTTGCATTCTGTGTTCTTTTTTTCCACAGGGATTCCTTCAGCAGAATGAGTCTCCGCAAGCTTGAACTTTGAAGATGAAGAGCATTTTTTTTTATTAAGAATCATTGCCTTAGTTTATTCATGTGTAAAGACCGAGTCAGCGTTCCCGATAGCGAGCAGACGGAAAGCTAAAGAAGTGTTACCACGAACTCGGTACGTCATACAAGTGTCTTATTCGTTTACAGGCAGGCTGTTTACGCAATCAGTGGGTTTAACAAAGTGGATCTTACTACGTATAATGTCAAATCTGTATTCATATTTCATGTGTGCACTTTTTTTATTTACTGTGTATCAATGCATTTTACGACTTGAACTTTTTCATATTTAATCAAAAATTGGAAGGAAAGAAAACTTGCAAAATATGTACCGACACTATTTATCATCATTCTCATTTTTAGTTAAGCTACATTTTGTTTTTAGTTAGGGAAATGTTTTAAACATTGACATTGAATAGTTATGTATTTTTTTGTTTACTATTTTACTAAATAAATATTTGAATGTCCAAATGGGTGAGTATTGTTCTTTGGACAGAACTTTACAAGAAAACATCCAATGTAGGCTAAATACATTCATCCATGATGCAAAAACATGTCTTCTTCAATACGATGTTGTACTGGCATTTTGTAAAGTGATTGGCTAGGTATTTATTGACTGCTTGGATGTATTTATACAATTTTGTACAAAATAATAAATCGACCAAGAAATGTTATTTTCTACACGTGCAAAAGTTATTCCACCAAGAATTAGACCGAGATGGTCACCTTTATCTGTATCTAACTGAACTTAAACATTATGGACCAAAACTGAGCAGCTTATTTCTGACGGTTCAACAGTATTTGAAGGCATGGAGCCAGTGTTTTCCCTAAGTAAAGCTATGGACTTCCCGGACCGTGGGGGCTTAAAATAAGGTTGCCTAATGAGCTGTATTTTGGTGGCCTCTGGTACGTTATAATGACTTGATTCCATCTAAAATACACAGCAAAATGATTGGCTACTTCATCAAGTTGTGGTACTGTGTAGAAAGACGTGGCTTTTGTAAAGAATTGCTATTATGCAGGAGACCAATCTACTGCTAAATACATGGCTATTGCATTGTTATAACTGAGACAACACATAGCAACGTATTTTCACAGTAAAGCCTGTGGGGTCCCCTACAGGATAGCTCCCACATTACACACATAATCTCCCTTTTAACCGAACACTGTGTGCCCGAAGAAGATTCTACGATGACGGACAGACAACTGAGCCAATGGCGGAAGACTACAGACTACAACCAGCTGAACCAATCCGGAGATCCGATCTTCCTAGAGTCAACCTACTTTCTGTGACGTATATAAGGGCTGTGCTGACTGTTTACTCGCTCTCTGCCTGCTGTTCCAACACGAACTAACGGAAGAGCTGTATTTACGTGTACCAGATATTCTCACTCTGAAATAAACTGTCGCTTGTCGTACAATTTTAACACCTGGTCTGAATCGATCCTTAACCGGCTCACCCTTCTAATATCCTTTTATCAACAGAACTTGGTAGCAGAGGATGGTTTAATAACGGTCCGGTCGAAGTGAGTTGATTGGGTGTGAGAAGGAGAGTGACGGAAGGACGGTTCCAAAAAAGACGGGTGAAAGAAATTCGGGGGAGGACAATAATTCTGCTCAACTCGGGAAACTGATCTAAAAGGTGCACCATAAACAAGGTAAGCAAAACCTGTTAAATCAAACTTTGCATATTGTCGTATAGTCTGTCTAAATTCTGATCAGTATTTCCGAGTAAGTATGAATTCTTGTGTAAATGTATAATTTGCTGACGAGTCAAAGAACAGTAGAGTGAACATATGTGGTACAAACCGGCGACGGCCGGGTGATTAAATCATTGATGAGATATCAGTAAGGGGATAGCTGATTACTATTCATTAAATCTGGCGCCGAGGGGATAAATTGTAATTTTGTCCCGTGACCCGGTCAGCGCAGTCTGATAGCTTTCAATGATGAGGGATCACTTTTGAGGCCTGTAGTTCCGATAGGGGTCAAAGATAATTCTGATAGGGGTCGGACATGTGTAATTATTAGTTCCGATAGGGGTCAGATATAATTTTGATAGGGGTCGGACATGTGTGTAAATTCTGGTAGGGGTCAGCACGATAGAGATTAGGGATAGATATCAGTAAGGGGATAGCTAATTACTATTCATTAAACCTGGCGCCGAGGGAAAAAAATTGTAATTTTGTCCCGCGACTCGGTCGAAGTCCAGTCTGATAAGAGGTCCAATGATAAAGATAAGCTGATAGGGGTCAGAGAGATAACGTGTATTTGTAACTGTTCATATTAAAATGTAATGTGGTTGTAATCGTCTCCATTAAGATTGTTGATGGTTGGAGAGACAGAGAGAGAGAGAGAGAACTCAAGAAGGGTTATTGGATAAATCCGAAAATTCTGTGTTGTATGTAAACTTCCATGTTGTATGTATCTATAACTTCTGTGTAAAATGTATAATCAGGAACAAAATGACTGATGTATAATTGAAATAAGATCTGAATATAATATTTAATATTGCGACTATATAGTCGAATAGATCCCTTGGTTGCGCGCTCCACGAAAGCTATACCAACCCAATCGTTTTTCTCGAACTGAATATACAAGGAAAAGCTCAGAGATAAGACAGAGCACGTGCAGCAGTGTCTCTTCGAGTACATCGTGGGTATTAATCAACGTCGGGCGAAGTATATGCTAACTATATTCAGATAGAAGGAGAGAATTCCGATTAAAACTACGATTAAATTCCGATTGAATTAAATAAAATCACGATTAAAAATTCACAATGGCGACCCCCAATACTCCAAAGCTGAGGTTTAATGAGTTCCTAGAACAAAAAATAGAATATAGATCAGGGGGAAAGAAACAATGGAAGCACATGAAGAAAGTTTGGGAGGGATTAAAGCTAAAATGGACACAGGAAGGTCATTTAGGAGGGGAACCGCCATCCGCAGTTCAGCTGAAAACAATGGAATGTGGGTTAAGAGAGAAAGAGGCAGAAAAGAACAAAATTCACGTATTTAAGAAAGGGTCAGATACGAAGGGAGTGAGATTAATGAGAATCCTAATTGAGGGAAAACTTTGGGCGTTTAAATTAGTGCTATTTTCTGTTGTTCAGATGCCGGAGTAACAAATACAGAACTGTAAATTGGGTCTATTTGCGGAGAATCTCAGTTCCATAGCATTGGTGGTTCAGTGGTGGAGTTCTCGCCTGCCACGTGGGAGGCCGGGGTTCGGTTCCCAGCTGAGGTGTAAAGAGTAGTTATATATGTCTGAGTTTTTGGTTTTAATTAAACTAATTGTTTTGCAGAGAAAGTTATAGTCACTAGTATTGGTATAAGATATAAACTGAACGTTTTAAATAGTTTGTTTGGTTCAAATTGAAAGACTAATTCATTCAACTTAATATAAGAACGGAGATTTTGATGCAAGGCGATGTCTGTTCACTAAATAATTTGTTGGGAATAATACATTGGGAAAAGAGTCGTAATTAAAATGCTAATTCAAAGACGAGACAGTAACTTAAATCAAATTAATTCTGAATAATAACGGGGGAACAATTACGATAGATTTGTGTCCATCGAAATGTTTTTATAAGATTAGCGAATTGAGAGATGTTGATTGATGTTGTAAACTCTAAATCAGGATTCAACAGATGTGATAAATTAGGTTTGGTTTATCGAACCCGAAATACTGTTGTTGCAGACAGCCAACCATTATTTACAATGAGTTGAAAATCGTTGCGAAATGAGTCAAGATTGAGCGCTTGTTGATGACATCACTCGCGAGGTTTCCGTCGCCTCGGAAATGATGTCTTGACTGGGGGTGACAGAGAAAATGGTTAGTGTCCTTTAGAAGGAGGTGCGGGCATTAATGTTGAGTCACTTTTCAGAAGTTGATAAACATTTCGAAATACATTTTTTTTAAAAAGGAGTATGTAAATCGTCAGGAAAGATGCTAAAAAACTAGCAGCTGATTCGCTGGGTGGGTATCATTGATTTGTGGCGTTTATTTGGACTGTAATTGGGCGGTGAGAGAGAGCGATTGGATGTCTGAGTCATAAAACATCGTGATGGTGGATTCTGATGGTTGTTGATTCTTGGTTTGATCGTTTGAATAGCACCAGTGAATTTGAGCACTGTTTCCATTATGTGGAACGGTGTCAGGGTATTAATGGTGAAAAGCAACCTCTATGGTAAAACATAATTGTACATGTTTCGGTAAACTAGCGAGGTTGAATTTGGTTATTTGAACATTTCCCTTGATACGTAGACATACGTAACAGGGGCAAGTTGTTTTTCCTTGAGGAACACGCAGATGGTGTTCTGTTTTATTGAGATGTAAATGTGAGTTGAAGGAGCCAAGGGAAAATACGTTATTTTTTATTAAATATCAGGGATTATAATCTTGGGGAGAATGAGGCCATAAACGACCAAATTGGAAAGGCCTGGAAGTTTTGATTAATCATTAAGGTTTGTAAATATATACACATAAAACATTTGTTAGGACTATTTGTTTTGGTGGAAAGGTATTTTAAAGAGACACGCTCAAATATGGAACTTTATGAGTTTTTATTTTATGAGTTTTAAATTACACAAGTGAATTTGGATTTTAAGGATAAAGGGTTCTTTAATATGTCTAGTGTAGTATAGAACTTGACTATAAAAGGGTGGGTTGACTCATGGACCTTATCATGACTGTCTTCTAGGGTCTGATCAGCCTTAGGGGAGAGTCATTGGTATAATGAATGTGGTAATATTGAGTTACTAGTTTTAAGGTAAATTCATTATAAAGGAGTTTAGGTTAGGAGGTTAGGATAGGAGATATATTAAGCCAATAGGGCAGGGAATTACATAGAAAAATAAGTTTCAGTTCTTAGGGGTGATAAATTACTGTAGATAAGGAATTCTGCACTCTGCAACATATATTAAATTCATGTTATTGTCAGATAGAATACTGAGGGTCCTTGAAGGAAGGATTTTGATATGATAAGCATTTGTTTTGAATTTTTTTTTTTTGACCATTAAAAAAACCATTTGACCAAAAAAAAAAAAAAAAAATAGTATTAAATTTAACAGGTATATAGGACATCTGTGATGATTTAGGATTATTGTTAGGTTGATTAAGGAAATGTAAGGACTTTAGAGATTGACACTCATAGACATGATTTTAGATAAAGTCAAACAGTTAGAAGCTTAGTGGTATTTGAGAAATATGAGAGAAAGGGTTTAAATTGGTAAATATATATTTAAGAAAATATATAAGTAGCGCAGATAGTTCTTAAGTAGATAAGAAACTTGACAGGGAATTGGTACTGGATTGACGCCCAAGGGAGAATTGGACATGTGGAAAACTAAAAGGGGCTCCTTCATGATGATGTCAGACATAAGGATAATATACTAATCTTACCTAAGTCATTATTTAGAGTAGGTAAGGTTGATACCTAGGCAGAGTCAGGTATCAAAAGGGGGATGGGTAAATTGTGGTCTAGGATAGGATGGGGCTTATTGGATAAGAAACTAATAAAAAAAATATATATGTAAGCTAACAATTGGGAATAGAAGTTAAAGATAAAATCAGATAAAACATATGAGAAATTGTTTGTTAACCAAGCCTGTATGTCCAGGATTTTATGCATTACAGGTGAACTACAGGTGAAGTCACTCAATCCAGTCCCCAGAGGCTTGGGGACCATAGAAGACCCCTGGTGACAGCTAGCTGAAAGAGCTACCCAGATTCATATCGCACGGCGGAAGGGTAAGACACTTTTTTCACTGTCGGACAATAAACAGAGTTCAGGAGAAGAACTGGAATTAACAGAATTCCGGGGGCCAACTCTCGAATGAAGCAACCCTACCTGTCCTATCACCCCTGTTTTTGTTCATAGAAGTGAAGATGTGTCTGGCTCTGGCTAAGCGATGTGTATTTTGTTCCAAAATAAGCATAAGAGATCCCTAGATCTGGGTAGACAAGAAGTTAGAGTAGAGATTACATGATAACCGACTTCGGACAGTTCTAGGATTGGAGAAGAGGGTATCCTTATAGCATGGGGGATCCCACAAGGGTGGATAGGTTTTCCATGATATGGGGAAACCTGGGAGCAATGTTGAACTTTGTAAAGGTGATGAAATCCTACTAACCATCAAAACTATTAAGCTCTCAGATGCAGGAACTCACACCCTCGGACTACAAAGGACGAGGACAGACATGATGGGTGTGTTTTCTATTAAGGTACTGCCAAGACCAGAGGTAACCGGACACACTCCTCTACCACCACTGTGTTAAATATACCATTCAGGTAATTAATGTTAGAGACTATTCGGCTATGGATCAATTAGGAACTGAGACTGGTTTTGATAGTAGGGACAAGTTGTGGCTGTCTTATATGAGGTACACAGCTAAAACCCTGAGAAGAAAGGACTGCATTATTTGTAGTTATGCTAGACCTGTTCTGGCTACACACCCATTTGCAGTAGGAGAAGGAGAGGGGTGGTTGTGTATTCTGAGAAGTTTTTACCAGGTTAAGCCCAATTCAACCCTCTGTTCCTCTTTGAGCCTTGTGTTTCATGCAGTACCTCCTCATCGGGCCTCTTGGGGTGTTGAGGCATATGGGGGCAATTACGAGTGCATCACGGGTACAGGTAATGGCATTGATTATGGGAGATTGCCTGAAGCTGATTGCAGGAGTAACATAACCATTAATTCCACTTGGCCAGTTACAGGCCTAAACCAAACTAGTGGTCTGGGTGATGTGGGTTGGATGTGTGGAGCCAAAAGAGTGCTGAGACCCATTCTTAGAGGAGAATGGCAAGGTACGTGTGGTCTGATCAGTTTGATTATTCCACTGACCATTGTTGATGTTGTTGCTGAACAGCTGCTGAGTTCTGTAACCAGGGGACCTGAAAACATTCCATCCCATGGGAGACATAGATGTAGTGCTCCATGGACAGAGGATGTAGTTGACATACACACTAACCTGTTGGGAGTGCCAGTGGGGATTCCTCATGAGTTTCAGGCCTTGGGTAGGAATGATGGACTCTGGCACTTACTACCTACTATGGGTCTAGCCATAGTGGATGCTAGACAGACTGCATGGATTAATTATATCTACTATAATCAACAGCGTTTTGTGAATTACTCCCGTGATGCACTCACTAGTATGTCTGAACAGCTTGAGGCCACATTTGGGGTTTCCAGACAGAATAGACTTGCCTTGGATATGCTTCTTGCCAGTCAGGGGGACGTCTGCAAGATGTTCGGTAAACAATGTTGCACGTATATTCCTAATACCAGTCCAGATGGTGGTATGTCTAAGGCGGGGTTGATGCACTATCTGCTAAGATGAGGTCCACAGGGGGGGTGGAGGAGTCTGTTCTCTTGGCCTGGTTTGGTAAGTGCACTGGTAGGATGGTTACTGGATTTCTGACCCTAATTCTTGTATTATTTGTTATTGATGTGATGTGCTGCTTGCATCATACCGTGTTTTGAGAAGTCTGTTACAGATGTGGTGAGGGCTTCAGGCATATGCCTTTGCTTGATGCTCCAGTTGGCGATGCCGATACGGAAGCATGCTTTCAGGGGAGGATGGGACTGACTGATGATGACACATGGTTTGGAGTCCCTGGGTGGCAAGGAGCCCACCTGGTACAGGATAGGAGTAGCTGAGAGGACCAGATGGTTTCTAATAATTCTTTACTCTGTTTTCCATGACCAAAGTTTTATCCTACATCTTACATGTCAATAACAATAAAGTTTTATCCTGTTTTTGATAAGTGACACCCTTGGGGGGAACAAAAGCATACAACAAAGGCATATATAACTTGTTATTAGTAATAAACTTTTTATTATTTTCATGAAATGCTATGACTGCTGAAATAAAGGATAATTGAGTGACACCCTAGCAGGAGTCAAAAGGGGGACCTAAATTTCACACTATTTCCTTTTGTTCTGTTTTTGAATGAGCTGTTCTCTTTTGACATGAAGGTAGTTTAAACTTTGTAACTGTTATATGACTCATTGCTGAGTTTTTGTTCACACCCTTGGGGTTATTTTACATTATAGCCATTACCATATATATGATTGAATATTATCTGCTGTTGCCTTGTGTGGATGTATGTATGTGTTATGCTACCTAGCTGATTTGAAACATTGTTAAAAGTATCAGGGCCATGGAACTTTCTCATGCTGGAAAAATACAGAAGGAAGGGCACATTCAGAGCGTGGGGTTGCGAGAACTAGCGGTCTTTTTGGTTAGATAACAGGAGCCAGGTGCGAGATAACGGTATGGAGCATGATACCCATCTCAGTTTTTGCAGCAATTTTATCCAGTTGCTTTTATTGATTAAGCTTCTCCATTGTATGTCGTGTCCCATCTGGGATGGGAAGAGGGGGAAATTATTTTTCTTTGTGGGCCATTTCCGGATAGACATACCTAGTTTAGGATATTTTTCCTTTTTGGATTATGTCTTCGTTTTTGCTTGGAGTAATGTATCTGGACTATATCACATCTCTTAGGAGATGTGAAGAGAGGGTATCACAACTTTTTCCTGCTGGAAAAAGTTGGCTAATGTGGACAATAATTTTTACTTTTATTTTGAGCTGTTCTCCGCTCTGTTAAATGAGGGTTGTAAGTTCCTAGGTGGCTGGTAGCCAATTTAGTACATAGTGGGATTGAATGGAGAACATGATGGTAATACATAAATATCTATTTCTGTTTAATACCGTGCCTTATTTCATAGTCCTTTTGGGAGAAGTTTCTCTTTGTGTCTGGATCTAGTTAGGTTGTGTCACGTCTCTGGTGAGACGTGAAGAGAGGGTTTTGTAAAGAATTGCTATTATGCAGGAGACCAATCTACTGCTAAATACATGGCTATTGCATTGTTATAACTGAGACAACACATAGCAACGTATTTTCACAGTAAAGCCTGTGGGGTCCCCTACAGGATAGCTCCCACATTACACACATAATCTCCCTTTTAACCGAACACTGTGTGCCCGAAGAAGATTCTACGATGACGGACAGACAACTGAGCCAATGGCGGAAGACTACAGACTACAACCAGCTGAACCAATCCGGAGATCCGATCTTCCTAGAGTCAACCTACTTTCTGTGACGTATATAAGGGTTGTGCTGACTGTTTACTCGCTCTCTGCCTGCTGTTCCAACACGAACTAACGGAAGAGCTGTATTTACGTGTACCAGATATTCTCACTCTGAAATAAACTGTCGCTTGTCGTACAATTTTAACACCTGGTCTGAATCGATCCTTAACCGGCTCACCCTTCTAATATCCTTTTATCAACACTTTACAATTTTAACTTACTGCAAATGTATACGAATTCAGTGTATTTATTATTAGTTATTTGGGATGTTGTCTAGGCCTATATGAAAAGACTGGTTTCAAGTCTTACATAGAGTTTTACTTGCACGACATGAATTACTGTGTCCGTAGGAACCAGGGCTACGGTGTCCACAGATCGATTTATAAGCGGAAATGTCGGGTTGGATGCGGTACCAGTAACCACGCAGGTCCCCAAAACGGGACCTGACATCTAAGAGGTTTATAAAACAGAAAAATGTGAAAAAAAGGTTACATAAAAATATATATATATAAAAATAAAAGGTTTATAAGTATTATATATTTCTGACTTCACAGATTTTTTTATTTTTATTGTTGTCATATTTGGAACAGAATAAATCTCTCCGCTACCTATTGTTCCTGCAGTGAGGAGTCACCATCTTCATTGAATGCGTTCACAATTTATCTGCAGATTAACAGCCAAAAAGGTTACCAGTATGCAAATTAGGGAGACAAAATGAACAGCTCGCTCCAATGTGATTCGGTGGGCTACACTGAGTATGGTTACATGCACACAATAATGCGATTATTGTGGGTAGACAGATTAATACATTTGATTAAAATGTTTAAATATTTGGCAAGAAGAACGATACCCCTAATAATCCTGTTTACATGCATAGTTTACCCCCCCCCCAGCATCTACACCACCAAACTACTTACATGGACACATCAGCAAATGGCCAATCAAAATAAACGTTCTACCATTTTTGGGAAGCATATTTGATTTGGAGTTTGGACATAACGTTGGTATGTGAAAACTATTCTACTAAGCATTAATTTAGTTGTTCCAAACTCACTTCACTAGGTCTAAAGAGGGGGGCTTGCTCGGCTGGTGTAAGCAGGTCAAATACACTACTGGAACGCCGATTAAGTTGTTTACATGTCCTAACAATTTGAAAGATTGCTCAGAAAAACAGGTTTTAATCTGCGTATGGTCAGAAGTACGCGATGGGGAGGGGGGCGGGGTCTCCCCACTGGAAGACCGAGGTAGGGGGGAGCGGGGGAATCTATCAAATAGCGCACCTCTAACTTTCTACAGTACTAATGCAATGAGTAAAATCAGTCACACTACGAAATGCTACCAAATAAACCACAATTAATTCATAATTCATAATACTGTGAATATATGGGTTTCACAGACTGACCCACACACATACAAAGTGGTGTTGTCTGGGGAGGGGGCTGAAAGGTGGGTCCCTGGCGGAAGACCCTCCCAGGGAGCCATACAAGCTACAACCACCACTGACCCACACACATACAAAGTGGTGTCCCTGGCGGAAGACCCTCCTGTATGGAGTATGGAGTAGAGCAGGGAGCCATACAAGCTACAACCACCACTGACCCACACACATACAAAGTGGTGTCCCTGGCGGAAGACCCTCCTGTAAAATAACAGGTATGGAGTAGAAGTAGAGCAGGCTCTCAGGAAGTCCTCCTCAGAAAAAAAGCACTTCAGAGTCATCAAAAAGCATCCACTTCCCCTCGTTCTGCAGCAGGCTGCTTGGGGCCTGCTCCGTAGACACCCCACCTCCAGCCCCCTCGCACCCAGCCACAAGGACTTCCTCAGCCTCCTCCTTTATCCCTCCATTACTACTGTGTCCTGGGGCCCTGGAAATCCATCTGGATCATCTGGTGGTGATGTTGTCTGTCCCAGTAGAAGCTGCCTTGTCTGGGTTGGCTGTCTGCTTGTTGCCCCCAAAGTCATAGCTGGACAGGCTCCTCTGGCCCCCCAGCAGTCCCACCCCCTCTGAGGCCTTCTTGGCCCCCAGCTTGCTGTTTATTGTGGTGCTGGCAGAGTTGGCGTTAGCAGAACCATTTTGTCCTTTACCATTGAGACTAAGACACTTCCCCTTCATCATAATCCAACACCTCTTCCTCTCCGCTCTGCTTCTCATCCCCCTCGGGCAGGTGGACCTTGGTGTCCTTGCTGTCCATCATCCTGATGTAGGTGGTGTACCGTCCGCTGGAGATGGTGACAGCTCTGTGAATGACCACAGCAAACAGCTGGTAGTGCTGCCCTCCAGTGGCTGAGGGGTGCACGCACCACTCCTCCAGAGAGCGCTTGAAAGGGGTCTGTAAGGGGGTATTCACCTTTGAGAGGCTGGCGTACGGGTCCTTCCTGAACAACACAGAGAGGGAGAGAGAGCGTCAGTCTACGCATGCTGAGTAGCTTGAGACACAGAGGTTACAAAGATGGTTGCAAAACAAACACTGAACTAATCTAAACGCACACTGAACCTTTACACCGTCCTTTTTCCGTCAGATCGGCTTACCAAGTACTGTTGTATAATGTGGTGTTGCGCTTCTGTGTTATATTATATCTGATTGTGTGTTGAAGTTGTATGGAAGTGGCAAAGTATCCATCCACTAACTAGAGTAAGTGCAAAACCAAGCAGACTTGAGACAGGGGGCATTATAAAGGACAGAGAAGCACTTGAGGTGGATGGTGACGACCTCTGGGGGGGTTTTATCAAACGGCAGACTCCTCTCAGCCTCAGTGTAGTGGTGGCAGGTCTCACAGAGGTACTCTCCTACGATCCTCTCCAACGAGGCAAACTGGGAGATGGCCCACTTCAGAGTTTTCAGCTCCAGCTTGGGGTCAGGGGAGACTGGAGGGGTGGAGAGCAGAGCAGAGGAGAGGGTGTTAGGGTGAGATGGTTGTAATATGAGAGGATATACATTGTGGAGACTGTTGTTTGGGCTGATCTTTGAAACCGCTTGTTTAAGTGGTGACTGTTCATGTATGTGTGACCATGTGCTAACGTGTGCGCGTGTGTGGTAGAGTCCGCCTGCACTGGGACACTGATGTCCTGGGAGTCTTCTCTCCTCTCAGCGTGACACTCACATTCCAGACAGCGTGTCCTCAACACCAGAAGGCCCTGGAACAAACGCTCCATCAGGTCCACACCCAGGCACTCTGGACAGGGGAGAGGAAAAGAGGAGAGTCCGGATTCAACATAGTAATAGACAAAACACAATGGCTAAAGCAAGGGTAAAATAAAAAATATGACAGACAGGACACGGTCGATGAAATGGATTTCCAACGACATGTACTCGGCTATGACCTCACTTTCAGCTTTCTCCTCCGCTTCCTCTCTTACTTTCTCCCGAGGGGTTTTTCCTGTGTTCCCCACCGTTCTCCAGAGGTTGGCTACTCTGCGTCTCCTCCTGGTCAGGTTCGGCTGTCTCTGTCTTCCCTCCTGTGTGGCAGCTAATCCATCCCATGAACTTAGAGAAGATGCTGGGCTGCTTCCCCGAGGACAGCCAAGCTCAGCTTGGGCCTCTTCTTCACCTCTGCCTCTTTAGGAGCCACCTCTCCTTTCCCTTCCACGTCGCTTTCCTTCTCTTCTTCCTGCTTGTTCTACCCCTCTTCTTCGCCTATGAATTTTGGCGCTACAGTGATGTCACTGGAGGACTTCCTCTTGGGTTGGGTGAGAGGTTTCCCGTTTTCGGCTGACGATACTGCCTTCTTGGCCTGCCTCGGTGTCACTCTTCCTCTTATCGCTTGTTTGACCATCATCGTTAAGTGAGATTTCTGAAGTTTTAGCCTGCTCCTCTGTTGCAGTTTGTTTTGGTGCCCACAGTGGTGGCAGTTTCTGGGCTTGAACTCTGACATCATCATCCTGGTCACCCTTCTGTTCCTTCCTGATGGTCTATGAGGCCTCCTGCATGAATCCCAGGATGCATTGGAGCACCTCCTGGGTGTAGTGCTGTAGGTATCCCTCGTATTTGGGATTCAGCTGAATGTAAAACACTAATCAGACTCAGTCAAATATTGAATATTTATTAATACAAGTTATTCTCATTAAGAATCCTTCTTTTTTTTTACTTCTAAATGAGACATATCAAGTGCCTACCCCTCTCAGCAGTCAGGGGGTCTAGAAGAGGTGGTGCCGAATCACATGGAGTTGCTGGATAGTTTCCACAGTTTGATCACCTGAATGGAACAGCTCCAGTCCAGCTACCTAGTCCACCCTGACAAGTTCACTGAAGGGGAGCTGGCCAAGCCTCCACACAAACTAGTCAACACACTCAGTTCAGAACCCAGCCCTACCGCAAGGCCCCGCAGTACTGGGTCACATTCATGAGGTAAAGTGTTTCAGAATGTTCTGATATAATGGTTGTGTAATATGGAGAATGTACTTTAATTTATAGAGACACAGAGCAGTTTCACTTTTTTTTATAAATGTTTTTATTACTGACAAAAGAGCAAAGTACAAATACTGTATCAATAGGTCTGTATAGCAGCAGACCAGGTCTACATTATTTGGGTGGTAGAGCTTGCTAATCAGGTCCGAAAAAACCTGGGATATAGGCCAAATCTGGAAACTAAGTGAATATATTGATGAAAGTCACCTTGTCCTAGAGAGATTTACATGGTCACCCAAACATCATGCCAGGGTAAGAATACGCAAAGCACAACCATTATTTGAAGTGTTTCTAAATTCCCCTATGGGAAAAATGAATGGTGGAAAAACGATTGGAAACATTTCCCTGTTTGACCTCTAGGTTTTATGGGTATTTGTTGGTTGCAGTGACAAAATGTAGCTGTTCTAAAGCAAATTTCCTGGAATTCTACACATTTTCCCATGGCTTATGCTATCTGAGTGACTCAAACATCATACAATCTATGAGGTCCCCATGCCATGATAAAAATATTCCTAAATGCATATTATTTTTTATATTTTGATTCTCCCGGACTGTCCAGCTTTTATGTTGGTGATTGTTAGTTCTCAAAGATTATATTAGAAAAAAATATACAGTGGGGAGAACAAGTATTTGATACACTGCCGATTTTGCAGGTTTTCCTACTTACAAAGCATGTAGAGGTCTGTAAATCACATTGTATGATTTTTAAGTAATTCATTTGCATTTTATTGCATGACATAAGTATTTGATCACCTACCAACCAGTAAGAATTCCGGCTCTCACAGACCTGTTAGTTTTTCTTTAAGAAGCCCTCCTGTTCTCCACTCATTACCTGTATTAACTGCACCTGTTTGAACTCATTACCTGTATAAAATACACCTGTCCTGTTGTGGAAATAATCAGAATTGGTTGGTAACATAGGTAAGATGTTTTATATTCATCATATGTTTGTAAGTTACTTCTCATCAAGAATGTTATTTTTGTATAATACTGTGGCAGGGTTGCAGTATCTGTTCTCTGTCAAGACTAAGTTGCATGGGCCGCAGAGAGGGGAGTGGTCAAGGGATCATCAAGCGTGTATCTCTTGGCTCCACAATGTCTGTGTGCCAGTCAGTGTGTCTCTGTGATCTTGTCAAGATAGGATGGATTTGATATATGCCTGTTGATATGGAGGGTTGGTTTATGGTTCTGGGGTTTGAGTAAGGAGACAAAGATGAACGATTTATTATGTCTATGCTGTCTGACTATGTGTGTTCTTTGCTATTAAAGGATCGCAGTTGCAATGCAGAGGGGTCTCTCAGAGAATTCACTGAGAGACACTGAATTACCTGAGAGTCACAGGATTGTGATAGAGCTCATATAATTAAAGATGGACTTTGATAACTAACTCTGACTTGTGTGTGTGGTTTGCTCCCATGATTTGGTAAATAGAGGAAATTTCCACGACAGTCCACACACTCAATCAATCAAACAGACTCCAACCGCTCCACAATGGCCAAGACCAGAGAGGGTGTAAGGACATCAGGGATAAAATTGTAGACCTGCACAAGGCTGGGATGGGCTACAGGACAATAGGCAAGCAGCTTGGTGAGAAGGCAACAACTGTTGGCGTAATTATTAGAAAATGGAAGAAGTTCAAGATGACGGTCAATCACCCTCGGTCTGGGGCTCCATGCAAGATCTCACCTCGTGGGGCATCAATGATGATGAGGAAGGTGAAGGATCAGCCCAGAACTCCACGGCAGGACCTGGTCAATGATCTGAAAAGAGCTGGGACCACATTCTCAAAGAAAACCATTAGTAACACACTACGCCGTCATGGATTAAAATCCTGCAGCGCACACAAGGCCCCCCTGCTCAAGCCAGCGCATGTCCAGGCCTGTCTGAAGTTTGTCAATGACCATCTGGATGATCCAGAGGCGAATTGGAGGAGGTCATGTGGTCTGATGAGACAAAAATTGAGCTTTTTGGTCTAAACTCCACTCGCCGTGTTTGGAGGAAGAAGAAGGATGAGTACAACCCCAAGAACACCATCCCAACCATGAAGCATGGAGGTGGAAACATTCTTTGGGGATGCTTTCTGCAAAAGGGACAGGACGACTGCACCGTATTGAGGGGAGGATGGATGGGGCCATGTATCGCGAGATCTTGGCCAACAACCTCCTTCCCTCAGAAAGAGCATTGAAGATGGGTCGTGGCTGGGTCTTCCAGCATGACAACGACCCAAAACACACAGCCAGGGCAACTAAGGAGTGGCTCCATAAGAAGCATCTCAAGGTCCTGGTGTGGCCTAGCCAGTCTCCAGACCTGAACCCAATAGAAAATCTTTGGAGGGAGCTGAAAGTCCATATTGCCCAGCGACAGCCCCGAAACCTGAAGGATCTGGAGAAGGTCTGTATGGAGGAGTGGGCCAAAATCCCTGCTGCAGTGTGTGCAAACCTGGTCAAGAACTACAGGAAACGTATGATCTCTGTAATTGCAAACAAAGGTTTCTGTACCAAATATTAAGTTCTGCTTTTCTGATGTATCAAATACTTATGTCATGCAATAAAATGAAAATTAATTACTTAAAAATCATACAATGTGATTTTCTGGATTTTTGTTTTAGATTCCGTCTCTCACAGTTGAAGTGTACCAATGATAAAAATGACAGACCTCTACATGCTGTGTAAGTAGGAAGACCTGCCAAATCGGCAGTGTATCAAATACTTGTTCTCCCCACTGTGTGTGTGTATATGTATGTTTATGTTTATATATATATATATATATATATATTATCACATCTCTCACATGTAAATGTCACACTCCTCCAGTTCAATATAAAATATCCAGATTCAATCAAACACGTCTTTCTTCTGCCCAACACAGAATCTAGTGGAACGTAGCTCTTAAAAGTACACAAATTAACTCTAACAAAATGACTATATTCAAGGTTAGAGTCAAGAAATGTACATTCTATTGATCTATTAAATAGATTACATTTGAACATATCCAAATCATGTAGGGAGCAATATCTGAGGGTTTATACTTGTATCTGATATATCCAAGTTAATCATTAAAACAAATTACATTTTTGAAATGTTTAATGAGCTGAAAATGAGCTGTTATTGGCAGACAGTTTTGGAAATCTCTTTTGTTATTGGACTATTAGGCTAACTATTTCACCGCATGCTGATGTCACCCTGGAAGCCCAAGACTCCCTCCCACCAAAACCGGCAGAAATTTCAGGTGTTCTTTCCTAACAGCTCTTACACTAAAAGGACATTGTCATCTTGTTCACAATTAGACAGTATTATTCCAACCTCATAGTGTAGGATTTTTTTTTTTTAAACACAGCAAAATCTTTAACTGATTTGAGATTTTTTTTTTAAAGAGGAGGTCTATTATTGGGTAAGTTTTCATACATACAATATGATTTCATGTGGCATAAACAAACAAAAAATATTGCATTCTCATTCAAAAACATAAGTCAGAACACCATGTGGTTTCAGGTTCTCTGTCGAGGAAAATGTATTTTCACAATTACAACAGTGGTATGTCTTCCCCTCCCTGTGTATGTGTTCTTCCATGTCTATTTAGGTGCCTTCATTTAGGTAAAGCTGTTTTTACACTGGGAGCAGTGGTAGGGTTTCTCCCCTCCAGTGTTTCCGGTCATGCTTATTCAGGTTTCCTAACTGGGTAAAACTCTTTAAAACACAGGAAGCATTGGTAGGGCTTTTCTTGTGTGTGTGTCCTCATGCGTTTTGAGGTGTCCTAACCGGTTAAAAAGATTTCCACACTGGGGGCATTGGTGAGGCTTCTCTCCTTGTGTGTGTTCTCGTGTGGGATTTTAGGTCCTGTGATTGTAAAAATCTATTTTCACATTGGAATGGCTTTTTTCCTGTGTGTGTCCTCTCATGATCTTTTACATTACTGGACCAGGTAAAAGTCTTTCCATAATGAGAGTAGTGGTGTCGTCTCGCTGTTTTATTTGCGTTTCTGGGTCTAATTCCCTGAAGGACTCTTCCCGCTGTCAGATTGAGAATCTGGTCTCTCTCCTGTCAAACACAAGCACAGTATTTAGTTGAACAGAGAAACCTAAATGAAACCTCCATAAAATGAAACAATCTTCCTATGAGGTTTAATCTAGACTGGGATATGCTTAACACCCCGGCAGTCCTACAATCTAAGCTAGATGCCCTCAATCTCACACAAATCATCAAGGAACCCACCAGGTACAACCCTAAATCTGTAAACATGGGCACCCTCATGGACTTTATCCTGACCAACTGGCCCCCCAAATACACCTTCAATCAGGATCTCAACGATCACTGTCTCATTGCCTGTATCCGCTACGGGTCCGCTGTCAAACGACCACCCCTCATCACTGTCAAACGCTCCCTAAAACACTTCTGCGAGCAGGCCTTTCTAATCGACCTGGCCCGGGTATCCTGGAAGGATATTGACCTCATCCCGTCAGTTGAGGATGCCTGGTCATTCTTTAAAAGTAACTTCCTCACCATCTTAGATAAGCATGTTCCGTTCAAAAAATGCAGAACTAAGAACAGATATAGTCCTTGTTTCACTCCAGACCTGACTGCCCTCGACCAGCACAAAAACATCCTATGGCGGACTGCAATAGCATCGAATAGTCCCCACGATATGCAACTGTTCAGGGAAGTCAGGAACCAATACACGCAGTCAGTCAGGAAAGCAAAGGCCAGCTTTTTCAAGCAGAAATTTGCATCCTGTAGCTCTAACTCCAAAACGTTCTGGGACACTGTAAAGTCCATGAAGAACAAGAGCACCTCCTCCCAGCTGCCCACTGCACTGAGGCTAGGTAACACAGTCACCACCGATAAATCCATGTTAATAGAAAACTTCAACAAGCATTTCTCAACGACTGGCCATGCCTTCCTCCTGGCTACTCCAACCTCGGCCAACAGCTCCGCCCCCCCCCCCCCCCCCGCAGCTACTTACCCAAGCCTCCCCAGCTTCTCCTTTACCCAAATCCAGATAGCAGATGTTCTGAAAGAGATGCAAAACCTGGACCCATACAAATCAGCTGGGCTTGACAATCTGGACCCTCTATTCCTGAAACTATCTGCCACCATTGTCGCAACCCCTATTACCAGCCTGTTCAACCTCTCTTTAATATCGTCTGAGATCCCCAAGGACTGGAAAGCTGCCGCGGTCATCCCCCTCTTCAAAGGGGGAGACACCCTGGACCCAAACTGTTACAGACCTATATCCATCCTGCCCTGCCTATCTAAGGTATTCGAAAGCCAAGTCAACAAAAAGATCACAGACCATCTCGAATCCCACCGTACCTTCTCTGCTCTGCAATCTGATTTCCGAGCCGGCCACGGGTGCACCTCAGCCACGCTCAAGGTACTAAACGATATCATAACCGCCATCGATAAAAGACAGTACTGTGCAGCCGCATTCATCGACCTGGCCAAGGCTTTCGACTCTGTCAATCACCATATTCTTATCGGCAGACTCAGTAGCCTCGGTTTTTCTAATAACTGCATTGCCTGTTTCACCAACTACTTTGCAGACAGAGTTCAGTGTGTCAAATCGGAGGGCATGTTGTCCGGTCCTCTGGCAGTCTCTATGGGGGTGCCACAGGGTTCAATTCTCGGGCCGACTCTTTTCTCTGTATATATCAGTGATGTTGCTCTTGCTGCGGCGATTCCCTGATCCACCTCTACGCAGACGACACCATTCTGTATACTTCTGGCCCTTCCTTGGACACTGTGCTATCTAACCTCCAAACGAGCTTCAATGCCATACAACACTCCTTCCGTGGCCTCCAACTGCTCTTAAACGCTAGTAAAACCAAATGCATGCTTTTCAACCGTTCACTGCCTGCACCCGCACGCCCGACTAGCATCACCACCCTGGATGGTTCCGACCTAGAATATGTGGACATCTATAAGTACCTAGGTGTCTGGCTAGACTGTAAACTCTCCTTCCAGACTCACATCAAACATCTCCAATCTAAAATAAAATCTAGAGTCGGCTTTCTATTTCGCAACAAAGCCTCTTTCACTCACGCCGCCAAACGTACCCTAGTAAAACTGACTATCCTACCGATCCTCGCCTTCGGCGATGTCATCTACAAAATAGCTTCCAATACTCTACTCAGCAAACTGGATGCAGTTTATCACAGTGCCATCCGTTTTGTTACTAAAGCACCTTATACCACCCACCACTGCGACCTGTATGCTCTAGTCGGCTGGCCCTCGCTACATATTCGTCGCCAGACCCACTGGCTCCAGGTCATCTACAAGTCCATGCTAGGTAAAGCTCCACCATATCTCAGTTCACTGGTCACAATGGCAACACCCACCCGTAGCACTCGCTCCAGCAGGTGTATCTCACTGATCATCCCTAAAGCCAACACCTCATTTGGCCGCCTTTCCTTCCAGTTCTCTGCTGCCTGTGACTGGAACGAATTGCAAAAATTGCTGAAGTTGGAGACTTTTGTCTCCATCACCAACTTTAAACATCTGCTATCTGAGCAGCTGACCGATCACTGCAGCTGAACATAGTCCATTGGTAAATAAGCCCACCCAATTTACCTACCTCATCCCCATACTGTTTTTATTTATTTACTTTTCTGCTCTTTTGCACACCAGTATCTCTACCTGCACATGACCATCTGATCATTTATCACTCCAGTGTTAATCTGCTAAATTGTAATTATTTGCCTACCTCCAGTGCGGCTTGGTTGGGTTGTGTATCGGATTACGCATGACTTTCAACCTTCGTCTCTCCCGAGTCTGTACGGGAGTTGTAGCGATGAGACAAGATAGTAGCTACTAAACAATTGGATACCATGAAAAAGGGGTAAAAAAAAAAAAAAAAAGTAATACTAAGTGTATGTTGTGTAGTGGCTTTGCTGGGTTGCATCCCCCATTTTTTGTTTTTTGTTAGCCTCACCAAGATTTACACGTTAAACTCGCCAATGACTATTTCAGTCATTTGACTATCTCGAGAACACAAGATGGCATATAGCCCTCTCTAGGGTTCTCAGTCGGATGTATGGGCCACAGCTGGGCCAATGTGTACATTTCCGACACTGTTTTAACGTTAAGAAACAATAATCCTCACTTGCGATACGGTTTTGGAAACCTTTGGAACTTCACTTTCATATGACAGACACTGCAGATAGGTAGTCACTTTCATATGACAGACACTGCAGATAGGTAGTCACTTTCATATGACAGACACTGCAGATAGGTACTTGAATGGGTAACATTTGACCCATTGTTAACCATGTTATGTTGGTGGCCCACTCTTAGATGGTATCTTACAGGGTGGCTTTAACGAATGACTACATTAAAAAAACATATTGTACATTAACAACATTAAAAAAACAAGTGTAGAACTTCAGTAGAATGCCCAGATAAAGGGAAGATCCAGAATTAGTACATCCATCCATTTTTTAAAACGTTTTATTTCATTAATTCATTCATTAATAATAGATTCAACTTTTATAGTGCTATTCATTACAAAGAATCACATAGCAATTCAATGCAATTCATTGTATAGATACAGAGGCTATATAGCTATTGATTCTTGAAGAATATAACTTATTATGAAATGGGTTGTTTTGATCCAGTGCTGGTTGGAAAAGCCTTATTTATCTAAACTTGCACATTATTATTTCCAGCCTAGCATTTCGTTTGGAATAGCTGGGGTTAATATAAGCCTAGCTGTCTGCCTGTCCGATCTCAGGAACAATGTTTCACCTTGGAATTTCGATCTCTGTACCATACATAAATAGAAGTCCTTTCTATTTCTGACACAGATCACGCTGAAAGTCCTGCCTCTCCCATCTCCTCATTGGTTTATAGAAGCAGGTACCCACGTGCCATCTCCTCATTGGTTATACCCACGTGGGTGATTGAAAGACAAACTGTGTTGCCGGTCGTCGTGGTAATACTATGAAGGTTTAGATGCCGATCACCATATAAGTTCAAAGATTAAAAAGCCTGGAAGGAGGAGAGATGACAAGAAACGATTTGGTTGGCCGTTTTATGTGTGGATTAATTGTCAGAGTGACCCCATGCATACTTCCAAAGTTGTGGCAAAATGGCTTAAGGACAACAAAGTTAAGGTATTGGAGTGACCATCACAAAGCCCTGAGCTCAATCCTATAGAACTGAAAAAGCGTGTGCGAGAAAGGAGGCATACAAACCTGACTCAGTTACACCAGCTCTGTCAGTAGGAATGGGCCAAAATTCACCCAACTTATTGTGGGAAGCTTGTGGAAGGCTACCTGAAACATTTGACCCAAGTTAAACAATTTAAAGGCAATGCTACCAAATACCAATTGAGTGTATGTAAACTTCTGACCCACCTAAAACAGGGAATTTTTACTAGGATTAAATGTCAGGAATTGTGAAAAACTGAGTTTAAATGGATTTGGCTAAGGTGTATGTAAACTTCCGACTTCAACTGTAGCTTCTCAATTCTCCTGTGTCTTTTCAGGTACCCTAATCGAGAAAGTGCCTTCCCACACTGGGCGCAGTTGTATGGCTTCTCTCCTGTGTGTATTCTCTCATGCTCCTTCAGGCTCCTTAACCACCTAGAACTATTTCCACAGTGAGAACAATGGTAGGGTTTCTCTCCTGTGTGTGTTCACTCATGCTTTTTCAGGTCCCCTGACTGGGTAAAACTCTTTCCACAATGAGAGCAGTGGTAGGGCTTCTCTCCTGTGTGTGTTCTCTCATGCTCCTTCAGGCTACCTAACCACCTAAAACTTTTTCTGCATTTGTAGCAACGGTAAGGCTTTTCTCCTGTGTGTGTCCTCTTTTGGGTCCCACAACTTTCCACACTGGGAGCAGTGGTTTCGTCTCGCTGGTTTGGACGTCTCTGGGTCTGGTTCATCGGAGGGACTCTTCCTGTTATCATCGTGAGTGTCTGGTCTCTCTTGAGGGTGTGTTCTCTCATGCCTTTTCAGGTTGCCTAACTGCGTAAAACTATTTCCACACAAGGAGCAATGGTAAGGCTTCTCCCATGTGTGTATTTTCTTGTGTTCCTTCAGACTCCTTAACTGGGTAAATGTTTTTCTACACTGAGAGCAGTAGTAAGGCCTTTCTCCTGTGTGTGTTCTCTCATGCCCTTTCAGCTTCCATAACCACTTAAAAACGCTTTCCACATTGGGAGCAGTGGTGTGGTCTTGCTGGTTTGGATGTCTCTGGCTGTGGTTCCTCTGAAGGACTCTTCCTGCTGTCAGGGCAAGAGTCTGGTCTTTCTCCTGCCAAAGACAAATCGAGAATTTAGTTCAGAAAGGAAACACCACACATTTGCTTAACCATTTACTAGAAAAGATGAACAATACATTAGGTCTTGACTAGGGATGTGCACGGTATCGAATATTCTAATATCCGAATGGATGTTAGTATTTGGATACTTGTGAGTATTCATTTTTGCGACCAAAAAAGTGACATATCTTAACACTGAAAAGTTTTCTAAATTAAATGAAGATATCCATCTGACATTGTTACATAAAAGGACATACTATGACATTCAATATAACAACCTTTTCATTGTAGCCGTAGCCTTCATGTGTAGCTTGTTGTTTATTTTGGCCAATCAAGGTGTCTCAATGTGTAGCAAGTGAAGTGAGAGTACACATAATGCAATATGGAATACAATTATGGAATTGAAAGGAGCAGGTAGGCTACAACGAGGCTGTTGTTTTACCTGAATCGGGTTGGGGAGAAAGCACAACATGTCGCCTCAATTAGCCTAGCTAGCTAGCTTTTCTACGCTACTCCAGTCAAGCTGGGGCACTGTTATAAGGGATGATAAATAACATTGTGGCTGTTGCGGAGATGCTACTGCATCGCTCTCTCCCTCTGTCTGTTTGCTCCCATCTCACCGGCCCCTACTCACCTGCAGCAAAAGAGCGCCAGCCTCTTTGCCTCATGCAGCAGTGCTCAGGTTAAAAACGTGTATTTTGTATTTCGATTATATAGAGATAAAAATTCATGATACTATTCGAATAGTGAAATGATTTCAAATCCCCATCCCTCGTCCCTCTGGCTCACTGCCAGAGCAAACCGGCATATAAAGATGATATAATAACTACAGGCAGTGAGCACGGTATGCTGTACCAATCCCCCTGACTGAACCAAGTGGAGCCAAACAGGTGGAGGGTGGGGTTGGCAGAGCAGAAATACTTTGGTGCTGAACCGGCTTCGCTTTATATAAACAGACCTGAATGAACTGTTTTCCTATGAGGTCTAATCCAGACCACATCTCTCAATAACCCGAGGCAAAGCTTTACCACATTTCATAATGAAAAAAAAAAAAAAACTTGCAGCCATCATAATAATAAAGAGTTTCAAATCTAATCTTGCTCACATGGAATGTCATGTTTTTAGGCTGAGCAGATCTCTATAATAATAGATATTAAGAAACATTTCAGTCAATGTCATTGGATACATTTGATCCATTGTTAATAAAGGGTTTGTTGGTGGCCCACTCTACGATGGTGTAGAAATATTCCAGAGTAAAGGGTCTGTTGGTGGCCCACTCTACGATGGTGTAGAAATCTTACAGAGTAAAGGGTCTGTTGGTGGCCCACTCTACGATGGTGTAGAAATCTTACAGAGTAAAGGGTCTGTTGGTGGCCCACTCTACGATGGTGTAGAAATCTTACAGAGTAAAGGGTTTGTTGGTGGCCCACTCTACGATGGTGTAGAAATATTACAGAGTAAAGGGTCTGTTGGTGGCCCACTCTACGATGGTGTAGAAATATTACAGAGTAAAGGGTCTGTTGGTGGCCCACTCTACGATGGTGTAGAAATCTTACAGAGTAAAGGGTCTGTTGGTGGCCCACTCTATGATGGTGTAGAAATCTTACAGAGTAAAGGGTCTGTTGGTGGCCCACTCTACGATGGTGTAGAAATCTTACAGAGTAAAGGGTCTGTTGGTGGCCCACTCTATGATGGTGTAGAAATCTTACAGAGTGTGGCTTTAACAATTCCTAAATTATTCAAAAACACTTAAGTGTAGGGGTACGTTTGAGTTGTAAGGCTAAAGCAGAGGACTGTAGACAAAAGTTGACGAAGTCAGGAAGGTGCATTTGCGACAGTCAAGTCTGACACTGTTGTGGTTTTCAACAGCAAGGCTCAGATAAGCATGGCAGTGTTAACGTAATTGACATCGTTTATAAAAGTATTTCTCTATAATTTCAAAATAATCTCCAACCCCATATCACACACTCACAACCTGAAATAATATATGTAGCCTACATTGTACAATCAATTGGCGAGAGAGAGCCCCAAATATCACATTTAAATGTGTATTTATCCACTATACATGAATCGCGGCAAAGTTGGTTCCGGTTTCAGTCACGTCTTTTGAGCCACGTGGGTCAAACTTCAATACCCTAATGATTGGTTGACAACAAAGCCTCCCACAATGCAGGTGATGGCTGCAGGATGAAGCTGGTGAATAGCAAATACAGAAACTTGACTGCATTGACTGCAGTAAAAGAAATGAACTTTGAACACTGGTTTTTGTCAAGTTTATGCAGTCTGACAATTTTTGATCTCCATAATGTAACACACTGTGAAAGACGAACGATGGTCTTGACATAACTGCTCCGCGCGAACCTAGAACTTCAGTAGCCCCTTTAAAGCCAATATCAAGAATTCATTCATTTTGGGACTTTCAAATTAATAACATAGGCCATCAGGGCAGATTTTGACTTGAATAATTACTAATAATTTGTAGACTGCAAATTGACCAAACAGATATTACATTTGATTCAAACATAATTTCAAACCTTGCTTACATTTGTATATAACCACATACAGTGGGGCAAAAAAAGTATTTAGTCAGCCACCAATTGTGCAAGTTCTCCCACTTAAAAAGATGAGAGGCCTGTAATTTTCATCATAGGTACACTTCAACTATGACAGACAAAATGAAAAAAAAACAATCCAGAAAATCACATTGTATGATTTTTAATGAATTTATTTGCAAATTATGGTGGAAAATAAGTATTTGGTCAATAACAAAAGTTTATCTCAATACTTTGTTATATAGCCTTTGTTGGCAATGACAGAGGTCAAACGTTTTCTGTAAGTCTTCACAAGGTTTTCACACACTGTTGCTGGAATTTTGGCCCATTCCTCCATGTAGATCTCCTCTAGAGCAGTGATGTTCTGGGGCTGTTGCTGGGCAACACAGACTTTCAACTCCCTCCAAAGATTTTCTATGGGGTTGAGATCTGGAGACTGGCTAGGCCACTCCAGGACCTTGAAATGCTTCTTACGAAGCCACTCCTTCGTTGCCCGGGCGGAGTGTTTGGGATCATCGTCATGCTGAAAGACCCAGCCACATTTCATCTTCAATGCTCTTGCTGATGGAAGGAGGTTTTCACTCAAAATCTCACAATACATGGCCCCATTCATTCTTTCCTTTACACGGATCAGTCGGCCCGGTCCCTTTGCAGAAAAACAGCCCCAAAAGCATGATGTTTCCACCCCCATGCTTCACAGTAGGTATGGTGTTCTTTGGATGCAACTCAGCATTCTTTGTCCTCCAAACAC
Source organism: Oncorhynchus nerka (assembly GCF_034236695.1). Lineage (NCBI taxonomy): Eukaryota > Metazoa > Chordata > Actinopteri > Salmoniformes > Salmonidae > Oncorhynchus > Oncorhynchus nerka. The sequence goes on along the minus strand of NC_088412.1, from coordinate 46,699,228 downwards.
GACGTGTTGAGTTTTTACCAAAAAGTTATATTTTGGTTTCATCTGACCATATGACATTCTCCCAATCTTCTTCTGGATCATCCAAATACTCTCTAGCCTGGACATGTACTGGCTTAAGCAGGGGGACACGTCTGGCACTGCAGGATTTGAGTCCCTGGCGGCGTAGTGTGTTACTGATGGTAGGCTTTGTTACTTTGGTCCCAGCTCTCTGCAGGTCATTCACTAGGTCCCCCCGTGTGGTTCTGGGATTTTTGCTCACCGTTCTTGTGATAATTTTGACCCCACGGGGTGAGATCTTGCGTGGAGCCCCAGATCGAGGGAGATTATCAGTGGTCTTGTATGTCTTCCATTTCCTAATAATTGCTCCCACAGTTGATTTCTTCAAACCAAGCTGCTTACCTATTGCAGATTCAGTCTTCCCAGCCTGGTGCAGGTCTACAATTTTGTTTCTGGTGTCCTTTGACAACTCTTTGGTCTTTGCCATAGTGGAGTTTGGAGTGTGACTGTTGTGGACAGGTGTCTTTTATACTGATAACAAGTTCAAACAGGTGCCATTAATACAGGTAACGAGTGGAGGACAGAGGAGCCTCTTAAAGAAGAAGTTACAGGTCTTTGAGAGCCAGAAATCTTGCTTGTTCGTAGGTGACCAAATACTTATTTTCCACCATAATTTGCAAATAAATTCATTAAAAATGTGATTTTCTGGATTTTTTTCTCATTTTGTCTGTCATAGTTGAAGTGTACCTATGATGAAAATTACAGGCCTCTCTCATCTTTTTAAGTGGGAGAACTTGCACAATTGGTGGCTGACTAAATACTTTTTTGCCCCACTGTATATCTTTCTATTCTGTGTGTTAGGTGTAACAATAGTATTGTTATGTGTTGCAGTGGGGACACTAATGTGTGCAACACTTGCTCCTACCATTCTACTGCAGTGACCAGCGTCTCTATTGATGATGAGATGTTGACTGTTAATAAACAATAGTTAAGCAGCTGAAATGCTTTAACCGTCCTATCTGAAAAGAGACAGAACAGATATGAAATATGGTGACAGCGGCAGGAAAATTACTTTCGCCATCGAGAGGCTGTGAGCAGCAAACTTGGAAGTGACTCGCCAACAGTGAGCTATGTAGCTATATAGCAAGAAGGCCACCTAAACGGGTGACGCAGAGATAAACCACATTGCAAGATGGAGAGCGCGCTTGATTTAAAACCACCAACAACTTGAGAGCCGGAAATCGTGGAAAGAGGAGTTGACACTCTACCTGGTTCTTACTACACTAGAGGATGTGGAGGAGACCGTGAAAGTGAAACTTTTCTACCATCTCATTGGAGAGAGTGGTAGGAAGCTGTGTGAGACAATGACGTGTTCAATGTCCGCGAGGTCGTCGGTGAACCAGTTTATTGAGGCGTTTGACGCGCAATTGCAACCCAAAATTGAATGAGACTGTTGAGAGGTCAAGGAACTGATGAAGGTATTGATAAATATGTGACATGTTTTAAAACGCTAGCCAGTACATGTAATTTCGGTGATATTAAAGACTCGTTGATCCATGATAGAATTGTATGTGGCACATGCGACTTTCATCTTAGAGAGAGACTGCTAAGAGAGGATAACCTGACAGACAAATGTATGCCGATATGTAGATCTGTTCTGTCGATCTGAGTTGTCACGTAATAACAGTAAAACAATTCAAGGTAATGCAGTTGAGGAAGTACATGCAATAGAACATACAACAAAGAAAGAAAAGGACTAGTATCCAAAATCTCTATATATAATCTCTGTATCGCAAACTCTGTGGGGAAACACATGAGAGGAGTAAAAACAAATGGGCAGCTTTTGGAAGCAGTGTAAAAAGTGTGGGAAGGACAATCGTTTTGCTGCAAAGTGCATGTCAAAGCAAGGGAAAGGAAAAATGAGTGCATAACGTGACAGACAGATGAGGACACTCTGAGTGTTACTACAGACAAGAGACCTAGTCAGTTATTTGCAGCAAATGATCATTGTCAAAGAACTTGTGAGATTCCAGTTAGATTGTGGAGCAAGCTGTAATATTATCCCAATAAATCCTAGTGATGTACAGCAAGAGCTCACGACAGTCACTGGGCAAATGCAAGATTCAACTGAGGAATCCAGGAAACAAGATACTGCGCCGCCTGTCTAGAGTTTGACGAGGTCTCTACAGTGCCAATACTAGGAAGTAAAGCAGATCAGGCCATGAACCTAGAGAAATGGCGGTTTACATTTTTTTGTTGTTGCTGTGGATAGCATTGTGACAGAGGGTACGGACACAGATGCTCAGTGAACTATGGAGAACATAAAAAGATGATATTCAGATGTCTTCACAGGAGACGATGTCTGTAAGGAAACTACAAAATCGAGATTGACCACAAGGTGGAGCCAATGAAACTACCTAAAAGCAGTGTTCCAGTCACAATGATGAAGCCATTGAAAGAAGGCAGAGCAGCCATCAGGACAGGAGGATTGTCACACCGGTGGAGAAAAGAACCCGATTGGATAAGCAGCCTTGTGATTGTGAAGAAACCAAATGGTAAACGGAGAATATATATAGACCCCATACCATTGAACAAGGCACTAAAGAGAAGTCACTTTCCTCTACCAACAATCAATGTATTCACAGTGTGTGATGTCAAGAATGGTTTCTGGCACTTACAGCTAGAAGAAGAGTCAAGCTATCTGACTACATTCTCTACACCGTGTGGCAGGTACAGATGGTTGAAGATGCCGATGGGGATTAGCCCGGCACCTGAAATGTTCCAAAGGAAATTGAGCCAAGAGCTGGAGGGAATACACGTCATCGCAGATAATATTTTGATTACAGGAGCGGGTGATAAGCTGGAGATAGTAAACAGGATGTTGAGAAACTGAGGGCATTCCTAAACAGATGCAGAGAAAAGAACATAAAGCTGAACTCAGACTGGTTCCGCCTGAGAAGAAAATAGGTTCCATACTTTGGACACCTACTGATATCAGAAGGACTCTAAATCAACCCGGAGAAGTTTGATGCCGAGACAGACGGATGTGAAAGGAGTACAACAACTACTTTGTGTGGTGAACTATCTGCCAAAGTTCTACAAACACTTATCTGACAGGTGTGTTACTGGGACAGCTGACGCACAAAGAAAATCTATGGGACTGGAGTGAGATGCACAAACAGGCGTTCCTCAAGATCAAAGAAACCAATGCCAACGCACCAGTACTGAAGTACTATGACCCTGAAGATGTTTTATTTTCTATATATTTTTTTACCTTTAATTAAGCAAGTTAGTTCATTCTTATTTACAATGAGGGCCTACCCCGGATGACACTAGGCCAATTGTGCGCTGCCCTACGGGACTCCCAATCACGGCTGGATGTGATACAGCCTGGATTCAAACCAGGGACTGTTGTGACGCCTCTTGCACTGAGATGCAGTGCCTTAGACCGCTCTGCCACTCGGGAGATGAACTGACACTACAGCACGATGCCTCGAGAGACAGGACTAGGCGTTGCCTTGATGCAAAGTGGGAAACCTATAGCATTTGGGAATCGAGCAAAAATAGAGATAGGCCCAAATAGAAAAATAACGTTTGGCAATTGCTTTCTGCATGGAGAAATTCCAACAGTATTCTTATGGCCGGAGAGTGAGTGGACATTCTGACCATAGGCCACTGGAGAGCATTGTGAGGGAGTCTTTGCTGAGCACACCAAAGAGACGTTGCTCAAACTACAGAAATATGACATTGAGGTTACATATGTTCCTGGGAAGGACATGTTGCTTGCCGATATTCTGAGCTGATCATACTTACCAGGAAGTACCGCAGAAGGATCAGTTGAAGCTGAAATGGTCCAATACCTACACATCTCAGAGGAGAAGCTCAAAGCTAGTCACTCTGAAACCACAAAAGACAAGAAAACACTGATACAGACCATTCAGTCGGGAGAAAGAAGAACATGGATACACAGAACAATGTCATACACTACTACTCATTTCAAGATGAACTGAGTGTTCAAGTTGAAATCATATTCAGAGGAGAAAGAGCAGTTATTCCAGACACACTCAGAGGTGAAATAACTAACCAGATTCACTTTTCTCACACTCAGAGATGAAATAACTAACCAGATTCACTTTTCTCACACTCAGAGGTGAAATAACTAACCAGATTCACTTTTCTCACATTTGGATTGAAGGATGCCTCAGGAGGTCAAGAGAATGTGTATACTGGCAAGGCATGAACGAACAGGTTAGGACATTCATAGAAAAGTGTGACGTCTGCAGGATGCAAAACAACTAAAAGAGACACTTTGTCCACATGAGCTGCCTAGCCGACCATGGGAAAATGTAGGCACAGACCTGTTTACCTTTGACAACAGAGATTATCTGATTACTTTCCAACTTCTGGGAAATTGACTACTTACCTGTCCACTACTGTGATGCGCAAGGGATACCAGACGTCTGTTTCTCTGATAATGGATCTCAGTTTTCCTCCCATGATTTCAAAAGATTCAGTGAACTGTAGGAATTCAAACACAAGACCTCGTCACCTGATTACCCTCAAAGTAACGGGAAAGCATAGTCAGCCGTGAAGGGGAGGCAGGTACTAGTGGTTAGAGCGTTGAACTAGTAACGGAAAGGTTACGAGATCGAATCCCCAAGCTGACAAGGTAAAAATCTGTTGTTCTGCCCCTGAACAAGGCAGTTGACCCACTGTTCCTAGGCCATCATTGAAAATCAGAATTTGTTCTTAACAGACTTGCCTAGTTAAATAAAGGTACAAAAAATAATAATAATAAGACGGCAAAACATCTGATGCTGAAACAGCAGACAAAGACCCTTACCTGGCTATAGTGGATCATCGCAATACACCTTCGCAAGGACCGAAACGCGAGCCCAGCTCAAAGACTGCTGAGTAGGAGAACCAGAACCCTGCCCATAAGGGACAGTCTTCTACAACCAGAGATTGAAAAGGCGCATTCGGGAACTAGTTCTGTATGATAGCGGGTGGCCTAAACTGCGTCGTATGCCATTACCTAGAGCAAGTTGTAATCTTAAGTGACATCACTCGCTCTCACTAGGGCACACCACTAACTAGCTAACCATTTCACACAGTTTACACACGTTTAAAGACATCCCTGCCACTTCAGCACAAGCGAGCTCTTATAAGACAGGGCAATTTTATACATCCTGGCGCAAGGTTTGGAAAAATAGCAGAGTGACGGTTTAACAAGTTGAAATGGCCAACGAGTATGCTTCAGAATTGCACTGGCCGAAAAAATAAGATAAATAATTTTGCAGGTTTTCCTACTTACAAAGCATGTAAAGGTCTGTCACTTTTATCATAGGTACACTTCAACTGTGAGAGACGGAATCGAAAACAAAAATCCAGAAAATCACATTGTGTGATTTTTAAGTAATTCATTTGCATTTTATTGCATGACATAAGTATTTGATACATCAGAAAATCAGAATCTAATATTTGGTACAGAAACCTTCGTTTGCAATTACAGAGATCAAGATTACAGTTTCATGTAGTTCTTGACCAGGTTTGCACACACTGCAGCAGGGATTTTGGCCCACTCCTCCATACAGACCTTCTCCAGATCCTTCAGGTTTCGGGGCTGTCGCTGGGTAATATGGACTTTCTGCTCCCTCCAAAGATTTTCTATTGGGTTCAGGTCTGGAGACTGGCTAGGCCACACCAGGACCATGAGATGCTTCTTACGGAGCCACTCCTTAGTTGCCCTGGCTGTGTGTTTCGGGTTGTTGTCATGCTGGAAGACCCAGCTTCAATGCTCTTACTGAGGGAAGGAGGTTGTTGGCCAAGATCTTGCGATACATGGCCCCATCCATCCACCCCTCAATACGGTGCAGTCGTCCTGTCCCCTTTGCAGAAAATCTTCCCCAAAGAATGATGTTTCCACATCCAAGCTTCATGGTTGGGATGGTGTTCTTGGGGTTGTACTTATCCTTCTTCTTCCTCCAAACACGGCGAGTGGAGTTTAGACCAAAAAGCTCTATTTTTGTCTCATCAGACCGCATGACCTTCTCCCATTCCTCCTCTGGATCATCCAGATGGTCACTGGCAAACTTCAGATGGGCCTGGACATGCGCTAGCTTGAGCAGGGGGACCTTGCGTGCGCTGCAGGATTTTAATCCATGACGGCGTAGTGTGTTACTAATGGTTTGCTTTGAGACTGTGGTCCCAGCTCTCTTCAGGTAATTGACCAGGTCCTGCCGTGTAATTCTGGGCTGATCCCTCACCTCCCTCATGATCATTGATGCCCCACGAGGTGAGATCTTGCATGGAGCCCCAGACCGAGGGTGATTGACCGTCATCTTGAACTTCTTCCATTTTCTAATAATTGTGCCAACAGTTGTTGCCTTCTCACCAAGCTGATTGCCTATTGTCCTGTAGCCCATCCCAGCCTTGTGCAGGTCTACAATTTTATCCCTGATGTCCTTACACAGCTCTCTAGTCTTGGCCATTGTAGAGAGGTTGGAGTCTGTTTGATTGAGTGTGAGGACAGGTGTCTTTTAAACAAGTAACGAGTTCAAACAGGTGCAGTTAATACAGGTAATGAGTGGAGAACAAGAGGGCTTCTTAAATAAAAACTAACAGGTCTGTGAGAGACAGAATTCTTACTGGTTGGTAGGTGATCAAATACTTATGTCATGCAATAAATTGCAAATGAATTACTTAAAAATCATACAATGTGATTTTCTGGATTTTTGTTTTAGATTCTGTCTCTCACAGTTGAAGCGTACCTATGATAAAAATTACAGACCACTACGTGCTTTGTAAGTAGGAAAACCTGCAAAATCGGCAGTGTATCAAATACTTGTTCTCCCCACTGTACATGCAAAATACAAGGTCAGTACCGATATCAATGTAAAGGGATACTGATGATAGCTGAGGTAGATATGTACGTCACGGGTAAAAGTGCCTGAGAAGCAGGAAAAATATAATAAATAGTAGCAGTACAGTGCCTTCAGAAAGTATTCACACACCTTGACTTTTTCCACATTTTGTTGTGTTGAGATTTTGTGTCACTGGCTTTCACACACTATGCCATAATGTCAAAGTAGAATTATGTTTTAAGACATTTTTACAAATTAATGCAAATTGAAAAGCTGAAATGTATTGAGCCAGTAAGTATTAGACACCTTTGCAAGCCTAAATAAGTCCATGAGTAAAACTATGCTTAACAAGTCACATAACAAGTTACATGCACTTTGTACAGTAATAGTGTTTAACATGTTTTTGAATGACTACCTCATCTCTGTACCCCACACAAACAGATAATTGTAAGGTCCCTCAGTTGAGCAGTGCATTTCAAACACAGATTCAACCACAACAACCAGGGTTGAATCTGCCTCACAATGAAGGGCAGATGGAAAAAAAGAAGCAGACATGAAGCATGAAGTTTATTTTTATTTTTATTTATTTTTTTACCCTTTTCTTCGTGGTATCCAATTATTGTAGTAGCTACTATCTTGTCTCATCGCTACAACTCCCGTACGGGCTCGGGAGAGACGAAGGTTGAATGTCACGTCCTCCGATACACAACCCAACCAGCCGTACTGCTTCTTAACACAGCGCGCATCCAACCCGGAAGTCAGCCGCACCAATGTGTCGGAGGCTACACCGTGCACCCGGCAACCTTGGTTAGCGCGCACTGCGCCCGGCCCGCTACAGGAGTCGCTGGTGCGCGATGAGACAAGGACATCCCTACCGACCAAGCCCTCCCTAACCCGGACTACGCTAGGCCAATTGTGCGTCGCCCCACGGACCTCCCGGTCGCGGCCAGTTACGACAGAGCCTGGGCGCGAAACCAGGGACTCTGATGGCACAGCTGGCGCTGCAGTACAGCGCCCTTAACCACTGCGCCACCCGGGAGGCCCAGCATGAAGTTTTTAATTACACTACATTCACTACAAAGATACATCGTCCTTCTTAATTAACTCAGTTGCCAGAGAAGGAAACTGCTCTGGGATTTCACCATGAGGCCAATGGTGAATTTAAAACAGTATATTTGTTTACAACATTTTAGAGAAATATGCTTTTTGTGTGTATGGACATTTCTGTGATCTTTCATTTCAGCTCATGAAATATGGGACTAACACTTTTTTAATTTTTTTATTTTTATTTCACCTTTATTTAACCAGGTAGGCTAGTTGAGAACACCTTTATTTAACCAGGTAGGCTAGTTGAGAACAAGTTCTCATTTGCAACTGCGACCTGGCCAAGATAAAGCATAGCAGTGTGAACAGACAACACAGAGTTACACATGGAGTAAACAATTAACAAGTCAATAACACAGTAGAAAAAAAATGGGCAGTCTATATACAATGTGTGCAAAAGGCATGAGGAGGTAGGCGAATAATACAATTTTGCAGATTAACACTGGAGTGATAAATGATCAGATGGTCATGTACAGGTAGAGATATTGGTGTGCAAAAGAGCAGAAAAGTAAATAAATAAATAAAAAACAGTATGGGAATGAGGTAGGTGAAAATGGGTGGGCTATTTACCAATAGACTATGTACAGCTGCAGCGATCGGTTAGCTGCTCGGATAGCTGATGTTTGAAGTTGGTGAGGGAGATAAAAGTCTCCAACTTCAGCGATTTTTGCAGTTCGTTCCAGTCACAGGCAGCAGAGTACTGGAACGAAAGGCGGCCAAATGAGGTGTTGGCTTTAGGGATGATCAGTGAGATACACCTGCTGGAGCGCGTGCTACGGATGGGTGTTGCCATCGTGACCAGTGAACTGAGATAAGGCGGAGCTTTACCTAGCATGGACTTGTAGATGACCTGGAGCCAGTGGGTCTGGCGACGAATATGTAGCGAGGGCCAGCCGACTAGAGCATACAAGTCGCAGTGGTGGGTGGTATAAGGTGCTTTGGTGACAAAACGGATGGCACTGTGATAGACTGCATCCAGTTTGCTGAGTAGAGTGTTGGAAGCCATTTTGTAGATGACATCGCCGAAGTCGAGGATCGGTAGGATAGTCAGTTTTACTAGGGTAAGCTTGGCGGCGTGAGTGAAGGAGGCTTTGTTGCGGAATTGAAAGCCGACTCTTGATTTGATTTTCGATTGGAGATGTTTGATGTGAGTCTGGAAGGAGAGTTTGCAGTCTAGCCAGACACCTAGGTACTTATAGATGTCCACATATTCAAGGTCGGAACCATCCAGGGTGGTGATGCTAGTCGGGCATGCGGGTGCAGGCAGCGATCGGTTGAAAAGCATGCATTTGGTTTTACTCGCGTTTAAGAGCAGTTGGAGGCCACGGAAGGAGTGCTGTATGGCATTGAAGCTCGTTTGGAGGTTAGATAGCACAGTGTCCAATGACGGGCCGAAAGTATATAGAATGGTGTCGTCTGCGTAGATATTGATTGATTCATTGATATATACAGAGAAAAGAGTCGGCCCGAGAATTGAACCCTGTGGCACCCCCATAGAGACTGCCAGAGGACCGGACAGCATGCCCTCCGATTTGACACATTGAACTCTGTCTGCAAAGTAATTGGTGAACCAGGCAAGGCAGTCATCCGAGAAACCGAGGCTATTGAGTCTGCCAATAAGAATATGGTGATTGACAGAGTCGAAAGCCTTGGCGAGGTCGATGAAGACGGCTGCACAGTACTGTCTTTTATCGATGGCGGTTATGATATCGTTTAGTACCTTGAGCGTGGCTGAGGTGCATCCGTGACCGGCTCGGAAACCAGACTTTACATGTTGCATTTACTTTTGTTCAGTATACATTAATGTGGGCGCTACCATAATTACGGATAGTCCTGAATTTATCGTGAATAATGATAAGTGATAAAGTTAGACCAACAGTATCATACCCCCCTCAAAAATGCTCACCTCTCCTTTTATGGTAATGGGGAAAAGTTAGCATGTCTTGGGGGTACGATATTTGAATTCAGGCTGTAGCACAAAATGTGAAAAAACACCACTTGATGGCAGTAGCTAACTACTGTAGCTATATAGCCAGCAAAGCTAACTACTGTAGCTATATAGCCAGCAAAGCTAACTACTGTAGCTATATAGCCAGCAAAGCTAACTACTGTAGCTATATAGCCAGCAAGCAAAATAATTGCAAACGGGTTAGCATCTAAATACTAGCTTGTTAGGAACATATTTCCTCCAACTCTAGGAACGTATTTCCTCCAATGAAAAGGTGCCCCGGTCCCAAAGCACACATTTTCTGGAGACTTGTGGGCAGAATGCTGATGACGTCTCCCACTGTATGCACTTTTGGTAGCCTGATTGCATCCAGACTGAGGAGAAATCTGCAACAAAAATGAGTCCCTGACCACGTCCTGAGGTGGTCAGTCAGATCTGAACACAATCAAACCACAAAGCAACTTTTGTGCATCCAGACCTGTCTTTTCAACGTGATCTTGGTATTCTGATAGCAGAAGTTGCATGTAAGTGTCAAGTGTACCACACGGCCTGATATGATTGTATCCCGCAGTATGAGCCTCTTGTCTTCCTACCCTAGGCTGAGTTAGCAGCCCTGGGCTCCACTTTATCAACTCAGATCACCCCTCTTGGTCTATCTCTACTTGCCACAGAGGTTAGCTCACTCCTTCCTACTGTTAACACTTTATGGGTAGTTTGTGACAAGATATACTATGCGTCAGCAGGGGCTATTTTTGTGTACAACACCAAATGAGCAATCCATTGTGTATTAATAGTCTGCTCTGCACTTTTTTAGCGCGGCCTGGCTCTTACTACATGTTATCTCGCCTTTCACGCTGAATAAGTTCAGACACGGGGTATAATAGCGTCTGGTCCTCCCTTTCTAGTTGACCAAACAACAGCCTCACGGGCGAGTCACACTCTCTAAGTCCCAGGTATAGGGTTTCAGCTAAGACTCATTTCATGAAATTCATTCTTAGCTGAAAGCAGGGGTTCAGCACTTTGTCATTCAGTGCTCCTTTTCTGTGTTTTTTACAGTTACCCTCGAGCTCCTCTGTGGTTTCCTGATGGAGCCCACAATATGGTCTGGCTGCGGGACACCTAAGGTGAACCCCCTGAACCTGTAGTTGTTATAATGCTACATTTCTTCTTCAGCACTTAATTCATCAAATCATTTAACTAGTTATTGACAACCAGTAACACTTCTTTTTGGGTTCCACAGTTTCATAATGGGGGTGAAGGTTCACTTTTCAAAAGGACAACGACCCTAAGCACACAGCCAAGACAACGCAGGAGTGGCTTTGAGACAAGTCTCTAAATGTCCTTGAGGGGCCCAGCCAGAGCCCGGACTTGAACTCGATCGATCATCTCTGGAGAGACCCGAAAATAGCTGTGCAGCAACGCTCCCCATCCAACCTGACAGAGCTTGAGAGGATCTGCAGAAAAGAATGGGAGAAACTCCCCAAATACACGTGTGCCAAGCTTGTAGCATCATACCCAAGAAGACTCATGACTGTAATCGCTGCTAAAGGTGCTTCAACAAAGCACTGAGTTAAAGGGTCTCAATACTTATGTAAATGTGATATATATTTTTTTTTTATCAGTCGCAAATCCTGTTCTTGTTTTGTCATTATGGTGTATTGTGTGTAGATTGAGGGGGAAAAAACAATTTCATCAATTTTAGAATAAGGGTGGCGCCTCTGAGCTGAGGGGCTCTGGCGCCTCTGGGCTGACTGGCGGCACTGGCGGCCCCTGGCTGACTGGCGGCACTGGCGGCCCCTGGCTGACTGGCGGCACTGGCGGCCCCTGGCTGACTGGCGGCACTGGCAGATCCTGGCTGACTGGCGGCACTGGCAGATCCTGGCTGACTGGCGGCACTTGCGGCTCCTGGCTGACTGGCGGCACTGGCGGCTCCTGGCTGACTGGCGGCACTGGCGGCTCCTTGCAGACTGGCAGCACTGGCGGCTCCTTGCAGACTGGCGGCACTGGCGGCTCCTTGCAGACTGGCGGCACTGGCGGCGCTGGGCAGACGGGTGGCTCAGATGGCGCTGGGCAGACGGGTAGCTCAGATGGTGCTGGGCAGACGGGTAGCTCAGATGGCGCTGGGCAGATGGGTAGCTCAGATGGCGCTGGGTAGACGGGAAGCTCCGGCAACGCTGGAGAGGAAGGCTCTGGCAACGCAGGAGAGGAAGGCTCTGGCAGCGCTGGACTGAGTAGCTCTGGCGCCTCTGGAATGAGGGGCTCTAGCGCCTCTGGACTGAGGGGCGGGAGCTCTGGCAGCACCAAACAGGCGGGAGACTCCGGTTGCGCTGGAGAGGAGGAAGGCTCCGGCAGCGCTGGACAGGCGAGGCGCACTGTAGGCCTGATGCATGGTGCTGGCACTTGTGGTACTGGGCCGAGGACACGCACAGGAAGCCTGGTGCGGGGAGCTGCCACCGGAGGGCTGGTGTGTGGAGGTGGTACTGGATAGACCGGACCGTGCAGGCGCACTGGAGCTCTTGAGCACCGAGCCTGCCCAACTTTACCCGGTTGAATGCTCCCGGTCGCCCTGCCAGTGCGGCGAGGTGGAATAGCCCGCACTGGGCTATGCAGGCGAACCGGGGACACCGTGTGCAAGGCTGGTGCCATGTAAGCCGGCCCAAGGAGACGCACTGGGGACCAGATGCGTAGAGCCGGCTTCATGGCACTCCACATAACACGGTGCCTGCCCGCACAGGAAGTTGGCGCAGGTCTCCTACCATTTACATCAGCTCATGAAACACTTTACATGTTGCGTTTATATTTTTGTTTAGTGTAGTTTCCAGTGAATATCCTAGTTTCCCTTGGAGTCTCACTTTTCAGCTATTACACTGCGGTCTTGCACAGTGTGAAGCTGGGATTGCTAGTTTTCTTTTGTACTCACAGTTAAGACAGTAACTAGATTACACTGTGGATCTTAGCAGTGTGTAGCTGGGGTTGGCATATTATTTTGTTACACTGCAGGGTATACACTACCCATCTCTTCTTCCCACAAAGAGAAACTACCATTTCCAGTAGGGCTTTTCACCTTGAGAAATGCGAGGCCCAAAGGCCAAAATGAGAAGTATGTGGAGTCCCCGTGAGCACTGAATATAGTGAGGGAAGGCTACAAACTCCAATTACAATGCCAGCCACCATTATAGGTTTGGCGCCTCAAATATCTCAGGGTCTTCTAGTGTTGAAGCCCTGGTTGTGTTGAAGCCCTGTTTCCGAATGAGTTCAGAGGAAGGAGTGTCAACCTACATCCTATAACCCCTCATTCTGGCCAAGGGTTCTGTCTGACACACACGTAAACCAGCCATTACAGTTGTCCACAGACGCCCCACTCGCTGTTGCGGATGAACTAGGTGCTTCCCCCAGTGTGTTGTGCCCGGCTAGGGCAATGGACACTTACTTTTCACAGACGCAGGCAATACGAAAGCTTTATCATTGTTCGTTTACTATGGTGAGAGAGTTCTGGGCCCTAGCCTATCCGACCAGACTCTCATAATGCATTGTGGACACAGTTACTGCAGCATTTCGGCTGGCCCGCCATCCTTTGCCTTTACTGTGGTGGAACATTCTACTGGTGGAGGAACTGGCTTACCTGTACGATTGGATAGTCTGCCCCACCCAGGGAACAGGCCACAATGGACATGAGGACCATCTTGAACTACATTTGAGTTCTGGGCCACACCCTAAACGAGGGAAAGTGTCACCTGACCCACTCACGGAAGGTGATCTACCTCGAGATGTTCATAGACTCTACTCTCATGAGGTCACGTCTCCCTCAGGTGAGAGTAACAAAATCATATCCTACCTCAACTGTTGCCGGCTCGGACGAGCCATGTCGGTGTTAAAGTGCCAACTGTCGTTGGCTTCACTGTTGGTTCAGCTGGGCATTCTCCATCAGGCTACTGGTTCAACCTCCACGGCTGACACCCCAAACAACACAGACACAGTTGGTGTCAACTGTTGGTCCTGAGTGCATGATTAAGGACCTTATCGAAGTGGCTATCTCGCTCCTTCCTGTTAAAGGGGGTGAGCCTGATCAGAGTCCACAGCAGAGCACTGGTGTGCACTGAAGTTTCTCTGACGGGTTGAGGTGCCATGTTCAGAGGCATGGTGGCCAGAGGCCGTTGGAGCCCCCCATCGAGTGTTCAACACATCAATGTTCAGGAGCTCAGTGTGGTTCGCCTAGCTCTTCAACAGTTCCAGCCCTACCTGGTAGGACAGTCTTAACCCTCAGGTGGTGTTACAGCTTTGGGACAGGTTCGGGAGAGCACAGATGAACCTGTTTGCATTTCAGGAGAACACTTATCGCTGGTTCATGATGTCGGACCCTTACGAGGATGCCCTTGCGACGTGCCCAGCAACAACTCTTTACGTTTTCCCACCATTTCCCCTGATCACAGCTATGCTAGACAGGGTCATTATGATTGGCCACCAGCTGCTCTTGATTGCTCCCTGCTGGCCAATACCACCATGGTTCAGCCTTCTGTCTTCTCTCCTCTCAGGGACCCCATGGCAGCTACCCCTGAGGCCTGACCTTCTCTCCAGGCTGAGGGGGGCATTAGTGGACCAGTGTAGGCCTTCAGGACAATGTGGTGAACACGTTGCAGAGAGCCATGGTTTCTTCCACCAATGAGTCATATTAAATGTGGTGGGGCATATTCTGTACCTGTGAAAGCCACATGTGCTAACGGTTTTCACGGTTTTCCGGTTTTCACAGTCACTGTGGGCCGAGTGGCATCCACAATGAGAGTGTATTTTGCCGCTATCTCGACATGCCATGACGAAGGCCAAGAGGGACCCATGGCTGGCTACCCGTTGCTCTCCAAATTTATGAAGGCAGTTCGATGTCTGTGTCCTGCAATGGTTCGCTGGGTGCCATACTGGAACGTTGACGTGGTGCTGTGAGCGCTTGCCAAGCTGCCCTCAAGCTCCGAGTGTCGATGACTTTGAAGCACCTATCCATAAAGGTGGCATTCCTGTTGGCTATTACCTCCACTAAAGAGGGTGAGTGAACTTCATGCTTTTTCAGTGAGCACTGAATGTTTTTCCGAATGGGACCAGACTAAGGTCTTAACCCCTCATTGTTGCCATGGGTCCTGTTTGACAGGTGAACCGTCCCTTATCTGCTCCTTCTGCAGCTCTGAGTGAGCTGGGTGTATTTTTCCCCAGGTGTGCTGTGCCAGGTCAGGGCCTTGGACACTTATATTAAACAGACAGAGGCAATACGGCAGTCTGATCGGATATTTGTTTGCTATGGTGAGAGAGTTCTGGGCCAGAGCCTATTGATACAAAGACTCTCACATTGGATTGTGGACACTATTACTACAGCATATCAGCTGGCAAGCCGGTCTCTGCCGTCTGCTGTAGAGGCGGATTCTACTGGAGGAGTAGCTATATCATAGGCACTTCTCCAAGGAGTTCCCCTCAATGGCCAGTTGGGCATTGTTGTCCCCGCCACTGAGGTCGGAACGGCTGTGCTGGGTGCTGCTTCCGCTACCCTGAGTGGGGACGGAGGGACATAGCATCTATGACTGCCCTGAGCTCAGTCCGACGGGACTTTGCTCTCTAACTGGCCCTTATCTAGTTCACAGATGAATCTGGTGTTGTGATACCATATTGGAATGATCCAATATAGTGTTACATAACGAAGGCTATGTATGTAACCACAGTTAGCTGAGCTATTGGATCACTCCAATCCTCTTTGTCTGTGATCTACGAAAAAGACATGCGGTGGAAGTAGTGCAGCCGCAGCTATTTAAGTGGGTCAGCCCCAGCACGACCCGATACAAGGGACTAATCTGAAATTCTCGGAACGTATCCTGCCGTATCAGGCGGATACCATATTGGAGTGATCCAATAGCTCGCTTAACCGTGGTAACATACGTAACCTTTGTTTGTGAATTGGACCTCCTCTTCAGATGGCAATCAAACTGCATCCGGTTTTGGTGGGGATTACCCTGAGGGAAAATGGCTAGTGCGAGGGCCGAGGGGGTAAAAATCAACATGTTTGAACTGTAGCCAAATTGTTGTTGTGTCACGATGGGTGGTTGTCCATTGGATTATATGTCGCGCTGGAAGCGTGGGTAACACAAGTTGAGAGAAGTATATTTTATTTCCAGACAAAAATGTATTTTTCATTTATTCCAGCATAGGGCAATCTGCAGTTGCTACATCCATTTTTGGACTCATAAATGGGTAGTTTTATTTACACAAATACATGTTCCACAATGGAGCACTTTGACGGTTTACAATAGAGAACAATGAATTGCAGTGCAGCTTACGTAAGATAAACAAAAACTGAACAACTAGCCCGTCTAGTGTCAGTTTAAAAGCACAACTAATGACGGTATTGGACTTTTTCTGTAGCGTTCAGTGTTATATCTTTTATTTATTCACTATGCAGATTCTGTCTCAAAACCTTTCATTAAAGGAAGCAAATCAAACGAAACGGTGACGAAACGGACCTACTTGAATTTGTCCAATAGAAACTCTAGTTTTAGGTGCAAAACGCAACTTTTTGGACTAATGGTAGGCTAGCGGTTCAGAGCGTTGGGCCAGTAACCGAAAGGTTGCTGTTTCGAATCCCCGAGCTGACTAGATGAAAAATCTGTCGATGTGCCCTTGAACAAGGCGGTTAACTCTAATTACTCCTGTAAGTGGCTCTGAATAAGAACATCTGCTAAATCATTTTTTTTAAAGATATATATATTGTGTTGACTGTTTTCCCGTAGTTGCCCACACTCCCTTGTCCTTACTCTCGATCTCTGATCCCTTGTAGGTCAGCTGGATACATTTTTTTTCGACCTCTGCAGCTTGAGAGCAAGTTTCAGACAAAGCTTCTCACGTCTCTGCTGCAATGAATGATATGTGGGCCGACACATTGATTCTTGAAAAATATATCTCATAAATGGATCTTAGCTTAACTGTACCCCCATTAGAACCCAACATATAAGTTTGTTTTACTCCAACGTTTGTAACCAAAGTAAATGGAATGAACAAAACACTGTGGTCCTACAGCCTCAAAACACGGTTAAAACTATCATTTTGATATCATGGCGGGTCAGCCCTTGCATCCATACGTCTTGCATCCATACCCTTGTATCCATACCTCTATGAATTTGAGAGTGGTAACATTTCTCCTGACCCATCCCTAAGCTTTTTACCAAAACGGGGGCGGGAAGAACCCTTTGTTTCACTGTGGATTGCCTCAGCAGCCCTTTTTCTGCAGTCAAATGACCTAGTGGCCTCGTGGGTGGAATTGTATTCATATTTTGTATGTTTTCTATGTCAAACGGTTTAGTTATATATTCAGTCTTCTGTGATGTATATAACGTGTAATATTGGGATGCAAACTCAAAATGTAACACATTTCAACTCTATATCTGACACGATACAGGTGTCTTCTTTTGTTTAGGCCCAGGACCACGAGTGTGAGGTGTATACTTTTGTTTCAAAGTAGGTTTGATTAAGGCTACCAGGGAAACACTCTGTGTGACCCTGATTTAGCCCACTGCAGCAAAAGGTAGTATAATATTATATGCAAATGTACAAAGAGAAGCATGTGTTGATCAGTGCAGATTCTTAATGAGCGAGAATTTGAAAAATATACCATACCACTATGGATTAAAGGGAAATGATAGTATCTGTTCGTTTGACTGAATCATTGTAAATAAGCAGCCAGGACCCAAACGATGAACCATCTTCTTGTTTAATGTAGGATATCATCTGTCCAAGATATACATGGACCACGGAGCCATTTGTCAATACAGAGCAAATAATGCAACGCAGGGCATTAAGAGCTGCTGCTGTGGTTCCTTGCTTGGTCAGCAAGCCGACGTTTCGATGGAGCTGAGCTGTGTTCTTCTTGGAGAATCCATTCTGGTCGAGGCTGAGCTGAGCGATACGGAGTGATGTGATGCACCATAGCATGCGCATACTGTGGACCCAGGCTCCGGTACGTAACCTGATTGATTCGATTATTAATGTGTTTATTTATCCTATGCTCCTGTAGACTAGCCTACATAAAACATTACCGGATAAGTTCAAACTAATATTACATTAGGTATTCCAGTCATTTAGCAGACACTCTTATCCAGAGCGTCGTACAGGAGCAATTAGGGGTTAAGTGCTTTGCTCAAGGGCACGTTGACAGATTTTTCCCCTAGTCGTCTCAGGGATTCACACCAGCAACCTTTTCGGTTACTGGCCCGAATAGCACGTGATTTTGACACTGTTGTTCAGTAATTCACCACGATATAAGAGTATTTAATATAAGGCATGATGTTGTACACTATAGAACTATAATTATTCTATGGTTGTTAACCTAGTCTGATGGTGGGCTATGTATGCTATTGAAGGAGATATAGCCTGCTTGCTGATTCCAGGTCAGGTCTGTGTAGGTGGGTGGGTTGTACAGCAGCTCAGAGCTCCGACATGGCTCCCCAGGGTAGCATCATTAGGGGAAATGCATGCAGAGGGAGACAGGGAGAGAGGGATAGAGCGATAGAACGATAGGGTAGTGCACTCCAAGAATGACAAGTATGTCCTGAAGCCTTCGAAATGAAACCCCCAGCATTGTTTTTCTAATTACAGTGGGCAGTGGGGCTTATCATTACACCCCCCTCCTTTCCCATCAGACACACACACGTGCTACAGTGAGTGCTCAATCATACCCTCACAAACAGTAGGAGCCATGTAGGCTACAGGGTCAAGCTGCCCTGCTTTTTAAATCCCCCTCGTTGTTTTGCTTTTTCATCAGTGGGTTTAGTACCCTTTCAGTCTTAAAGCAGCCACGCCACACTGGCTCTTTGCAGTCCAGCTGAAGTCTGTATCTAACAGACACACAGCTGTGTGTGTGTGTGTGTGTGAGATCAGAAACTCAGCACTCTCATTGGACCGGCGCTGAGGAAGTGGGTGTGTCCACACAAGCTAATCTGACCCCGTCAGAGCAGCAGTGCTGGTGTTGTGAAGTACTTTCCCATCCTGTACATTCAGTCCTCTACATTCAATTCAATCATTCCTATGCCTCTGCTCCAGACGCTACAGGTAAGTGTGAGAGAAAGGCACACAGAGAGAGAGACACACACACAGGGAGAGGAGAGACTGACTGAAGCAATGTGCTGTTCCCATCAACACTTCTGAAGCGGACAGCTGGGAAAACAAGCTGCCTTGGAGGTAAGAATATTGGAGAGATTCCTTGTTTCATTCATCTCCTTCTCCCACCCCTCTTCTTTCCTCTCTTCTGCTGGTCTCGGTCTGTTTCCTTAACTGCTACTATCTCAGTCCCCTCATTCCTCTCTTCTTCTCCCACCCCTCTTCTTTCCTCTCTTCTGCTGGTCTCGGTCTGTTTCCTTAACTGCTACTATCTCAGTCCCCTCATTCCTCTCTTCTTCTCCCACCCCTCTTCTTTCCTCTCTTCTGCTGGTCTCGGTCTGTTTCCTTAACTGCTACTATCTCAGTCCCCTCATTCCTCTCTTCTTCTCCCACCCCTCTTCTTTCCTCTCTTCTGCTGGTCTCGGTCTGTTTCCTTAACTGCTACTATCTCAGTCCCCTCATTCCTCTCTTCTTCTCCCACCCCTCTTCTTTCCTCTCTTCTGCTGGTCTCGGTCTGTTTCCTTAACTGCTACTATCTCAGTCCCCTCATTCCTCTCTTCTTCTTTTCTCCTCACATTGTTTCTATCTCTGATCCCCCACTCTCCTTTCTTCCGGTTCTCTGATATCGTGTTTTATTCTCTCCTTGGGGTTTTCAGACTTTCTGAATGTGGTAATAGGATGCCGCCACACACACACACACACACACACACACACACAGCGAGAGATTGAGTGCACGCCGTGTAACTAGTATGGTCCGTCTTTATGGTCTATTAGAGATTTTTACCGTCGTAGTATTCCATATTCTATCCTGTTTGGCGGTTGGCTGTGCTATGTTTTAGTTTACGGTCCTGCTGGGCTGGCTAATGTCTTACAGCTGGCCCTTCTCTCAGCCAACCAGCCTGACACAGTCACACATGTAGCCATACAGGGCAGTGGGGATAAAGTGGGAGAGGGAAAGAGAGATGGAGGGGGGGTGGCGAGAGGGAGGGAGAGCGAGAGAGAGAAATGTAGATGGAGAGAGGTAGGTGAAGATGAATGGAAAGAGAGAAAGCGAGGGAAAGAGATGGAGAAAGAGAGAGAGAGAGCATTGCACTAGGCATCCTTTGCTTGGCTTTTATAACCTGCATTTATTCACACAGCAAGGCTCTTTCCTCCTGTCTGGTTAGTGAGTCTGTGAGTGAGTGAATGCATCGTCCTTCTCAGGCAAGGAACATTCAAGGCAAAACGTTTACATTCTATCTGCTCTCGGCACGGGCTGCCTCTCTACCTCAAATGGCAGAGTGATGCTGAGTTTGTGTTTGACATGCATTTTAAAGGGAACAATCTCAGCATCACTCTGTTACCGTGGAATTGCCCGACTGTTGTTGTTCCTGTGTATGTGGCTATTTTGGTCCGTGTGTTCGTATGTGTTTGTGTCTGTAGGCCTATTTATCTTTGTCTGTAATGTTGTTGTGGTTTATGTGATGCAGTGGCAAGAACAAGTATGTCAACCCTTTGGAAATGCCTGGATTTCTGCATAAATTGGTCATAAAATTTGATCTGATCTTCATCTAGGTCACAACAATAGACGAAACACAGTCTGCTTAAACTAATAACACACAAACAATTATACGTTTTCATGTCTTTATTGAACACACCGTGTAAACATTCACAGTGCAGGGTGGAAAAAGTATGTGAACCCTTGGATTTAATAACTGGTTGACCCTCCTTTGGCAGCAATAACCTCAACCAAACGTTTTCTGTAGTTGAGGATCAGACCTGCACAATGGTCAAGAGGAATTTTAGACCATTCCTCTTTACAAAACTGTCAGTTCAGCAATATTCTTGGGATGTCTGGTCATGCCACAGAATCTCAATTGAGTTGAGGTCAGGACTCTGACTGGGCCATTCTGTTGTCGATGTTTTGGGTCGTTGTCCTGAAGCATCACCCAACTTCTGTTGAGTCCCATGTCTTGATAAACTTGGGAATTCATTTTTTCCGTCAATGATAGCAAGCTGTCCAGGCCCTGAGGCAGCAAAGCAGCCCCAAACCATGATGCTTCCTCCACCATACTTTACAGTTGGGATGAGGTTTTGATGTTGGTAAGCTGTGTGTTCCTTCCCAAACAACTCAACTGTAGTTTCATCTGTCCACAGAATATTTTGCCTGTTGCACTATGGGACATCCAGGTGTACTTTTGCAAACTTTACACGTGCAGAAACGGGTTTTTTTCGACAGCAGTGGATTCTTCCGTGGTGTCCTCCCATGAACACCATTCTTGTTTAGTGTTTTATGCATTGTTGACTCGTCAACAGAGATGTTAGCATATTCCAGAGACTTCTTCTGTAAGTCTTTAGCTGACACTCTAGGATTCTTCTGCACTGTGCATCTTTGCAGGACGGCCAGTCCTAGTGAGAGTAGCAACAGGGCTGAACTTTCTCCATTTATAGACAATTTGTCTTACCATGGACGGATGAACATCAAGGCTTTTAGAGATACTTTTGTAACTCTTTCCAGCTTTATGCAAGTCAACAATTCTTAATCTTAGGTCTTCTGGGATCTCTTTTGTTCGACGCATGGTTCACATCAGGCAATGCTTCTTGTGAATAGCAAACTTAAATTTTGCGAGTGTTTTTTATAGGGCAAGGCAGCTCTAACCAACATCTCCAATCTCGTCTCAGTGATTGGACTCCAGGTTAGCTGACTCCTGACTCCAATTTGTTTTGGGAGAACTCATTAGCCAAGGGGTTCACCTCCTTTTTCCAACCTACACTGTGAATGTTTCAATTGTGTATTCAGTATAGACATTTCTGTTTGTTTGCGTGAGTATGGTTTTTATTGTAGTTTACCAGTGTGTGTGTCTGTGTTAATGTTTTTCTTTGTGTGGTCACCGACAGGAAAGCTCTGTTCGTAGAACTCACTGCTTGTAACAGGAACTTCCAGGTTGACAGAAAGGAGAGCAGTCGTGGATAACATCAATCAAAAATCATTTTGGTTTAATTACAAGTTGCAACGGTGGAGACACCTTCAGCACCAGAAGTCAAGAAAATGAAAAGTCCCTTATACAGTATATTAATCACACGGCACCGAAGGTTCTGTAAATGCCAGCACGGGAGGCTTGTAGGAAGCCATAATTGCAGCTGTTACAGAATCACAGTGTCACAGATACATGATCAGTGTCCTGAAATCCAGTCTGGAGTCAAAATCTTTAACAATCCTAGCTTACACACACCTGGACTTGTGGAGGTGCATGGTTGCCTGTGTGTACCCTATCACTGTTGGCCAAGCGCCTAACACCTCCAGATGGTTCACATTCTCCAGACTCTGGCTCCCGCTGAATATTACTGTAGCTCCCACTGAGACATATATCAACCTGTAGCATGGTGTGTGCGTGTGTGCGTGTGTGTGTGTGTGTGTGTGCGTGTAGGGATTTCAAATGGTTTTATCTTCACAGGATGACTAGAAAAAAGCCTATTTTCTCTCCTTTCACTTACTAGCTCCAGTAGGGCTAAGGAGATTGAATGCCTCTTAATGCCTGCTTGTCTCGCTTCGGGGAGTCAAGCAGCCCAAAACCCCTGGGCGTCAATCATCAAGGCAGGCAGACAGGCAGGCAGGGAGAGAGGCAGAGAAAAAGCCTCCCAGGAATTTCAGAGAGAGTACAGATCATAACTAAGAAAAAATGCCTTGGGATAGTGATGGGTTAATGATGGGATAGTACGACTTCATATAGATGTCCTTAGCTGTTGTTGTGGCTTTGTATCATGTTATTGTGCTGGTGTTCTTCCGATAAGGCCCAAAGTTGTTACTGACCATGTATCGAACTGTGAACACCTTTGGGCCTGGAGTTTTCCTGACCACATGACATGACTTGGTCCTAATTCCTGATGGCACGCTATGTTCCTCCTGTCATTGTTGGAGGCAGTGGGCTTGTGCTCCATCAGGGCTGTTGTCCGGCTGAGCTCACGGTTCTAGCTGTCCTCTATTATGTTCCTTCATATTAAGTCTGGGAATCATACTTTCCGTGCTCTGCTCTGCTCTGAGGCACATCTGCTAGAGGGATTTTAGCCCTGCCTCGCATTGGACTGTATTCTACCAATGTAGAATAGCATTGCAAGGCTACATTGTCACTAGCTTGCCTTGCAGTGTGCACTATACTCTAATAATAGAGATTAGCAGCCCAACATTGCCACTGGAGCAACAATAGCAACACAGAGCTCTAGTACCAGTACATTTCCCTCTCAGGAGACTGAAAAGATTTGGCATGGTTCCCCAGATCCTCAAAAGTTTCTACAGCTGCTCCATCGAGAGCATCCTGACCGGTTGTATCACCGCCTGGTATGGCAACTGCTCGGCATCTGACCGTAAGGCGCCACAGAGGGTAGTGCGTACAGCCCAGTACATCACTGGTGCCAAGCTTCCTGCCATCCAGGACCTATATACTAGGCGGTGTCAGAGGAAAGCCCATAAAATTGTCAGAGACTCCAGGACTCCAAGTTATAGACTATTTTCTCAGCTACCGCACGGCAAGCGATACTGGATAGCTAAATCTAGGACCAAAAGGCTCCTCAACAGCTTCTACCCCCAAGCCATAAGACTGCTGAACAATTCATAAAATTGCCACCGGGCAATTTACATTGACCCCCCCTCCCCCTTTTGTACACTCGCTGTTTGTTTGTTACCTATGCATAGTCACTTCGGCCCCACCTACATGTACAGATTACCTCAACAAGCCTGTACCCCCACACACTGACAAGGTACTGGTGCCCCCTGTATATAACCTCGTTATTGTTATTCTTATTGTGTTACTTTTATTATTACATTTTATTGTAGCCTACTTGTTAAGTATTTTCTTCTTCTTGAACTCCACTGTTGGTTAAGGGCTTGTAAGTAAGCATTTCACGGTGAAGTCTACACTTGTTGTATTCGGGGCATGTGACAAATAAAATGTGATTTGATTTGATTTAGCTGTACAGTGCATTCGGAAAGTATTCAGACCCATTGACTTTCTCCAAATTTTGTTACAATACAGCCTTATTCTAAAATGTATTAAATCTAATGTTTTCATCATCAATCTACACACAATAAATACCCCGTAAAAGACAAAGCAAAAACAGTTTTTCAGAAATTTGTGCAAATGTATTAAAAAAAGAAAACAGAAATTCTTTATTTACATAACTATTCAGACTCTTTGCTATGAGACTCGAAATTGAGCTCAGGTGCATCCTGTTTCCATTGATCCTCCTTGAGATGTTTCTACAACTTGATTGGAGTCCACCTGTGGCAAATTAAATTGATTGGACATGATTTGGAAAGGCACACATCTGTCTATATGAGGTCCCACAGTTGACCAAGGCATGAGGTCGAAGGAATTGTCCATAGAGCTCAGAGAAAGGATTGTGTCGAGGCACAGATCTGGGGAAAGGTACCAAAACATTCCTGCAGCATTGGAGGTCCCCATAAACACAGTGGCTTCCATCATTCTTAAATGGAAGAAGTTTGGAATCACCAAGATTCTTCCTAGAGCTGGCCGGCCAGCCAAACTGAGCAATCGGGGGAGAAGGGCCTTGGTCAGGGAGTTGACCAAGAACCCGATTGTCACCCTAACAGAGCTCCAGAGTTTCTCTGTGGAGATGGGAGAAACTTCCAGAAGGACAACCATCTCTGCAGCACTCCACCAATCAGGCCTTTATGGTAGAGTGGTAAGATGGAAGCCACTCCTCAGTAAAAGACACAAGACGGCCCGCTTGGCGTTT
Source organism: Oncorhynchus nerka (assembly GCF_034236695.1). Taxonomy (NCBI): domain Eukaryota; kingdom Metazoa; phylum Chordata; class Actinopteri; order Salmoniformes; family Salmonidae; genus Oncorhynchus; species Oncorhynchus nerka. Next base: position 46,674,460 of record NC_088412.1, on the reverse strand, counting down.
GCCAAAAGGCACCTAAAGACTCTCAGACCATGAGAAACAAGATTCTCTGCTCTGATGAAACCAAGATTGAACTTTTTGACCTGAATGCCAAGCGTCACGTCTGGAGGAAACCTGTTACCATCCCTACGGTGAAGCATGGTGGTGGAAGCATCATGCTGTGTGTATGTTTTTCAGCAGCAGGGACTGGGAGACTAATCAGGATGTGTGGAAAGATGAATGGGAGCAAAGTACAGGGAGATCCTTGATGAAAACCTGCTCTAGCGCACTCTGGACCTCAGACTGGGGCGAAGGTTCACCTTCCAACAGGACAACGACCCTAAGCACACAGCCAAGACAATGCAGGAGTGGCTTTGGGTTGCCCGGGCAGAGCCTGGACTTGAACCTGATAGAACATCTCTTGTCAGACATGAAAATAGCTGTGCAACGACGCTCCCCATCCAACCTGACAGAGCTTGAGAGGATCTGCAGAGAGGAATGGGAGAAACTCCCCAAATACAGGTGTGCCAAGCTTGTAGCATCATACCCAAGAAGACTCGGGCTGTAATCGCTGCCAAAAGTTATTCAAGAAACAACTGAGTAAAGGGTCTGATTACTTATGTAAATGTGATGTTTTCTTTTCTTTTTTATAAATTAGCAAAAATGTCAGAACCTGTTTTTCTTCATCATGGGGTATTGTGTGTAGAATGATGAGGGAAAAAAAAAATCATACATTTTAAAATAAGGCTGTAACATAACAAAGTGTGAAAAAACTCAAGGAATAATTTCCGAATGCACTGTATATATTCTTTGTGGACAGGCTCCATAGTGGGTGTGTGAGTTGGGAATGTCAGCTGGGCAAGGGTCACCGTAGTTTGGCAAGGGTTAAAGCATTTCCAGGAGGAAATGAGGGATAGACGAATGGACGAGGGCATGCAGGTGATTGCTTGTCCTTTGTTTCCTGCCTGGGTAGGAAATTTCTCAGAGAGTGGACTGAGGAACAATGGATGAGCTCACTTTAAAGTTGGCCCCCAGAGTCTTAATACTGATCTATAATTGGTTCCTATTAGCGGACAGGAAAAAACAAGCCGTGAGAGGACTGCGGAATGGCCATGGGACTGTGATTTTTCTTAGTGGAACCCTCCAAGACCAACTTCCTGTTGGAATCTCCTGTTGGAGCTGGAGGAGACCGCTCCCTGCAGCTGTAGCCACTAGGACAGTGTTAAGTGTGTATTGTGTTTGAAGGGTCCAGTGTGTGTCTGAGCACTTGTGTGTGTATTTGGCTGTGCGACTATAGTCCCTTGGGACCCGGGGTCTGCCCTGCCAGTTGACTGGAGTGTGAGGTGTTCAGAGGAGAGGTGTTCCTCTCCCCGGAAAGACCTGCTGCCAGAAGCACTGATCCTATGGGGGCACAATACAAGAAAAAAGATAGATCATCTTTAATATTGCAGATAGATTGTGGCTCCCATCAATGTAATTGTCTGCATCATTTCCAATCCCCCATATACACTACAGTTCAAAAGTTTGGGGTCACTTAGAAATGTCCTTGTTTTTGAAAGAAAAGCACATTTCTATGTCCGGTGTCTGTGTTTTCTTGCCCATCTAAATCTTTTCTTTTTATTGGCCAGTCTGAGATATGGCTTTTTCTTTGGGATGCTGGGCTTCTAGACAGAGTTGCAGAGTCGCCTCTTCACTGCACTGTTGACGTTGAGACTGGTGTTTTGCGGATACTATTTAATGAAGCTGCCAGTTGAGGACTTGTGAGGCGTCTGTTTCTCAAACTAGACACTCTAATGTACTTGTCCACCGGGGCCTCCCACTCCTCTTTCTATTCTGGTCAGAGCCAGTTTGCACTGTTCTGTGAAGGGTTGCCTTGTACAAGATCTTCAGTTTCTTAGCAATTTCTCGCATGGAGTAGCCTTCATTTCTCAGAACAAGAATAGACTGATGAGTTTCAGAAGAAAGTTATTTGTTTCTGGCCATTTTGAGCCTGTAATCGAACCCACAAATGCTGATGCTCCAGATACTCAACTAGTCTAAAGAAGGCCAGTTTTATTCCCTCTTTAATCAGCACAACAGTTTTCAGCTGTGCTAACATAGTTGCAAAATGATCAATTAGCCTTTTAAAATAATGAACTTGGATAAGCTAACACAACATGACATTGGAACACAGGAGTGATGGTGGCTCTGTATGCCTCTGTATGCCATAAAAAATCAGCCGTTTCCAGCTACAATAGTCATTTACAACATTAACAATGTCTACACTGTATTTCTGATCAATTTGATGATATTTTAATGGACAAAATAATAGCTTTTTATTCAAAAACAAGTACATTTCTAAGTGACACCAAACTTTTGAAAGTTACTGTATATATTTGTAAATATACAGTACCAGTCAAAAGTTTGGACACAGCTACTCATTCAAGGGTTTTTTCTTAATTTGTACTATTTTCTACATTGTAGAATAATAGTGAAGACATCAAAACTACAAAAAAACACATATGGAAACATGTAGTAACCAAAAAAGTGTTAACCTCTTGAGACTCTAGGGGCAGTATTTCATTATTGGATAAAAAAACGTGCCCGTTTTAAGCGCAATATTTTGTCACGAAAAGATGGTCGACTATGCATATAATTGGCAGCTTTGGAAAGAAAACACTCTGACGTTTCCAAAACTGCAAAGATATTATCTGTGAGTGCCACAGAACTCATGCTACAGGCGAAACCAAGATGAAACCTCAAACAGGAAATGAGCAGAATTTTTTAGGCTCTGTTTTCCATTGTCTCCTTATATGGCTGTGAATGTGCCATGAACGAGCCTAAGCTTTCTGCCGTTTGCCCAAGGTGTCTGCAGCATTGTGACGTATCTGTAGGCATATCATTGGAAGATTGGCCATAAGAGACTACATTTGCCAGGGGTCCGCTCGGTGTCCTTTGTCTAAATTGGTGCGTAACTTCAACTGGAGGCATTTTCCATTGAGATTCAGAGGAGAACGCACACTTCCACGAACTATATATCATCGAAGAGATATGTGAAAAACACGTTGAGGATTGATTCTAAACACCGTTTACCGTGTTTCAGTCGATATTATAGAGTTAATTTGGAAAAAAGTTTGGCGTTTTGACGAATTAATTTTCGTTTTTTTTTGGTAGCCAAACATGACGCAGGAAGAACATTTCTTTCAGGAAAAACTGAACATTTGCTATTTAACTGAGAGTCTCCTCATTGAAAACATCCGAAGTTCTTCAAAGGTAAATTATTTTATTTGAATGGTTTTCTGGTTTTTGTGAAAATGTTGCCTGCTGAATGCTAACGCTAAATGCTAACGCTAGCTATCAATAGCTATCAATACTGTTACACAAATGCTTGTTTTGCTATGTTTGAGAAGCATATTTTTGAAAATCGGAGATGACAGTGTTGTTAACAAAAGGCTAAGCTTGAGAGCTAGCATATTGATTTAATTTCATTTGCGATTTTCATGAATAGTTAACGTTGTGTTATGCTAATGAGCTTGCGGATAGATTTACACAATCCTGGATACAGGTTCTTCTTTTGAGAAATGAAGAAGTAGTGCTGTTCTTTGTATGTGTCACTCTGAAGGTCCCTAGTCTTTTGTTGCGTGTGAACAGGAGCTCCGTGTTATTTTTCTTCGGTATTGGAAACAGATTATTCCGTCTTAAATTTGATTGATTATTTACATTTTGGGATACCTGAGGTTGGATTAGGAACGTTGTTTGAAATGTTTGGACCAAGTTTACAGGTAATTTATTAGATACTTTGTGGTCATATTGGGCGAGTTGGAACCTGTATATTTCTGAATCAAACGCACCAAATTGGGGATTTTGGGGATAAAAAGAAGGAATTTATCAAACAAAACAACCATTCATTATGTCACTGAGACATTTGGGATTAAATAAGAAGATCTTCAAAGGTAAGGCATTTATTATATTGTTATTTCTGACGTTTGTGTCGCACCTGCCTGGTTGAAAAATGATGTTCATGTGTTTGTACGTAGGGCGCTGTCTCAGATAATCGCATGGTCTGCTTTCGCCGTAAAGCCTTTTTTATATCTGACACAGCGGCTGGATTAACAAGATGTATTACACTTATATTTTCTTGTATTTTCGTGAATGTTGAATATTGATATTTTTGTTGTTTGAATTTGGCGCACTGCATTTTCACTGGATGTTGTCAAATCTTGGCGCCTGAACTAAGAGGTTTTAAGCCATTTTGACACAACTTTGGAAGTATGCTTTGGGTCATTGTCCATTTGGAAGACCCATTTGCGACCAAGCTTTAATTTCCTGACTGATATCTTGAGATGTTGTTTCAATATATCCACATCATTTTCCTACCTCATGATGCCATCTATTTTGTGAAGTGCACCAGTCCATCCTGCAGCAAAGCACCCCCACAACATGATGCTGCCACCCCCGTGCTTCATGGTTGGGATGGTGTTCTTCGGTTGCAAGCCTCCCCTTTTTCCTCCAAACATAACGATGATCATTATGGCCAAACAATTCTACTTTTGTTTCATCAGACCAGAGGACATTTCTCCAAAAAGTATGATCTTTGTCCCCAAGTGTAGTTGCAAACCATAGTATGGCTTTTTATGGCGGTTTTCGAGCAGTGGTTTCTTGCTTGCTGAGCAGCCTTTCAGGTTATGTCAATATAGGACTTGTTTTACTGTGGATATAGATCATTTTGTACCTGTTTCCTCCAGCAGCTTCACAAGGTCCTTTGCTGTTGTTCTAGGATGGATTTGCACTCATCTCTAAGAGACAGAATATGTTTCCTTCCTGAGCGGTATAATGGCTGCATGGTCCTATGGTGTTTATAGTTGCGTACTATTGTTTGTACAGATGAACGTGGTACCTTCAGGCATTTGTAAATTGCTCCCAAGGATGAACCAGACTTGTGGAGTTCTTCAATTTTTTGTAGGTTTCTTTTGATTTTCCCATGATGTCAAGCAAAGAGGCACTGAGTTTGAAGGTAGGTCTTGAAATACATCCACAGGTACACCTTCAATTGAATCAAATGATGTCAATTAGCCTAACAGAAGCTTCTAAAGCCATGACATCATTTTAAAAAAAAATCCTAGCTGTTTGAAGGCACAGTCAACTTAGTGTATGTAAACTTCTGACGCACTGGAATTGTGATACAGTGAGTTATAAGTGAAATAATCTGTCTATAAGCAATTGTTGGAAAAATGACTTGTCATGCACAAAGTAGATGTCCTATTTGACTTGCCATAACTATAGTTTGTTAACAAGACATTTGTGGAGTGGTTGAAAAACGAGTTTTAATGACTCCAACCTAAGTGTATGTAAACTTCCGACTTCAAATGTATGTTCCCTTTACGGACACAGTATATTTTACAATAGTTGTCTTTTGTTTGTTATTAGTCCCATCCTTTAGCTCCACTCAACCCCTCCCATTTATCTCTGAACACCATCCATTTTTTATTTCTATTCGTCACATATTTTTCAACTGCGCTGTGATGTTTTACAAAAGTTCTGAACCTTGCTATTCTTATTGATTCTACGTGTTGTAAATATTGTATTGTATTATTATATTATTGATCGATTGACTATGACTTTTTAAATCACCCAGCACTGCAGAGGGGGACATAACTTGTCTGGCGGGCATCTAAAGCACATTTTCCTACACAATCTAAGATGGCCCTTCTAGTCTCTATTTAGAACAACAAAAGGTAAGCAAAAATGCCCACAGTCATTAAGCTAGGTAAGAGATTATTAAATATGTTTAAGTGATTGATAAAACTGAACTGGGTCCATGGTAATTCAATAATCAATATAGTGTTGCCAACCCGAGCCACCTTCACCCCCGACCCCAAACAGTCAATAACTCAACTCCCCAACACAACTTCCTTCCCATCTTTTTTTTTATATCTCAAGGGAAAGGTTTGGAAAACAAAAGTTGAATGAAAACTACACATTAACACACAGAAACAGTACACCCTTAGTATTTATCATAGCATAGGCCTATTAGTTCTGTAAAGCTCTTTTTACTTCAGCACAATATAAATGGGTCACCCCCCCCCTGACCCTCGGGGGTCCACGGCCCTCTAGCTCCCCAACCCAACACAACCCATTCAGCTTTAGGATCTTAGTGAAACCTTCATGATTGGTTTCAGGTGTGTTAGGCCAAGCCCAGAGTGACAACAGTACAGACCCCCATGGCCAGGACTGAGCGGCCCAGCAGCTAGGGATTGCCTATATCTCCTCTGGCGTGGGCATGTTTTCAATACAGACTCCTTTTGTCATACAGTAGTCCATATAAGGCATCCAAATCTTATGAAAGTTACACAGTATACCCTTAATCTTAAAACAAATCGAGTGGTACTGTACTTAACTTGACATTTCTTCCATACATTGTGGGAGGATAGACAACCTTCTAATTAATGGAAATGCATTTATGAGCCACTATAAATGTTAGGTTAAACAGTTTCTTATCATAGCTGTCTCTATATGTGCCATGAACGAGCCTAAGCTTTCTGCCGTTTGCCCAAGGTGTCTGCAGCATTGTGACGTATCTGTAGGCATATCATTGGAAGATTGGCCATAAGAGACTACATTTGCCAGGGGTCCGCTCGGTGTCCTTTGTCTAAATTGGTGCGTAACTTCAACTGGAGGCATTTTCCATTGAGATTCAGAGGAGAACGCACACTTCCACGAACTATATATCATCGAAGAGATATGTGAAAAACACGTTGAGGATTGATTCTAAACACCGTTTACCGTGTTTCAGTCGATATTATAGAGTTAATTTGGAAAAAAGTTTGGCGTTTTGACGAATTAATTTTCGTTTTTTTTTGGTAGCCAAACATGACGCAGGAAGAACATTTCTTTCAGGAAAAACTGAACATTTGCTATTTAACTGAGAGTCTCCTCATTGAAAACATCCGAAGTTCTTCAAAGGTAAATTATTTTATTTGAATGGTTTTCTGGTTTTTGTGAAAATGTTGCCTGCTGAATGCTAACGCTAAATGCTAACGCTAGCTATCAATAGCTATCAATACTGTTACACAAATGCTTGTTTTGCTATGTTTGAGAAGCATATTTTTGAAAATCGGAGATGACAGTGTTGTTAACAAAAGGCTAAGCTTGAGAGCTAGCATATTGATTTAATTTCATTTGCGATTTTCATGAATAGTTAACGTTGTGTTATGCTAATGAGCTTGCGGATAGATTTACACAATCCTGGATACAGGTTTTTTTCATAGCTAAACGTGACGCACAAAATGGAGCGATTTCTCCTAAACAAATAATCTTTCAGGAAAAACTGAACATTTGCTATCTAACTGAGAGTCTCCTCATTGAAAACATCAGAAGTTCTTCAAAGGTAAATTATTTTATTTTAATTGTTTTCTGGTTTTTGTGAAAATGTTGCCTGCTGAATGCTAACGCTAAATGCTATGCTAACGCTAAATGCTGTTACACAAATGCTTGTTTTGCTATGGTTGAGAAGCATATTTTTGAAAATCTGAGATGACAGTGTTGTTAACAAAAGGCTAAGCTTGAGAGCTAGCATATTTATTTCATTTAATTTGCGATTTTCATGAATAGTTAACGTTGCGTTATGGTAATGAGCTTGAGGCTGTATTCACGATCCCGGATCCGGGATGGCTCGACGCAAGAAGTTAAACAAATCAAAATATATTTTATATTTGAGATTCTTCAAAGTAGCCACCCTTTACCTTGATGACAGCTTTGCACACTCTTGGCATTCTCTCAACCAACTTCATGAGGTAGTCACCTGGAATACATTTCAATTAATAGGTGTGCCTCGTTAAAAGTACATTTTTGGCATTTCTTTCCTTCTTAACCTCTTGCTTCTACTTGGGACGCTTGCGTCCCAACTAGAGCTCTGGAAATGCAAATGCGCTACGCTAAATGCTAATAGTATTAGTTAAAACTCAAAAGTTCATTAAAATACACATGCAGGGTATCAAATTAAAGCTACACTCGTTGTGAATCCAGGCAACAAGTCAGATTTTTAAAATGCTTTTCGGCGACAGCATGAGAAGCTATTATCTGATAGCATGCACCAATACACTACAACACAAAAGCACAGCAGGGGACGTAAACAAAATAATTAGCATTTCAGCGTTACACAAACCGCACAATAAAATAGAAAACAGTCATTACCTTTCACCATCTTCTTTGTTGGCACTCCTAGATGTCCCATAAACACTATTGGGTCTTTATTTCGATTAAATCGGGCCATATAAAGCCAAGATATCGTTATATGTAGACTGTGTGATAAACGAAAAAACAGCGATTTCACAACGTAACGTCATTTTTTTAATTCAAAAAGTAGACGATAAACTTTCACAAAACACTTCGAAATACGTTTGTAATGCTACTTTAGGTATTAGTAAACGTTAATAAGCGATAAAAATCATCCGTAGGCGATGTAAAAATCATTAGCTGTCGTCTTGGAAAAAATTTCACGAGAGAGCTCTTCCGGAATGATCTGGGCGGAGACCGGAGGTAAGTGGTGCCCCTGTTTCGGTTCAACCAAGAATCAAAGATGATTCAATTCACAAGACTCTAGACAACATGGGGATGCTGTGGGAGTTGAATGCTCGGTCTTATCTAATTCGGCTCACTGTTAACAATTGCTGGAAGTGGCGCAAGGATATTTATTTCCATTTTCTGTGATCAGGTTTTCCTGCGTTTTCCGATGTAACGCACGTTATGTTATAGCCACAGTCGTGATTTAACCAGTTTTAAAAAAGTCCGAGGGTTTCCTATCCACACATTCTAACCATATGAATGTACTATATTCCTGGCATGAGTAGCAGGGCGCTGAAATGTTGCGCGATTTTTAACAAAATGTTTAAAAAAGTAGAGGGTAGGAGCAACTAGTTAATGCATTTGAGCAAATCACCTGTGTTGTGACAAGGTAGGGGTGGTATACAGAAGATAGCCCTAGTTGGCAAGAACAGCTCAAATAAGCATAGATAAATGACAGTCCATCATTACTTTCAAGAACTTTGAAAGTTTCTTAAAGTGCAGTTGCAAAACCATCAAGTGCTATGATGAAACTGGCTCTCATGAGGACCACCAAAGGAAAGGAAGACCTAGAGTTACCTCTGCTGCAGAGGATAAGTTCATTAGAGTTACCAGCCTCAGAATAAGCTATTAACTGCACCTCAGATTGCAGCCCAAATAAATGCTTCAACATCAACTGTTCAGTGGAGGCTACGTGAATCAGGCCTTCATGATCGAATTGCTGCAAAGAAACCACTACTAAAGGACACCAATTAGAAGAATGGACTTGCTTGGGCCAATAAATACAAGCAATAGACATTAGACCTTTGGTCTGATGAGTCCAAATTTGAGTTCCAACCGCCGTGTCTTTGAGACGCAAAGTAGGTGAACGGATGATCTCCGTATGTGTAGTTCTCAATGTGAAGCATGGAAGAGGAGGTGTGATGGTGTGGTGGTGCTTTGCTGATGACACTGTCTGCGATTTATTTAGAATTCAAGGCACACTTAACCAGCATGGCTACCACAGCATTCTGCAGCGATAGGCCATCTCATCTGGTTTGTGCTTAGTAGGACTATCATTTGTTTTTCAGTACAACAATAACCCGAAACACACATCCAGGCTGTGTAAGGACTATTTGACCAAGAAGGAGAGTGATGGAGTGCTGCATCAGATTACAACAATCGCCTGACCTCTACCCAATTGGTTTGGGATGAGTTGGACCGCAGAGTGAATGAAAAGCAGCCAACAGGTGCTCAGCATATGTGGGAACTCCTTCAAGACTGTTGGAAAATCATTCCTCATGAAGCTGGTTGAGAGAATGCCAAGAGTGTGCAAAGCTGTCATCAACGCAAAGGGTGGCTACTTTGAATAATCTAAAAAATGAACCCATTTTTACATTATTTCAAAGTTCTGATGTCTTCACTATTATTTTACAATGTAGAAAATAGTAAAAATAAAGAAAAACCCTTGAATGAGTAGGTATTTCAACTTTTGATTTGTACTGCATATTTGTTTATATACACTTGAAGTTGGAAGTTTACACACAACCTTAGCCAAATACATTTAAACACAGTTTTTCACAATTCCTGACATTTAATCTTAGTAAAAGTCCCTGTCTTAGGTCAGTTAAGATCACCACTTTATTTTAAGAATGTGAAATGTTAGAATAATAGTAGAGAGAATGATTTATTTCAGCTTTTATTTCTTTCATCACATTCCCAGTTGGTCAGAAGTTTACAATTTCTCAATTACCATTTGGTAGCATTGCCTTTAAATTGTTTAACTTGGGTCAAACGTTTCCGGTAGCCTTCCACATGCTTCCCACAATAAGTTGGGTGAATTCTGGCCCATTCCTCCTGACAGAGCTGGTGGAACTGAGTCAGGTTGTAGGCCTCCTTGCTCGCACACTCTTCTTCAGTTCTGCCCGCAAATTTTCTATAAAATTGAGGTCAGGGCTTTGTGATGGACACTCCATAACCTTGACTTTGTTGTCCTTAAAACGTATTAATGCTAGGGGGCAGTATTTTGACGTCCGGATGAAAAGCATGCCCAAAGTAAAGTGCCTGTTACTCAGGCCCAGGAGCTAGGACATCGACATGTAGATATGGATGGAAAACACTCTAAAGTTTCTTAAACTGTTAAAATAATGTCTGTGAGTATAACAGAACTGATTTGACAGGTGAAACCCTGAGTACAAACCATCCAGGGAAAGCCAATTTATTAGGAACCTGGTTGCAGTTCCTATGGCTTCCACTAGATGTCACCAATCATTAGAAATTGGTTGATGTTTTTCTTTTGAGAAATGAAGAAGTAGTGCTGTTCTTTGTATGTGTCACTCTGAAGGTCCCTAGTCTTTTGTTGCGTGTGAACAGGAGCTCCGTGTTATTTTTCTTCGGTATTGGAAACAGATTATTCCGTCTTAAATTTGATTGATTATTTACATTTTGGGATACCTGAGGTTGGATTAGGAACGTTGTTTGAAATGTTTGGACCAAGTTTACAGGTAATTTATTAGATACTTTGTGGTCATATTGGGCGAGTTGGAACCTGTATATTTCTGAATCAAACGCACCAAATTGGGGATTTTGGGGATAAAAAGAAGGAATTTATCAAACAAAACAACCATTCATTATGTCACTGAGACATTTGGGATTAAATAAGAAGATCTTCAAAGGTAAGGCATTTATTATATTGTTATTTCTGACGTTTGTGTCGCACCTGCCTGGTTGAAAAATGATGTTCATGTGTTTGTACGTAGGGCGCTGTCTCAGATAATCGCATGGTCTGCTTTCGCCGTAAAGCCTTTTTTATATCTGACACAGCGGCTGGATTAACAAGATGTATTACACTTATATTTTCTTGTATTTTCGTGAATGTTGAATATTGATATTTTTGTTGTTTGAATTTGGCGCACTGCATTTTCACTGGATGTTGTCAAATCTTGGCGCCTGAACTAAGAGGTTTTAAGCCATTTTGACACAACTTTGGAAGTATGCTTTGGGTCATTGTCCATTTGGAAGACCCATTTGCGACCAAGCTTTAATTTCCTGACTGATATCTTGAGATGTTGTTTCAATATATCCACATCATTTTCCTACCTCATGATGCCATCTATTTTGTGAAGTGCACCAGTCCATCCTGCAGCAAAGCACCCCCACAACATGATGCTGCCACCCCCGTGCTTCATGGTTGGGATGGTGTTCTTCGGGTTGCAAGCCTCCCCCTTTTTCCTCCAAACATAACGATGATCATTATGGCCAAACAATTCTACTTTTGTTTCATCAGACCAGAGGACATTTCTCCAAAAAGTATGATCTTTGTCCCCAAGTGTAGTTGCAAACCATAGTATGGCTTTTTATGGCGGTTTTCGAGCAGTGGTTTCTTGCTTGCTGAGCAGCCTTTCAGGTTATGTCAATATAGGACTTGTTTTACTGTGGATATAGATCATTTTGTACCTGTTTCCTCCAGCAGCTTCACAAGGTCCTTTGCTGTTGTTCTAGGATGGATTTGCACTCATCTCTAAGAGACAGAATATGTTTCCTTCCTGAGCGGTATAATGGCTGCATGGTCCTATGGTGTTTATAGTTGCGTACTATTGTTTGTACAGATGAACGTGGTACCTTCAGGCATTTGTAAATTGCTCCCAAGGATGAACCAGACTTGTGGAGTTCTTCAATTTTTTGTAGGTTTCTTTTGATTTTCCCATGATGTCAAGCAAAGAGGCACTGAGTTTGAAGGTAGGTCTTGAAATACATCCACAGGTACACCTTCAATTGAATCAAATGATGTCAATTAGCCTAACAGAAGCTTCTAAAGCCATGACATCATTTAAAAAAAAAATCCTAGCTGTTTGAAGGCACAGTCAACTTAGTGTATGTAAACTTCTGACGCACTGGAATTGTGATACAGTGAGTTATAAGTGAAATAATCTGTCTATAAGCAATTGTTGGAAAAATGACTTGTCATGCACAAAGTAGATGTCCTATTTGACTTGCCATAACTATAGTTTGTTAACAAGACATTTGTGGAGTGGTTGAAAAACGAGTTTTAATGACTCCAACCTAAGTGTATGTAAACTTCCGACTTCAAATGTATGTTCCCCTTTACGGACACAGTATATTTTACAATAGTTGTCTTTTGTTTGTTATTAGTCCCATCCTTTAGCTCCACTCAACCCCTCCCATTTATCTCTGAACACCATCCATTTTTTATTTCTATTCGTCACATATTTTTCAACTGCGCTGTGATGTTTTACAAAAGTTCTGAACCTTGCTATTCTTATTGATTCTACGTGTTGTAAATATTGTATTGTATTATTATATTATTGATCGATTGACTATGACTTTTTAAATCACCCAGCACTGCAGAGGGGGACATAACTTGTCTGGCGGGCATCTAAAGCACATTTTCCTACACAATCTAAGATGGCCCTTCTAGTCTCTATTTAGAACAACAAAAGGTAAGCAAAAATGCCCACAGTCATTAAGCTAGGTAAGAGATTATTAAATATGTTTAAGTGATTGATAAAACTGAACTGGGTCCATGGTAATTCAATAATCAATATAGTGTTGCCAACCCGAGCCACCTTCACCCCCGACCCCAAACAGTCAATAACTCAACTCCCCAACACAACTTCCTTCCCATCTTTTTTTTTTTTTTTTTTTTATATCTCAAGGGAAAGGTTTGGAAAACAAAAGTTGAATGAAAACTACACATTAACACACAGAAACAGTACACCCTTAGTATTTATCATAGCATAGGCCTATTAGTTCTGTAAAGCTCTTTTTACTTCAGCACAATATAAATGGGTCACCCCCCCCCTGACCCTCGGGGTCCACGGCCCTCTAGCTCCCCAACCCAACACAACCCATTCAGCTTTAGGATCTTAGTGAAACCTTCATGATTGGTTTCAGGTGTGTTAGGCCAAGCCCAGAGTGACAACAGTACAGACCCCCATGGCCAGGACTGAGCGGCCCAGCAGCTAGGGATTGCCTATATCTCCTCTGGCGTGGGCATGTTTTCAATACAGACTCCTTTTGTCATACAGTAGTCCATATAAGGCATCCAAATCTTATGAAAGTTACACAGTATACCCTTAATCTTAAAACAAATCGAGTGGTACTGTACTTAACTTGACATTTCTTCCATACATTGTGGGAGGATAGACAACCTTCTAATTAATGGAAATGCATTTATGAGCCACTATAAATGTTAGGTTAAACAGTTTCTTATCATAGCTGTCTCTAGTATCAACATTTCTAAGCAATCAAAAACAGGGAGAGGAGAATCTGTAGACATGCTGAGATAAAAGAACATAATCTTTGCCAGAATTCAGCCAGCCTTCACAAGACCATAACATATTCAAATATGTCCCATTTTTGTTTTACATGTTTTGTGTTATCGGGAAAAGAGTGTATCAATCGTTGATACAGTTTGGAAATGAACATTGGAGGTTTGTCAGACTGCCTTAAAAAGCATATGGCTTGTCCAGTGTTTGCTGGATATGGAGAATAAAGTGTTGTATCTGCATGTCACGTCTACTCCCGCTCCTCCCCTCCAGCGTTCGACGTCGCCGGTACTCTAACCACTGGTACTGGGATCCATCATTACGCACACCTGGTATCAATCATTACGCGTACCTGCACATCAACATCAGGCGCACCTGGACTCCATTACCTCACGTATTAACCCCCCCTATATCTGTCACTCATGGTGATTCATGTCTATACGCTGCTTGTGTTTGTTCTATTGTTCGACGTTCCATTTCTTATTAATCTCACCACCTGCACTTGCTTTCCGATTCCCAGGGTATACGTTGCACTGCAAGAACTCACCTCCGTCACAGACTCATCTTCCCTGGCTGCCTGACTCTGCTGAGACCCCTTTCACCATCTGATCCTCCTAGAATTAGGCAAGACAAAGAATTACCTTGGTGTACATTTATACATTATATTACCCAAGAACATAATAAATGGTAAAAAAATGTAAATCATCATTATTTCCAGATCCCAGACTGTTGTCCTGTAGCTACTGTAGGGCCACCCATCAATTCAAGATGGAACTTGAACTGTATCATTCACTGATATTGTTAAAACTTCTTTGGGACTGGGGGGCAGTATTGAGTAGCTTGGATGATTATGGTGCCCAGAGTAAACTGCCTGCTACTCAGGCCCAAAAAGCTAGAATATGCATATAATTAGAAGATTCGGATAGGAAACACGCTGAAGTTTCTAAAACTGTTTGAATGATGTCTGTGAGTATAACATAACTCATATGGCAGGCAAAAACCTGAGAATAAATCCACCAGGAAATGGGAAATGTGAGGTTTTGAAGTCTTTGCCTATCCAATATACAGTGTCTATGGGGTCATATTGCACTTCCTAAGGCTTCCACTAGATGTCAACAGTGTTTAGAACCTTGTTTCAGGCTTCTACCGTGAAGGGGGAGCGAATAAGAGCTGTTTGAATCAGGGGTCTGGCAGAATGCCATGAGGTGCTCGGCCGTGAGAGTTAGCTGCGTTCCAGACAAAGGACTTGTCTGGTTGAAACATTATTGAAAGATTTATGATAAAACCATCCTAAAGATTAATTCTATACATCGTTTGACATGTTTCTAGGAACTAATATTACTTTTTTGACTTTTCGTCTAAACTAAACGCTCGCGCATTATGCATCTGGATTACTGGGCTAAACACGCAAACAAAAAGGAGGTATTTGGACATAAATGATGGACTTTATTGAAGACTGGTCTTTCCTGGCTGTTTGACCCTGCTGGGACCCATGTCACCATCGGATCCTGCTAAGATAGGAGGAGCATATTGTTGTGTACTGACTGCATCCCACGGGATGCCTGCGAGACCTGCAGGTCCCGACAGATCATTGCGGCGCGGTCACCACAGATCATTTTGAAACGATCCTCTTTCTGCTTTGTGTGTGTTAGCCTACCTATTGTATTTAAAGCACACATTTGTTCACATTATTCACACACTCAGAATTCGCTGCTTCAACTTCAGTAGCCTACCTCTCCTGGTTGGGTGTGAGAGTTCAAGTGCGCCTAGTGTGTGTGGTCTCACTGAAATAGAGTAGGCTGCCTACATGGGCGGAGAATCACATGGTAGTTAACTTGAATATGATTAGACTGTAGTTTACTACAGTGTCTGTAAATAAATATTGATAGTGAAAAGAAGCGGAGGGCGCTCAACCAACTTGAGTCTAAGTTAAAAAACATGTTTTAATCATGATTGAATAGGAAAAGGCACAAGGTTAGGTTAGCGCACATAGGTTAGGCTACTATGGTGACCATAGGTTAGGCTACTAGGGTGAGCGAGCATTGTGCCTTTTCATTTTCAATTAGTATTGAAGCCAGTTGTCTCTGGCTGCCAATCATCTTCCTAAAAACTAGGCTATATCCTATAGGACTATGCAAAACATAGCAGGTGTCACTGTCATAATTCTTGCTGTTTCCAGTTCAGTAGCCATACCTGTGAGATCAGGTGTGCATGTGGTCTCAGTTAAATAGAGTAGGCTATAGCCTATGTAGAGAAGCACGGGACACTTATATTTGAAAGGAAATGTACTTCCTAAATAGGCCTATGATTAGACTATAGTTTACTACATTGCCTAGATATAGGCCTAAATATTGGTCACCCATATTTCTCCATCTGAAAATCTCCCCACTCCTAAAAGATAGGCTATAAAAATTGCTCAAGAGAAAGTGCAAGTTTCTCCAACTCTGCTCTCTTCAAACTACATTCAGCATATTGATTGATATGGACCTGTGATACAATGTAAGGGCCATGTGAGAATCTCTTGGGACCAGTTCTTGCGGTACAGGGTGGGAGTCGGATTGAAAACCGGCAGATGTGGGCCGGGAGCGGAATGAAGCAATCAGTTGGGGCAGGGGGCAGACCTCTACTGTGCACCATGACACTGAAGCCTGTAACGTTAGAGCTGTTTATTACTGTATTACTGTATGTGAAAAGTAGGGAATTAGCTAGGGAAACTGACAGATCAATAACGTGACATTGACATACTGACTAATATAACTCACATTGCACTGAAAAAACATCAGAATATCAATCTTCAATCGTTTGGCCGATGGTTTCATCGTTTGATTCAGGTCTAGTTTGATTGAGGCAAAAATAATAGCTAATATAAGCCAACTTTTGGACAGCTCTCTATCTCAAACGGTACATTAACTGACGAAAGCTTGCCAAGTTCATTTACTTCTGAAACGTGACAAAACAAAGTCCATACAAACAACTGTTAGATAGTAATAATAGCCACCTTACATCGCTACCTGACAGATAACTAGAGGCTAGAGCTGACCTGGTTGTGGTAGCGGAGAGGAGATGAAACATTAGCTAACATTACATGCCAGTTACAATACTAGATCAGCACTGCAAATAAACACTTGTTTTTTTCTGTTAAGTTAAACAGCAGTTACCTTGCCAGCTACATCAATCAACTAAAGAGTAGCCAGTTTCTGTTACTTTTACAACTCGGTGAAAGAGTGCAACGCGTACACTGAAATATGCTCAACTCTCCCATGCCTTCCAGAAGCTTTGCCTTCACACAGCCTGTCAGCCCGCTCTGTGGTGTCCGCGTGGTCCTAAATCCAGTCAAATAAACACTCCAAACAGCCTGGGAGGTGTCTGCATGTTCTTAAATCACACTTTTGCCTTGTTTTGCATCACATTCCAATGATACAACTGGGAGGGACATAAATACATATTTCAGAATGTGGGGGGACATGTCCCCGTCTCCAGTGAAAGTTGCGCCCCTATGGGAAACTGTCGACCACAGCTATGTGAGAGAGTAGAAGAGGCTATATTTACCACTGTGGCTTTTTAGGACAATAGTGTGTTTGAGTAGTTTGGCTGGGTCTATGCTTGTTTTCCACTTTCTTACATTCAGTCATTTTGGATTTCATTCAGTCATTCTTCTGGGTATCACTCCTTCTCCCTCTGTCTCTACTCCTTTGTCTCTCTGTCTCACTGATCTCCCCCCTCTCTTCCCTTCCCTCCTCCACCTCTCCTCTATCGCAGTAGGTCAAAGGGGTACGTGGAGGCCCCTGTAGTGCCCTTGTGGTGAGTGATAGTGTTGATGTCTTCAGGTAATTAAAGCTGTAAAACATAACATGCTCCACTTCACTACTTCTGCTGTTCTCTCGGGACAACAGAACCGTGCACATGCATTTCTAATCTGATGACTTGCTAACTAATAAAAGTTTTATCTCTCCCATCCGCAACTATAGAGGAAACTTGAGTTTTATTGCCCTTCCTCTCATGCGTCCTCTGCAGTGGCTTTGGGTGATAATTGTGTTCTGAGGGCCTAAACATATGCCTACCAATCCTCTGAGAATCCAATGAGAGATGTGAGAGGAGACGGAGAAGAGCAGAGATAGAGTAGGACTTGAGCAGAGAAAGAGGGAAGGGAGAAGATGAAAGAGAGAAACTGGTGGGTTTGAACTATTTACCATCTTTCAAATTCTCCCACTCTGCGAAGACACTGCAAACGGTTTGTAGGGAGCGGATTGCTAGAATGTGGATAAGCTGAAGCTGGGCAGTAGATCAACAGATGGGGCCGTGTTTGGCTGCCATATATCAGGTCCTCTCTCTCTCTGTGTGTGAAGGCAAGCCAGCCGGGCCCAGGCATGGAGGATAGCCAGTCACTCAGTGGGTATACTATGTACTGTATGTAGTGATGTAGTGTACAGAGAGCCATGGAAAAAGGAGAGTGAATCCAGTTGGGAGTAGACCAGACCACACACACAAGTTTGAATTGTTATTAGTCATACATACATGGTATACACTGTACAATTAAACATTTACTTGCAGGTTCCTTCTCAACAATGCAACAACAAGAAAAAACAAGAAATATTAGAATATGAGCTTAAAGTAAATGCTTAAAGTAGAATAGAATGACCGTTTTAGCATGAGTCTAATACAGGAAGGCTCAATTTACAGTCCAATATTTACACATGTATCAGAAAAGGGGAGATTGAGGGGCAGATTGTTATTAGCGATAATAAATCATATTCTGGTAGCAGGAATTGTAATGTGTGTGTAGCATGGATTGTGCTTCCAGCTCCAACAGTGCAGTAATAATACCTAGAAATACAATACGCACAAATGAAAAGAAACTAAATTGTGAAATATCAGAACGAGATATATCAGAATGACCTGGCCTCCACAATAACCCGACCGCAACCCAATTGAGATGGTGTGGGATGGGTTGGACTGCATAGTGAAGAAAAAGCAGCCAACAAGTGTTCAGCATATGTGGGAACTCCTTCAAGACTGTTGGAAAATCATTCCTCATGAAGCTGGTTGAGAGAATGCCAAGAGTGTGCAAAGCTGTCAGCAAGGCAAAGGGTGGCTACTTTGAAGAATCTCAAATATAAAACACATTTAGATTTTTTAACAGTGACAAAGGTTCAGGGCAGGGCACTGGGCGGGGCTGGCTAGTGGTGACTGTTTAACAGTCTGATGACCTGGACATAGAAGCTGTTTATCAATCTCTTGGTACCAGCTTTGATGCACCTGCACTGCATCAGCCTTCTAGATGGTAGTGGGGCGAGCAGGCCGTAGGTCAGGGGGTCCTTGATGATCTTCTTGGCCTTTCTGTGACTCCCGGTGCTGTAGATGTCCTGGAGGGCAGGCAGTATGCCCCCGATGATGCATTGGGTTGACCACACTACATTCTGGAGAGCCTTGCAGTTGCGAACGGTGCAATTGCCATACCCGGTGGAGATACAGCCCGACAGGATGCTCTCAATGGTGCATCTGTAGAATTTCAGGGCCAAGCCACATTTCTTCAGCCTCCTGAGGTTGAAGAGGCGCTGTTGCACCTTCGTCACCACACTGTCTGTGATAAGGGACCATTTCAGATCATCAGTGACATGCACGCCAAAGAACCTGAAGCTTTAGACCCTCTCCACTCCCTGTCAATGTGGATGGGGGGCGTGCTCTCCCTGCTGTCTCCTGTAGTCCATTATCAGCTCCTTTGTTTTGTTGAAGTTAAGGGAGAGGTTATTTTCCTGGCACCACTTCACCAGAGCTCTCACCTCTACTCTGTAGGCTGTCTCGTCATTGTTGGTAAGCAGGCTTACCACCGTTGTGTCATCAGCAAACTTGATGATTAGAGAGAGACGTGGAGACGTGCGTGGCCAGCCAGTCACGGGTGAACAGAGAGTATAGGAAGGGGGCTGAGCACGCACCCCTGTGGGGCCCACGTGTTGTTGCCTACTTTCCCCTCTTGGGATCGGCCCGTCAGGAAGTCCAGGACCTAGTTGCACATGGAGAGGTTCAGAACCAGGGCCCTGAGCGTAGTGATGAGCTTGAAGAGAACTATGGTGTTGAAGGCTGAGCTGCAGTCGATGAACAGCAGTCTTACATAGGAATTTCTCTTGTCCAGATGGGAGAGGGCAGTGAGCAGAGAAATTTTGATTGCGTCATCCGTGGATCTGTTGGGGTGGTATGCGAATTCCCTAGGTTTATGGGTAAGGTGTATGGTCTTTAAATAGCCTTTCAAAACACTTCATGATGACAGAAGTGAGTGCTACGGGGCGATAGTATTTTAGTTCAGTTACCTTCGCTTTCTTGGGTACAGGAACAATGGTGGACATCTTGAAGCAAGTGGGGACAACAGACTGAGATATGGAGAGATTGAATACATGTATATCTGTAAACACTCCAGCCAGCTGGTCTGCACATGCTCTGAGAATGCGACTTGGGAAGCCGTCTCGGCCGGCAGCCTTGCGAGGGTAAACATGCTTAAATTACTTACTTATGTTGGCCATTGAGAATGAGAGCACACAGTCCTCATGAGCTGGGGGCCTGCGTCAGCGGCTTGATGTTGATTTCCTCGAAGCGGGAAAATAAGGTATTTAGCTTATCCAGCAGCAAGCAGTCGGTGTCCATGACTTGGTTCACTATCCCTTTATAATACGTTATTGTCTGGAGTCCCTGCCACATACATCTTTTGTCTAAGCCATTGAATTGTGACTCCACTTTGTCCCTGTACTGGTATATTTGTGTATTTGATTTCCCTACGGAGGTCAAAGCTGGTCTTTTTGTACACGTCCATGTTCCCAGTCACCTTGCCATGATTAAATACAGTGGTTCGTGCTTTCAGTTTTGCGCAAATGTTGCCCTCTGTCCACAGGTTTTGGTTTGGATAAGTTCTAATCAACAGAGTGGGAACAACACCCTCTATGCACTTCCCGATGCACCCAGTCACCAAGTCAGTGTATAGGTCAATGCAATTCTCAGAGGCAACCCGGAACATTCCCCAGTTCGCGTGATAAAAACAATCTTGAAGAATAGATTCTGATGAGTTAGACCAACATTGAACAGTCCTTACCACGGGTACCTCCTGTTTAAGTGTCTGCCTATAGGTGGGGAGGAGCAGAATTGAGGCGTGATCTGATTTGCAGAAGGGAGGGTGGGGTATGGCCTTGTAGCCGTCCCGGAAGGGGGAGTAACAATGTTCCAGAGTTCGTGATGTGTGTGTAGCACAGGAGATGTATTGATAGAATTTTGTTAGCGTTCCCCAGCTACAATAAATGTGGCCTCAGGATATGCGGTTTCCAGTTTGGACATAGTCCAATGTAGATCCTCGAGAGCCGCCACGTTGTCGGCTTGGGGGGGATGTATATACGGCAGTGACTATGACCGAAGAAAATTATCTCGGGAGGTATTGCGGTCGGTATTTGATGGTGAGGTATTCCAGATCAAGAGAGCAAAAGGATGTGAGTTCCTGTACCACAATCAAACCATGTCCACCTGATGGAGGGAGAACCCTGCTGGCTGAATGGATGGGGACAATATATCCAGAGAGAGACATGACTCTGTAAAACAGAGTATGTTAGTCGCTGATGTCTCTCTGTAAGGAGATCCTTGCCCGGAGCTCATCTACTTTATTTTCCGGGGACTGAATGTAATGTACATGGAAGCAGTGGATGGTATGCACGCCCGCCTGAGTCTGACTAGGGCCCCACTTCTTCTTCTTCTCCGGTGGATGGTATGCACGCCGCCTGAGTCTGACTAGGGCCCCACTTCTTCTTCTTCTCCAGTGGATGGTATGCACACCGCCTGAGTCTGACTAGGGCCCCACTTCTTCTTCTTCTCCGGTGGATGGTATGCACGCCGCCTGAATCTGACTAGGGCCCCACTTCTTCTTCTTCTCCGGTGGATGGTATGCACGCCGCCTGAGTCTGACTAGGGCCCCACTTCTTCTCCAGTGGATGGTATGCACGCCGCCTGAGTCTGACTAGGGCCCCACTTCTTCTTCTTCTCCAGTGGATGGTATGCACGCCGCCTGAGTCTGACTAGGGCCCCACTTCTTCTTCTTCTCCAGTGGATGGTATGCACGCCGCCTGAGTCTGACTAGGGCCCCACTTCTTCTTCTTCTCTGGTGTTGGCATGTTGATCCAGGTCAGGGAAGTCAAATTTCTGCTGGAATGTCTGGTGAGTGACCACAGATCTAATGTCCAAAAATATTTTTTGTCTGTACTTAATAATACAAGAATCGTTCTGGGTAAATCATGTCATAAATAACACACACACACATTAAAAAAATACTGCAAAGTTGGCTAGGAGCTGGAAACACAGTGAACGTGTCTATCGGCGCCATCTCGTTGTGTGTGTGTGTGTGTGTGCGCGCATGCATGTGAACGTACGTGTGCACGAGTAAGTGCATGTGTGCTAAGGTGCGAAGAGTCAGTGCAGGTGGTCAGTCCCATTCAAATGTTGAGCAGTCTGATGGCTTGTAGAGCCTGTTAGTATCAGACCTTATGCTCTGATACCGTCTGCCCCACGGTAAGGGAGGTAACAAACTTGATGATGGGGTTGGTGTCGTGGCAAAGCCACGGGTTAACAGGGAGTACAGAAGACGGCTGAGAAACACCTGAGAGTCGGTGTAGAGGTGTCGTCGCCAATCCTCACAGCCTGTGGTCTGTCTGTCAGGAAGTCCAGGATCCAGTTGCAGAGGGTGGTGTGCAGACCCAAGGCTCTGAGCTTGGTGACGGACTTGAGGGGGAACAATAGTGTTGAATGCTGAACTGTAGTCAATGTACATCATTCATACATAGGTGTTCCAAACACACACACACACACACACACACACACACACACACACACACACACACACACACACACACACACACACACACACACACACACACAGTCCCGTGGAGCTGAGATGCAACAGCAGTACAGGTGTTCTACAGCTTAAGCAGGACTTCCGCATCATACCACAGTCAGCTCCCTGAGTAACAACACTGCTGCAGCATGGCTAAACCAACTGAAGCCCAGTGTGGTGTGGACGGGAGAGACATTATGGCCTGCAAGAGTGACTGGTCGATGTGTGTGCGCGAGTGTGTACACCTGTACTGCTTCCGCACCTCAGCTCCACGGGACTGGCTGGTCTGTGTGTGTGCATGCGTGTGTGTGCATTAGTCAGAGTGTGTGTTTGCCCTGCACTTACGTCTATTTATTGAGGCCTGCACTCTCCCTGTCTCTAACATTTCTCTCTCCCGCAAGCCGTTAAGTGTGTATGTGTATGCGTGCGTGTGTGAATCATTTTAAGAGCTCTGTTTCGACCTCTTCAAGCTGTTAAAATAGTGAGTGAACATTCAATCGAGCAATTTGTGC
Source organism: Oncorhynchus nerka (assembly GCF_034236695.1). Taxonomy (NCBI): domain Eukaryota; kingdom Metazoa; phylum Chordata; class Actinopteri; order Salmoniformes; family Salmonidae; genus Oncorhynchus; species Oncorhynchus nerka. The sequence goes on along the minus strand of NC_088412.1, from coordinate 46,651,307 downwards.
TCTCCTTATTTCATATCCGTTGCAGAGAGAGACCACATACACAATATAGGTATGCATAAATTGTGTCTTTATGGTCACAATAGACAATGTTGTATCTATAAGAAGCTCCATGTAGCTATTTATTAATCCAAATATTGGTGTGTGTTGCTCTGTCTCTGTTCTCCCCAGATACAGCGATAGAGGGAAGAGGTGGGAGGGGCTACTGGTAGATAGGATCATACGCAGCCAATATGAGATCTCAGAGAAAAAGGGTGGGACAGAGGGACAGAAAGAGATATATGTATGTGTATATATATAGAGAGAGAGAGAGAGAGCAGAGAGAGACAGGAATAGATAAAAAGGACGGAGGGAGGGAGGGAGGGAGGGAGGGAGGGAGGGAGGGAGAGAGAGAGAGAGAGAGAGAGAGAGAGAGAGGGGGGGGGGGCTTATGTGCGTGATGATGTTATGTACAGTGACGTAGGCCTACCTTCACAATAAGCTGTTCATTACCATTACTCCCAACCATACCTGAGCCCGCACCATTTGGACCTAACCCTAAACCTGTCTCTCCTGAGGGTTGGATAACCTGATCCACACTGCCAGCAGTACAGCATTGTGTTGTGGCACATATATGAAAGTGGTCACTAATGCTCAGTTGTTGTTGTTGTTGCAGATGATTTAGCAATCCTCTGCATTGTCTACTGTGGCTATACGCCTCTTCAGTCTTTCTCTCTCCATGGATGATCAGTCTGGCTGTCGGCCACAAATACAGATTATGTCCAAATCATATTGCTCTGGACTGTCAGCGAATATGAAGCGCATAACAACCCAATTTGTCGGCTGAACAGTGGAGCAGATGGCTACTGATTATTGTCTCATTGTGCCAGTTTGGTTCCTTTGACTTCTACATCTGGAGACATGACACATCTATATCGGTTTCCCTGAAACCTTTACTGCAGTTAACTTACCTCCTCGCTATGGGCTGACTCGTTGTTGTTGGTTATCAGGCCTACAAATGTGGTGTCGTCTTCAAAGTTGGCGATGGAGTTGGTGTCGTGCAATGCCATGCAGCTGTGGGTGAACAGGGAGTGTAGCAGAGGACTGGGGAAGAAACACCCCGGGGTCCCCTGTGTTAAAGGTCAGTGTGGAGGAGGTGTTGTTGCCAATCCTCACAGCATGAATTGCCTCAATGGGATGCTACAGTTTGATATTTATTTGTTGTTTCGACTGTGACCAATGCTCCATCATGGCCGCCCAGTTCTGTATCGTAAACAGATACCTAGAGAAAAAGTATCTTCCGGAGTCCTATCATTCTATCAGCCAGCGTTGTCTGTGATTCTGCTACTGTGGATTTAAAGGTTTGAGCTGTAATCATCGACCAGGAATGCCTCACCAAAAGCAGGCCTCACACCAACACTGACGCTAACAGATGGGCAGTAAATGGGTTGTGAGAAATGGTGTTCTTCAATGAGGCACTTTCTCTTCACTGCGTTAACAGGAGGTTATTTTGGTCTTAAATGCACTCTGTCTCCCTTTTTCCTTCTAATTCTGAACCTCTACTTTTCCTTCTAATTCTGAAACTCTACTTTTCCTTCTAATTCTAAACCTCTACTTTTCCTTCTAATTCTGAACCTCTACTTTTTCCTTCTGATTCTGAACCTCTACTTTTCCTTCTAATTCTGAAACTCTACTTTTCCTTCTAATTCTAAACCTCTACTTTTCCTTCTAATTCTGAACCTCTACTTTTTCCTTCTGATTCTGAACCTCTACTTTTCCTTCTAATTCTGAAACTCTACTTTTCCTTCTAATTCTAAACCTCTACTTTTCCTTCTAATTCTGAACCTCTACTTTTTCCTTCTGATTCTGAACCTCTACTTTTCCTTCTAATTCTGAACCTCTACTTTTTCCCTCTAATTCTGAACCTCTACTTTTCCTTCTAATTCTGAACCTCTACTTTTTCCTTCTGATTCTGAACCTCTATTTTTTCCTTCTGATTCTGAACCTCTACTTTTTCCTTCTAATTCTGAACCTCTACGTTTCCTTCTGATTCTGAACCTCTACTTTTTCCTTCTAATTCTGAAGCTCTACTTTTCCTTCTAATTCTGAAGCTCTACTTTTTCCTTCTGATTCTGAAGTTCTACTTTTCCTTCTAATTCTGAACCCCTACCTTTTCCTTCTAATTCTGAACCTCTACTTTTCCTTCTAATTCTGAAACTCTACTTTTCCTTCTAATTCTAAACCTCTACTTTTCCTTCTAATTCTGAACCTCTACTTTTTCCTTCTGATTCTGAACCTCTACTTTTCCTTCTAATTCTGAAACTCTACTTTTCCTTCTAATTCTAAACCTCTACTTTTCCTTCTAATTCTGAACCTCTACTTTTTCCTTCTGATTCTGAACCTCTATTTTTTCCTTCTGATTCTGAACCTCTACTTTTTCCTTCTAATTCTGAACCTCTACGTTTCCTTCTGATTCTGAACCTCTACTTTTTCCTTCTAATTCTGAAGCTCTACTTTTCCTTCTAATTCTGAAGCTCTACTTTTTCCTTCTGATTCTGAAGTTCTACTTTTCCTTCTAATTCTGAACCCCTTCCTTTTCCTTCTAATTCTGAACCTCTACTTTTCCTTCTAATTCTGAACCTCTACTTTTCCCTCTAATTCTGAACCTCTACTTTTCCCTCTAATTCTGAACCTCTACTTTTCCTTCTAATTCTGAACCTCTACTTTTCCCTCTAATTCTGAACCTCTACTTTTCCCTCTAATTCTGAACCTCTACTTTTCCCTCTAATTCTGAACCTCTACTTTTCCTTCTAATTCTGAACCTCTACTTTTCCCTCTAATTCTGAACCTCTAAATATTATTATTATTATTTTATTATTTTTTCGAAAAATATATTATCAACATCCACATCAAATTAAATGTTTTTCTTGATCAAATAACATGGAAAACAACCACTTTACAAACCACTTAATATACATTATTGTATTGTACATAGGCTGGTCATGTAGGTTTGTACCTGTGGATTTACCATCACCATGAAGAAAAACAACGCACAATAGAGTAATTGAGTACATCGAGACATCAAGCAGTTTGTGATGATGTGGCTCAGTTGTTAGAGCGTAACGCTTGCGAATGCAGGGTCGTGGGTTCGATTCCCACGGAGGAACCAGTACGAAAATGTATGCACTCACTACTGTAAATCGCTCTGGATAAGAGCATCTACTAGAGTGGAAAAGGAATGAATAGACCATTTCAGTTTTTCACGTAGAAATAAGTATTTCAAGAACCTGGAAAGCATATATCAAGCAAGTTTAAAAAAAAATATTCCACAAGTATTATCAGATTAACTGTTTTGTACAGAGCCAAAACAACCAATCTGTGCCACTGTCCCGGTACTTTCTGAGCTCACTGTATTTCACCCATAGTGGGGGAAGTAGGGGTGCTGAGGGTGCTGCAGCATCCCTTGAAAAGTAGTGCACTGGGCATTTACTAGTATTAGCAGACCGATATAGACTCTCTTTTTTTCTCAGCTTTTCTTTCAGTGAGTTGTATCGTTAAGAACAGTATTTTGCAGGATTCAGGAGTTGGCATTGTAAGAGATGTTGCCCTGCCCCTTTCTCTGTGATTGACATTCTAATGGAATCCAGAAAGAACTAAACCCTGCCCCTTTCTCTGTGATTGACATTCTAATGGAATCCAGAAAGAACTAAACCCTGCCCCTTTCTCTGTGATTGACATTCTAATGGAATCCAGAAAGAACTAAACCCTGCCCCTTTCTCTGTGATTGACATTCTAATGGAATCCAGAAAGAACAAAACCCTGCCCCTTTCTCTGTGATTGACATTCTAATGGAATCCAGAAAGAACAAAACCCTGCCCCTTTCTCTGTGATTGACATTCTAATGGAATCCAGAAAGAACTAAACCCTGCCCCTTTCTCTGTGATTGACATTCTAATGGAATCCAGAAAGAACAAAACCCTGTCCTCAAACATTCACATCAAATCACATGGAAAACAACCACTTGATGTGCAGTATTAATTTAGCATCCTTACAAACCGCTTCATGTACATTTACCTTACTATATTGTAGGCTGCTCGTCTGGGTTTGTACCAAGGTCCCATGTAAGCTCAGTCGGTAGAGCATGGTGCTTATAACGGCAGGGTTGTGGGTTTGATTCCCAAGGGGGACAAGTGAGAAAATGTGTGCCCTCACTACTGTAAGTCACTCTCCATAAGAGAGTCTACTGAAAATGAATGGATAGACTGTTTCACTTTCATTTCAACAAACTGGAAAACATATCAAGCAAGTGTTTTTATATTCCACAAGTATTATCAGATGAACTGTTTTGTACGGATAATTATCCGTTACAAATGCTGGTAAACACACAAAACCTTTTAGTTTGCATTCTTTCACAAAAGTAGTTCACTGGGCTTTCACTAGTACTGTATCAGTAGACCGATACAGATGTCTCCAGCGCAGGCAAAAAAAAAAAAAATTCTGTATCCCTCTCTCCCACCTCTGAAAAAAAGATTGCAGCCCCCCCGACCCCAAAACTACTAATGACTATCGCTAATGTACACAGGGAAACAACCCTACATATCAGATCTACCCTTAGTGAGCTTCTTATACACCTTACACCTTAGGTTTCACACACCCAATCATTGTGAAATGTCTCATGTCATATGGCTGTGTATGTATACCTGGAGCTTTAGCTGATGCTGTGACTTTAGTGTTTCAGTTTGCACCAGGCAGCGTATTTGTCCTAATCAAAGCTGCTGAGTGTGATTGAATGTGAAGCTCCGAGGAGGGCCACATGTCCTCACGCTAAAGCTGTCTGACTTTTACATTTCAGTATGATGCAAGCAGCCCATCTGCATGTTAATATGAGGAGAATACGCCGTCAAACAGGGAGAGAAAGACAGGGAGAGAAAAACAGGGAGAGAGAGAGCGAGAGGGAGGGGAGGGGGAGAGAAAAAGGGAGGGAGGGAGGTAGGGAGAAAGAAGAGAGGGAGAGAGAGAGACCCTTCCTTCCATAGGATTACCATGTCAGGCAGGATGGACCACTGCTTAGATTGATTAGAAACTAATCCAACTGGATAAGCCTCTGTGATTATAAATGCGTGGCCGACTATCACCGACACTATCCCCGTCGCTCTTTCTCGCTCTTTCGATTTCTCCATCGTTCTCGCTCTCATTCTTCCTCAACAGACTGCAGGACCTTGAAGGGAGGTGACACGTGAGTGGTGGTAACCTCTGACGCACACATTGGATCCTTTTGGAGGGGACAAACTGTCCATTTCTCCATACAGCGCTTGGGTTGCGATTCATGGGAATCTCTTATTCCTCTGTGGTCCAGTGCTCTCTGTAGTCCCAGGACTGTTAGCATGGAAGCAGAGGTTTGTGTGGTCGCTGTGTGTTTGGCTGGGGGGTTGGGAACAGATCTGGGAAAAGAATAGACAGGGTGAAACAGAGGATTAGTGGTATTCTTAACCCAACATGTATGGCCTATGGCCTATAGAGGGGGGAGAGAAAGGGGGGGGGGGAGAAAGGGGACAGAGAGAATGAGAAGGATAGAGAGGAGTTCAAAAAGAAGGTTTCCTCTGTTTTCTACCAGGCATGCTGTGAGAGAATTATCCAAAGTGATTGGAGAATAAAAAATAAAAAATGTAAAAATGTCCAAACTGGTATAGTGCCCTGAATCTCTCTCTCTCTTCCACAGAACATCCTCTTCAGGCAACTGTACTGTAGGACCAACTGCTCTTTCAATGTTTACCTTCGGCGAGTTCTTCCAGTGTCCTAAACTACTCTCACGCTTTACCCCAATGAGAAATAGAACACCGTTTTTGTGAGTGTGTGTGTGTGTGTGTGTGTGTGTGTGTGTGTGTGTGTGTGTGTGTGTGTGTGTGTGTGTGTGTGTGTGTGTGTGTGTGTGTGTGTGTGTGTGTGTGTGTGTGTGTGTGTGTGTGTGTGTGTGTGTGTGTGTGTGAGAACACGGTCCCGGGCCGATCTACTGTTTCTATGGGAATGCAGCAGCAGCTTGAGTCTGTCAAGGTTTTCAGATATTATTTGTGGCGGCGGTGAGGAATTCTAGGAGAGTGTTTTTAATGTTAATAAAACAGATGGGTTGGAGAGAACAGGGCCAAATTTGTACTTAACCAAGCAGCGTTGATAAGAGATGTACAGGAAATTGATTTGTGTGTGTGTGTGTGTGTGTGTGTGTGTGTGTGTGTGTGTGTGTGTGCGCGCGTGCGTGTGTGTGTGTGTGTGTGCGTGCGTGTCTTTAAAGAAGCCTAGGCAGCATCCAGCCCTTTGAAGAGCAAGGGGGAGCCAGTGGGGCCTAAGTGGGGTGAACTACTCCCTCCCAGACTCACTAGCTTCCTGTTGGACGTCCTCTCGCTGAACCCCCTCCGTGACCATGAACACACAGAGAATCCTTCAACATCTAGCACACACTACCTTTCCTCCCCTCCCTAAATACCCAAACCATGTCATGAAGTGCAGAGGAAAAATGGTTTGGCCTCTTTGTTTAAGCCCTCTCTTTTGGCTTCAGTCGAGTGAAACTCACCCTAAATTGATCCCCTTCAAGCCAAAGCATGTTCTCCCTCCATTTCTCTTCTTCACTGTGACTTTGTTTGTTGTTGTTGCTGCTGTGTTGACAGTTGAATTCCACTATCCTTTCATATTTATGTATTTCTAATTGACAGACCAAGGGTCCAGGAGAGAGAGAAAGAGAGAGAGAGACAGAGACAGAGAGAGACAGAGAGAGAGAGACAGAGACAGAGAGAGAAAGAGAGAGAGAGACAGAGACAGAGAGAGAAAGAGAGAGAGAGACAGAGACAGAGAGAGACAGAGAGAGAGAGACAGAGACAGAGAGAGACAGAGAGAGAGAGAGACAGAGACTCCAAGAGAGAGTGAGAGAGACAGAAAGGGAGACAGAGAGAACCAATTCAAAGAGTAAAGGAGAGGTCTGGGGAGGAACAGAGGAGTGAAAGGACATCGGGTAATTTGCCTCTACGGCAGGAACAGAATTACAGCACTCAGCAGCTTCAGCACAACCTTTGTGTTCGGACGTAATGAGTGGCCTCTGAAGCCACAGGGCGCCTCCTAAAATACACCAATTACAGTGGAGCAACCCTCGGGAGGTCCCGCTGAACTTCTAATGCTTTCTGTGTCATGGTTAAATGTGTGTGTGGTGGGTGGGTGGGGATTTTGTTCTATGTGTATTTCTGTGTGTGTTTGTGTGCAATCAGTTGATGTGTATGAGAATATGAGTGAGTGAATATAAGTGTGCATATGTTGTGTATGTCTTTGAGTGTGTGCTTATAGCTGTGTACTGTATGTGCCCCCCCACTTCTCTATATGCCTGTGGTTTTTCAGTGTGTGCGTGTGTGTGTGTGTTTCCCAGTGTGTCTGCCTGTTTCTCAGTGTGTTTTGTGTGTAACGTAAGCAGCTCAGAGGAGACCCATCTGTGGAGGGGGAGAGGCTGTCTGGTCATGTGACCACCCTGCAGTAGATAATTAACAGACACCCTCACCAGAGGACCCGGTGTCTAACCACACACTCCCCAGGGACTGACTGTGCTGTGTGTGTGTGTGTGTGTGTGTGTGTGTGTGTGTGTGTGTGTGTGTGTGTGTGTGTGTGTGTGTGTGTGTGTGTGTGTGTGTGTGTGCGTGTGTATGCGTGTGTGTGTGAACCCTTGGGTTGTGTGTAATTTCTTCCAGGAGAGGAGAAAAGAGTGAGGTGGAGGAGAAGAGAGAGAGATATCTCTCCCCTGCACTGGGAATACTCTTAATTTGCCTCAGTATCTGCCTTTCTTCCCCTTGCAGAATCAGAGAGAGAGATAATGTGAACTGTCCTTGGGAATAATGGCATTACACTTCCATCTGTCAATCCATACTGCACCATTTACATTTTTCACAGTTTATCACTTAAACTGTATAGTCAATCAGAATCACAATAAAGGCATAATGTTTGAACATTTGCCCCCATCCTCCCACACTACCATCATTCTAACAGAAAAACAACCACACTCTTGTAGTGTTAGCAGTGGCGATTTTAGCATGTCAATCTAAAACTCAACCATTCCTTTTTATGCATGCCAGCGAAGCCACAACACAACGCTAAACAATACATCAAATGTACTATAACGGTGCCTACAACAAACTGTTATGGCCCACTTAAAGCTGTTCCAACAGCGTTGCTTTCCTTTCAGCACCACGGAGTGAATCCTTACCACCGCTACACCTGGCTATCAGCAGAGCCTTGTCTGGCAGCCAAACAGTTACTTTCTGCCTCATTTACAAACCATAGCTGATATGGGCTTAAATAAACGTGTTTGTTTTTTTACAGACTCCTTGTGGATTTCTGTAACTCGATAAGCACCGCATTGTCGTTCAATAACAATGAATGCTGACATGATGAGTGTTGACTTTTGAACCATACACAAACATTATTACATTTTATGTTCAGTAAATTCATAATATTTGTTCTTATGCCATTAAGCATGCAGCTCTAAGTATAAACAAGTGCAAACAAAAGAGCTGTGACGAGGTAGGCTTGTTCGTTCAGCACTTTTGAAATGGACAGCGGCGGAAATTCAGATAGATGTTAGTTCAGATACATTCAGCAAGATGTTGAGGCCTTAACTGTACTCTTCTTTAAGTCACCACAGAGACAGAGAGAGAGAGAGAGAGAGAGAGAGAGAGACAGAGACAGAGACAGAGACAGAGAGACAGAGACAGAGACAGAGAGACGGACTCAGCACTCAGCCTAACATTAGAAGTATTTTCATTATGCGGTCTAAAAAAGGAAGGGAAATACAATCACACAGATTCACTTTTATAGACAACATATCGACGCACAAAAGGCTTTTTTTTTAGCGCAAACAAAAACATCTCTTGCGATATGAACTGAAATGACTATTACTGAACTTTTTGTTGAACAAAAATATTTGAATGGGAAGAGACTGTCACCGACAAACGTGGTTACAGACCCAACAACATCATATAGTATCCCCTCTTCGTGGAGAAAAGCACAAAGGCTAACTATAAAAACACAGAGTAAGAAAAACAGTGACACGAATCATTCTAACATTGCCTGAAATGATAAATAAGATACTAATGAGATAGACCTGTATGAGAAATATAATACCGGAGATGTAACCTACAAACTATGGCATGAGGGAACGAAGAGAGGATAAGAGGCAAGCTGTAATTTCCATGAAGACATGAGCGAGCTGAGACGGACGTCTAGCTAAGCCACCATGTTTGATAATCCGAGTTAACAGCACAATTCCCATGTTTTGAGACCCTTACAGACAGATGTTTTCAAATCCTTCGACCCAGATTTGGACCACACACCCTCTCCACCAAATAGCAGGCAGGCGAAGCTAATAGGGATTGCTTGGCGACACTCACGGTCAGCCATTGATTTCTTCCGAACCACTCATTGTTGAATTTGCGATTTCTGACTTGTGTAAATGTTTATGATGTTTATGATGACTGCTAATCTAGCTTGCTAGCTAAGAATTTGAAAATATGATGTTGACATGATGAGCCCAATCAAAGTTACGGGAGATATAAGGTGATTTTAAGTCATTTTTATCTGTGGCCAATGACCATTGAGCCTTCTTGGATTGGCTGTATAAATCGATGGCATGCCTAGCTCTCTCGTAGATTCTGCGGTGAAGTAGTGTCCCCATGAGTGACAGAACAGAGTCAGTCATGGCGCAACCAGAGAAGATGAACAATGCCTTTGCTCTGTGCTTTCACTGGCTGCCCCTCCACCACAGAAAGCACTGAGCTAAAACACCGAAACAGCTGCATTTCAGAGCCGCCACTCAAAGAAATAGAACAATTTTGTACGCTGCTTTATTAATTCAAGGAATCGTTTATTTTTTACATTGTTTGCTAAACTGATATGTGACAGGAATTAATGCCAGAATTACATGCAAAATAGGCCTTATTTAATTTCCCTAAATGACGGGTCGCCACTGTGTTCGAGTATGTTGTTGAGTGTGTGTGTGTGCGTTTGTGCAGCATGCCTGCGAGTGACACGTGCGTGTGAGTACTTACATCTAAAGTAGCAGCCACTACAGTCGTAGAGTATCTCTCTACATAGTGCAGATAAAGCAGCATGCAAATTGTTGCCAGAAACACTTCCCTGTTATAATGAGTCCAGGGCCAGTCTAAACTCTCCCCAGCTGTACAAATTGTATCTGTCTCTGTGTTGAGAGGAACCGTAGAGGCTGTGTAGTGGTGTTGGGTAGTGGCACTCAATGCTGGGAAAGAGGAGCCACGATAAAACACAAGGCAGAGCAAACAGTAGGGAGAGAGTGACAGACAGACGGACGGACGGACGGACGGACGGACGGACGGACGGACGGACGGACGGACAGACAGACAGACAGACAGACAGACAGACAGACAGACAGACAGACAGACAGACAGACAGACAGACAGACAGACAACCAAAAGTACTGTCCCTTTGCCAGGGAAAGAGAGGGGAGGTTGCCAGAAAGACAGTATGCTAGCAGTGGGTCAGAGGGAATGTATGTGACTGTGAGAGAGAACAGAAGGGAAGGGTGACAGAGTACTCTGCAGGTGACAGTGCCAGACCTCATCACTCATGTATTCCCTGAGCAGCTTCACATCATGTAACATACAGTTGCAAGAAAAAGTATGTGAACCCTTTGGAAATGCCATGCATAAATGTGATCTGAATTTCATCTAGGTCACAACAATAGACAAACACAGTCTGCTTAAACTACTAACACACAAACAAGTCATGTCTTTAATGAACACACCGTGTATACATTCACAGTGCAGGGTGGGAAAAGTATATGAACCCTTGGATTTAATAACTGTTTGACCCTCCTTTGGCAGCAATAACCTCAACCAAACATTTTCTGTAGTTGTGGATCAGACCTGCACAACGGTCATGAGGAATTTTGGACCATTCCTCTTTACAAAATTGCTTCAGTTCAGCTATATTCTTGGGATGTCTGGTGTGAACTGCTCTCTTGAGGTCATGCCACAGCATCTCAATCGGGTTGAGGTCAGGACTCCACCATACTTTACAGTTGTAATGAAGTTTTGATGTTGGTGTGCTGTGCTGTGCCTTGTTTTCTCCACACATAGTTTGTGTGTTCCTTCCAAACAACTCAACTGTAGTTTCATCTGTCCACAGAATATAGCCCTGTAGATCATCGAGGTGCACTTTTGCAAATTTCAGACGTGCAGCAATATTTTTTGGGGACAGCAGTGGATTATTCCGCGGTGTCCTCCCATGAACACCATTCTTGTTTAGTGTTTTACGTATCGTGGACTCGTCAACAGAGATGTTGGCATGTTCCAGAGATTTCTGTAAGTCTTTAGCTGACACTAGGATTTTTCTTAACTTCGTTCAGCATTCTGCGCTGTGCTCTTGCAGTCATCTTTGCAGGACGGCCACTCCTCGGGAGAGTAGCAACAGTGCTGAACTTTCTCCATCTACAGACAATTTGTCTTGCTGTGAACTGATGAACATCATGCCTTTTAGAGATACTTTTGTAACCCTTTCCGGCTTTATGCAAGTCAACCATTCTTAATCGTAGCTCTTCTGAGATCTCTTTTGTTCAAGGCATAGTTCACATCAGGCAATGCTTCTTGTGAATAGCAAACTCACATTTTGTGAGTGTTTTTTATAGGGCAAGGCATCTCTAACCAACATCTCCAATCTCGTCTCATTGACTGGACTCCAGGTTAGCTGACTCCTGACTCCAAATAGCTTTTGGAGAAGTCATTAGCCTAGTGGTTCACACGTATAGACTCCCATGATACAGAAATTACATGACCTACTGGAGACCTACCGCAGATGTACTGTATGTGTTTGCCTAATGGTTTAGACTGAGACGTTGTTACAAATTGGCGGAGACCAGCGGCAGCACTAACAAAATGAAATGGTTCCGTAATGGTGACAGTAGTCCTACATGTTGCTATGTTGAAGTCTTCTTCTAACACTGTGCTTAACCAGAGAAAAATGGCTTCTCCGTGAGGCAGATGCAATCAAACTGATGACCCCGTGTCTACATTGTATTCACAGAGACAGAGATTTAAAATTTAAAAAAAGAGAGACTTGAGTTGTGTTCATTAAAAACATTTACAACTTTTAAAATCGTTTCATGGCTTGACATCCCTATCAATCACTTTGTAAACGTGGGAATTTGATGTCCCCTTCCTGGAAAGGGTCGTTAATACATTGAGCAATTCATGCTAAAACTAAACATTGTTTGGGTAATGTCATAAAGCAGCCGTTCATTTGTCAGGCCGGCTGGCACTTGCAGATGAATGTGTCGTATTTATACATCGGCCTTCGCCTCAGCCAATCAGGAGTTCATTCCATCAGTACCTCATTGCACCATTTACCAAAAAGACACCCCAGTGATATTACTATGTGAGGGATTACTCCCACCAGCAAAAGAGTTGACAATCTATTTTCCTCAGAGAAACCGTTCATTTTTTTCTTCCTTCCTACATTAACATATTCCACTTCAGCAGCAATGTGATGCAATAAAGACCAAAGCGGTTGTTAGTTTCAGATCAGTTTGGCTGAGGGCGAGTCAGAAAGGTCTGATCATTTTAAAAAAGGAAGCAAAGAAAGAGGAGAAAGAACTTCAAAGCCATAGCAGAGATAATGGTTCTCAGTGGGAAAGACTGTTGCCAAACATAGTCTACTCATTAATGAGGAAGAGGGTGCGGGAAGAGAGGAGAGGGGAGGAAGAGGTTGTAAGGGTGAGTGGAAATGTGTTATAAGTCATTAGTGTAATATTTTATAGCCAAAATAATATCATGCTGGTATACTAGACTCAGTGGCGGTGCTAGGAGGTTTTCTCTGGAGGAGCTGAAGGGGGTAGCTTGGTCGACGGATAGGGGGTGCTGACAATTTATGGCGTTCATGCAAGCGTGTGTGCGCTCAAGCGAGCTGCATACCTTTCCTACAACAAATGTTCGGCCATCAGTGCCATGAGTGTTGCAACTTCATTGGGATAAACCCGAAGGTACACAAATGCCATCACAAAGTGTGTCCCCAAGGACGCATAGACATATCAGTACCATGGACAAGTAATGTGTGTCCCCAAGGACGCATAGACATATCAACACCATGGACAGGTAATGTGTGTCCCCAAGGACGCATAGACATATCAGCACCATGCACAGGTAATGTGGCTTGGCAGCTGTTAGAGCCCGTGAAAGTCTGTTGACACATAAAACAGGATCAAGGGGCAATTTATGACTTGTGTCGTGAGCGACTTTGACATGAATCTGAAGACTGTTATTTATTGAATCAACTAACTATGTGTCCCAATTAAATGAATCATGCAACACTTAACTCTAGGATCTGGGGAACCACGAGAGCGGTTCTTGAAAGAGTTACCATCTTAAACTCTAAAAGGTATTTACCTATCACATCTATAAACAGTCAAACTTATTAATCATAACCTCGTATCATATCGTCATTCTGAACAGTCGTAACCTCCTGCTTCTGCAAAAACCTGAGCCTTACTTATGATTCAGTACTACACAAATAGGTTTAATTGTTTATTTACTAGCTAATTAAATGGGAACACAGGATCAACACACACACTCTGCACCGGTTATTGACAGGAGATGTGATACGCTGAAAGCATGTCCCTAGAGGAATGACAACAACATGGATGCTTGTTAAAGAATAGATGGAGAGGGAGCGATAGGAACAGGGACACAACATTGCCACTTTCAGAAATTACTCTCACCTACAATAACCATATACTTTGCACACAAACCTCCGCCCGTTTGAGCAAGAAATCATGAATGGATTTACGTGAAATGCCTGGGTTCGCTGGGGATCTCTCGGTGAAGGGGCAGCCTTGGAAAGGGGGTTGGGCCTTTTCGCGACACACGTGTAAGGCTCTGATTTTCCGAAATGGTTCCAACAATTTTTCTACTGTTGTCCTTCTTCGCCATTGTCTCGTATCAGGTAACTTAGTCCTGAACAGAACTACATAGTTTATTTTTCTTCCATTCGCTCTTGAAGATGCTTCTTTGAAGATAGGCTAGCCAGTCGTATTGATGGTTCCCCAGTGGGGTGATAAGAATAGCAAAATATGATGCTTTGAGCAGAGCAACAGGATGGTCCTACTTAAATTCGCTTTCAAAGCCACCTTACTTAAGACAGCTAATTTGCCGTACCAGTGATCGACCGGGAGGTGATTTTATCGTCTCCACCTTGGATTGAGATTCAAAGTTCAAACCACCTTAAACATGTAACTGCCACTTCACACTTTTTCTGGTTCCATGTGTTAAATCGTAACCCATAATTTATACCTTTTACTCAAAAGGGGTGGTTCCGGATGGCTGGCACGCTCCCTGACCTCACTTTGGGGCGGTGATTACTCACTGTGCAAAGTTATGGAAAACAATTATCTCTTATAGCTTCTCAAATCGCATCCCTTCCTTAAGGAAATACTGTAACATGGAAAGTACACACACTAACATAGCTAAGGTTTTCATACTATGAGTTAAGCAATATGTAATATGAAAAATTATGAAAGTGTTTCTGTTAATACATTTTTAATGACATCACAAAATAACAAACAAAATGACATTAGTGTTCTACAGATTGCCTCTGACCATTACCCACGTTCTACGTTCGAAATATTGTTCCAGTATTCGCTTTTGAAAGTGTTAGAGTTTCAGCGGGAAGAAGCACATTCCTTTGATGAATTTTGAGAGCACAGGTCTGGATCTTCTACCTTCAGGTGAATGGGGGCCCGATTGAAGTTATTCATTGCACACGTGATCTGACCTATTTGGATTCTCGTGGTCAGTCATGACACATGTTTTGGTGGCTGTATTGGAGGTGGAGTGGTTTCTCCTCTCCTAGGCAATCAGCAATTAGTACAGGGAGGTGTGCTCTTCACCTCTGAGAGGCAAATAGCAATTCGTGTTAGTACTTCAGTCTTCCCTGGTTTCTCAGTGGCAGCTGTAAGTGGCTGTCGTGTTAGTGGTGATCACCTCAGCAAAACTAATACTGTCACCGGAGCAAAGACCGTTCTGTCGAGTTATTTGTGGAAGGAAAGCGAGAAAGGCTCCACACCGCTCTCTCACTTTACGATCTTACCTAGTTATTTTTGGATCTCAATGTGTAGCTTTGGCAACTATGTGTGTTTTCTATACATGTTCGCTCCCCTGTAGGCTTTACAGATGCTCTCCACCCCTTGGCTGCAAACCTTCTAATTTACTGTACCCTGCGCTCACAAGTTAACAAACAAAAAGCGAGTCGCAGCAGTGTACAAGAGCGGTGGGGTATGTCAATATAAATTGTCCGGGTGGTGATTTTTATGAATTGTTCAGCAGTCTAATGGCTTGGGAGTAGAAGCTGTTGAGGAGCCTTTTGGTCCTAGACTTGGTGCTCCGGTACCGCTTGCCATGCAGTAGCAGAGAAAACAGTCTATAACTTGGGGTCCTGGAGTCTCTGACAATTTTATGGGCTTTCCGCCTATTAAATAGGTCCTGGATGGCAGGAAGCTTGGCCCCAGTGATGTACTGGGACGTTCGCACTACCCTCTGTAGTGCCTTACGGTCAGATGCTGAGCAGTTGCCATACCAGGCGGTGATGCAACCCGATCAGGATCCTCTCGATGGTGCAGCTGTAGAACCTTTTGAGGATCTGCGGGCCCATGCCAAATCTTTTCAGTCTCTTGAGGGGGAAAAGGTTTTGTCATGCCCTCGTCACGACTGTCTTGGTATGTTTGGACCATGATAGTTTGTTGGTGATTTGGACACCAAGGAACTTGAAACTCTCGACTCGCTCCACTACAGTCCCATCGATGTTAATGGGGGCCAGCCTTTTCCTGTAGTCCACGATCAGATCCTTTGTCTTTCTCACATTGAGGGAGATGATGTTGTCCTTGCACCACACTGCCAGTTCTCTGAACTCCTCCCTATAGGCCATCTCATTGTTGTCGGTGATCAGGCCTACCACTGTGATGATGGTGTTGGAGTCGTGTTTGGCCACACAGTCATGGGTGAACAGGCAATACAGGAGGGGACTAAGCACACACCCCTGAGGGGCCCCGGTGTTAAGGATTAGCGTGGCAGATGTGTTGTTGCCTACTCTTACCACCTGGGGGTGATCCGTCAGGAAGTCCAGGATCCGGTTGCAGAGGGAGGTGTTTAGTCCCAGAGTCATTAGCTTAGTGATGAGCTTTGTGGGCGCTATGGTGTTGAACACTGCTGATCATCCTTGAGATGTTTCTTCATCTTGATTGGAGTCCACCTGTGCTAAATTCAATTGAATGGACATGATTTGGTAAGGCACACACCTGTTTATATAAGGTCCCACAGTTGATAGTGCATGTAAGAGCAACAAAAAAAAGCCATGAAGTAAAAGGAATTGTCTGTAGAGCTCAGAGACAGGATTATGTTGAGGAAAGATCTGGGGAAGGGGACCAAAACAACTCTGCAGCATTGAAGGTCCCCAAGAACACAGTGGCCTCCATCATTCTTAAATGTAAGAAGTTTGGAACCACCAAGACTCTTCCTAGAGCTGTCCACCTGGACAACCTGAGCAATCGGGGGAGAAGGGCCTTGGTCAGGGAGGTTTTATTAACATTTTGAGAACACAAATTATAGGTTATTTGAAGGTAATTTAAAAAAGTACAGAGAATGCTTCAATAAGGCTTTTAAAAACACCACTAGCTAAGTTTGGGTTAACTGTTGTGAACTCCAAGCACAGGACACATGGAATTTCATTTGCTTAGGCATTAATCATGCAAATCCATAAACGTTTTTATTACGACACGGTGTCAGTGAGATTCAAACCTATGGTCTTCTGTTCTCTATGCTGCACCACCAGGATGGAGATACCATGGTTTTTAACACATAAAAGCTGTTCATTTAAGACTTTTCAAACAGATCCCATTTCAAAGGAAACAAGCATTAAGACCAGGTGTGGCCAATTAGTGACATTAGCAAACACAACCTGAACACACTTAACAAGATAGAGGATAGAGAGAGTTTGTTGATGCTGAGAACAGAATGCAAATGTTTTTAAATGCAAATGTTTTTTAGGTGTTTATGGAAAGTTTTCTTAATGTTCTCTGAACAATTTGAGAACATGACTTTAAATAAAACCATGAGGAAACCTGTAGAAAAGTATTGAAATTCCTACAGAAGAATTTGTTTCTTAATGTTCTCTGAACTATTTGAGAACATTCCCAATGCCAAACCAGTTGGAGAACATTCCTAGTTTATCACCAAAATTTAAATGAAATGTAACCATGTTTGAACTTTTAGGAAACGTTCTGTTAAAATCATAAAATACAAAGAAAATAATGTTGTACTAAGAATGTTCCAAAGCCAACCTACTGGGCACAGACTTCAAATCAACGCAATTCAATTGAAATTACATGGAAACAATGTGATTCAACCAGTTTGTGCCCAGTGGAAAGCAACTATCCTGCACCATTCCCAGAAAGCTGTGATAAGGTTGCATGCAAAATAACCATAGGACAACCACGCTCTAAGAAACATATGGTTCTCAGAACGTAGCTGACTAACTGACGGACCATCATCTCTAGGGGAGTCACCCCACTCCTAGTGAATGTGATTATGACTGACTCATACAAGCCCATAGGGGATGGTCCAACTTCTCTCCTCCCTCTATTTCTCTTATTATTCTACCCCCTTTTCCTCTTCTGTTTTCTCCCCTCCTCTTTTTGATTCTTTGCTCCTTTCCTCTCTCCTCTATTGTGCTCTTTTCCTTTCCTTAGATTGAGTCTTCTCCCCCCCCCCTCCCCCCCACTCCTCCTTTCCTCTTTGTGTCGAGGGGCATGTTCAGCCTCCCACTTCTCTCTGTGTGACCCTGTGGAATACATCACACATAAACAACCGTGGTGGGCAACTTTATCTTCCCAGCTCGCCCCGGCCCCATTCTTCACGTCTATCCAATATCCTGTGATGCGCTTGGTGTTTCGCTGTGCTTAGCACGCTCTCTAAGCCCGTTGAGGGAGTGGATCAGGGGCCTGACTACAAATCGACGTAGGATGAGAGGCACGGAGAGGCAGGAGTAGTGGCTGGTGAGGTAGGGTAGAAAGGCAGGAGTGGCTAGAGGGGGTAGGAGAGTCGGGCGCTGGGGAATATGTCATTCAGACGTACAGTAGAGTGACTGTCTGCAGACCAGACCTTGTCCACATGACAGCCTCAGGCCTTGAGAAACAGTCAGGGATACTCTCCTCTACAAACCAGAGGTGAAGGGAGGGCCAAGAGAGGCAATCAGACAAACTCTATAGGAGTAACGGATCATAGGTTACATTCTTCTAGTTTAGAAGGCGCTGGATTTGAACCAAAGTAAACTACCCAAACGTTCCCAAGACGAACCGTTTATTTACTTACAAAGCTATTTTCATTGTTATCAGCAATTAGGCAAATCCCCCGAGTCTTTCTCAATGTGGTAGAGTTTAAAAGCGGTGCTTTTCATCTGTTGGTGTGCATGACAAAGATGTATGTCCTGGTGGTTGTTGTTTTTTTGGTGAAAAAAACCTTACGCAAACACAGCTCGGACTCCCTTTGGGCAGATAAAGGCAGCTCTTGTTGTTCTGTAAGCACGTCTTATAATCTACAACAGAAGAGACTCTGCTGCAGTAAGGCAGTGAGATCTGGCCTGTAAAACCATATGGCCCTGAGACACAACACTAATCCTACCACGACAGATACAGATTTCTGTTTAAAAAAAATGGCCCGTTTGTTGAGCTCATTATTTGCTGAGGCAAGGTTAACTGCTTTCGTCAGGGGCGTGAACCTACTGTAGCATGATGCCCCTTCAGGAACGTGAACAGTACCCCTCAGGTTACACAGTCATCTTGATATGATAATGAGCTGAGCTACATTCTACATGCCACAGGCCCTCTACCCAGGCTTTACTGCCCTCCTCCAGTGATCTGTGTGTCTGCTGGCCATGACTCTGACTTCTGGCTTTTGCGATTAGCGACAGCAGTGGCTGTTTAGTCTCCCGCCTAGACAGAGTGAAGGAAACCGAGGGGGAGAGGGTGGGGAGACAGAGAGAGAGAGAGAGCGAGAGATCCAGAGAGAGAATAATATAATATATGTCATTTCAGCAGACACTTTTATCCAAAGTGACTTAGTCATGTGTTCATACATTTGACATATGGCTGGGCCTGGGAATCGAACCCACTATCCTGGCGTTGCAAGAGCCAAAGCTATGATCCCCAGACAGACAGACCGAGAGAGAGAGAGAGAGACACATGGATGGGCAGACTAAAGCAGAGATCCACAATCACCCAGCAACAACCCACGCTGTCTAAATCAATGGCATCATGGCTTTCTGGAGCACTTTGTCATCACTGACACTGACACTGCTGAAGACTGGTAGGATGGGAGAAGGGCTGTGGAGGAAACAGGATGAAAGAGCGAGTGAGTGTGAGAAACAGACAGAGGACAGATGGAGGAAGGGAGGGTGTGAATAGATCCAGGCCTACATTCTGTTTATAAGAAAGGCATTGAGAGAGAACTAAATGTGGGAAAATCGACAGAAAAAGTGAATGACAACAAGGACGTGTGCATAAGAGAAAAGGGGATTGAAAAGAACAGAGAAAAAATCCTTCCCGCTCTCTCTGTTTCCTGTCATAACTGTTTTGTTCCATTTTAACTAGAGGGCTTCCCTGCTTCCCTTCCTGCCTGCACAGTATGTTGAAGACAGACACAGGAGGAGAGAGAGAACAGATTGAATTCCTTAGGATGAAAATTATTATTATTGTCCCGGAGTCTCGGGAGAAACACGGACTGAACAAAAACACTGGAGGGGGTAGACAGACAGAAGTACTGGAGGGGGTAGACAGACAGAAGTACTGGAGGGGGTAGATAGACAGTAGTACTGGAGGGTAGACAGACAGAAGTACTGGAGGGTAGATAGACAGAAGTACTGGAGGGGTAGATAGACAGGAGGGGTACTGACTGGAGGGGTAGATAGACAACAGACAGTACTGGAGGGGTAGACAGACAGTACTAGAGGGGGTAGACAGACAGTACTGGAGGGTAGATAGACAGACAGTAGTACTGGAGGGGTAGACAGACAGTACTGGAGGGGGTAGACAGACAGACAGTACTAGAGGGGGTAGACAGACAGTACTGGAGGGGGTAGACAGACAAGATAACCATTTGGCAGGACAACAGAAGGCTAGTTTGTGTTTGTGTCATGTTCTACTGGAGGGGGTAGATAGACAACAGACAGTACTGGAGGAGTAGACAGACAGTACTAGAGGGGGTAGACAGACAGTACTGAAGGGGGTAGATAGACAGACAGTAGTACTGGAGGGTAGACAGACAGTACTGGAGGGTAGACAGACAGACAGTACTAGAGGGAGTAGACAGACAGTGCTGGAGGGTAGACAGACAACAGTAGTATTCGAGGGGGTAGACAGTCAACAGTAGTCCTGGAGGGGTAGACAGACAGTACTGGAGGGGTAGACAGACAACAGTAGTATTAGAGGGGGGTAGATAGACAGTACTGGAGGGTAGACAGACAACAGTAGTACTGGAGGGGGTAGATAGACAGTACTGGAGGGTAGACAGACAACAGTAGTACTGGAGGGGTAGATAGACAACAGTAGTACTGGAGGGTAGATAGACAGTACTGGAGGGTAGACAGACAACAGTAGTACTGGAGGGGTAGACAGACAACAGTAGTACTGGAGGGGTAGATAGACAGTACTGGAGGGGGTAGACAGACAACAGTAGTACTGGAGGGGGTAGATAGACAGTACTAGAGGGGGTAGATAGACACCAGTAGTATTAGAGGGGAAGACAGACAACAGTAGTCCTGGAGGGGTAGACAGACAACAGTAGTATTAGAGGGGGTAGACAGACAACAGTAGTCCTGGAGGGGGTAGACAGACAGTACTGGAGGGGTAGACAGACAACAGTAGTATTAGAGGGGTAGACAGACAACAGTAGTCCTGGAGGGTAGACAGACAGTACTGGAGGGGGTAGACAGACAACAGTAGTATTAGAGGGGGTAGACAGACAACAGAAGTACTGGAGGGGGTAGATAGACAGTACTGGTGGGGGTAGACAGACAGAAGTACTGGAGGGGTAGATAGACAGTACTGGTGGGGGTAGACAGACAGAAGTACTGGAGGGGGTAGACAGACAGAAGTACTGGAGGGGTAGATAGACAGTAGTACTGGAGGGGTAGACAGACAGAAGTACTGGAGGGTAGACAGACAGAAGTACTGGAGGGGTATATAGACAGTACTGGTGGGGGTAGACAGACAGAAGTACTGGAGGGTAGACAGACAGAAGTACTGGACGGGGTAGATAGACAGTAGTACTGGAGGGGGTAGACAGACAGAAGTACTGGAGGGGTAGACAGACAGAAGTACTGGAGGGTAGATAGACAGTAGTACTGGTGGGGGTAGATAGACAGTAGTACTGGAGGGGTAGACAGACAGTAGTACTGGAGGGTAGATAGACAGTAGTACTGGAGGGGTAGACAGACAGTAGTACTGGGGGGGTAGACAGACAGTAGTACTGGAGGGAGTAGATAGACATTAGTACTGGAGGGTAGACAGACAGTACTGGTGGGGGTAGACATACACTAGTACTGGAGGGGGTAGACAGACAGTAGTACTGGAGTGGGTAGTTAGACAACAGTAGTAATAGAGGGGGTAGACAGACAACAGTAGTACTAGAGGGGTAGACAGACAGTACTGGAGTGGGTAGACAGACAACAGTAGTATTAGAGGGGGTAGACAGACAACAGTAGTCCTGGAGGGGTAGACAGACAGTACTGGAGGGGTAGACAGACAACAGTAGTATTAGAGGGGGTAGATAGACAGTAGTCCTGGAGGGGGTAGACAGACAACAGTAGTACTGGAGGGGTAGATAGACAGTACTGGAGGGGTAGACAGACAACAGTAGTACTGGAGGGGTAGATAGACAACAGTAGTACTGGAGGGGTAGATAGACAGTACTGGAGGGTAGACAGACAACAGTAGTACTGGAGGGTAGACAGACAACAGTAGTACTGGAGGGGTAGATAGACAGTACTGGAGGGGGTAGACAGACAACAGTAGTACTGGAGGGGTAGACAGACAGTACTGGAGGGTAGACAGACACCAGTAGTACTGGAAGGGTAGACAGACAACAGTAGTCCTGGAGGGGTAGACAGACAGTACTGGAGGGGTAGACAGACACCAGTAATATTAGAAGGGGTAGACAGACAACAGTAGTCCTGGAGGGGTAGACAGACAGTACTGGAGGGTAGACAGACAACAGTAGTATTAGAGGGGGTAGACAGACAACAGTAGTCCTGGAGGGGTAGACAGACAGTACTGGAGGGTAGACAGACAACAGTAGTATTAGAGGGGGTAGACAGACAACAGAAGTACTGGAGGGGGTAGACAGACAGTATTGGAGGGGGTAGACATACAGTACTGGAGGGGGTAGATAGACAGACAGTAGTACTGGAGGGGTAGACAGACAGTACTGGAGGGGGTAGATAGACAACAGACAGTACTGGAGGGGGTAGACAGACAGTACTAGAGGGGATAGACAGACAGTACTGGAGGGGGTAGATAGACAGACAGTAGTACTGGAGGGGTAGACAGACAGTACTGGAGGGGGTAGACAGACAGACAGTACTAGAGGGGGTAGACAGACAGTACTGGAGGGGGTAGACAGACAAGATAACCATTTGGCAGGACAACAGAAGGCTAGTTTGTGTTTGTGTCATGTTCTAATGCCTGTCAGTCATGGGTCAACAAGGGTATCTCTTTCTCTCTCTCTCTCTTTCCCCATCTCCCCCCTCTCCCTTTCTCTCTCTCTCTTTAGTTCAGTGTTTCCATTAGCCTGTGTGTCTCAGGAGCAGTGCGACTCAAAGGCGTCCGTTACAACGTAAACAGCCCTTTCCCTCCGCTGGTCTTATCAGCTCCTCACACTCTGCTCTTCCTCAGGATGTCTGTCCACGCAGGGCCCGACTCGGCCCAATCACAGTCCCACCCACCACTCTGCTCCTTCCTACCTCACTATAGCCACCGGTGCTTTCATTTCAGTCCTCTTTATACACACTCAAGCACGTACGCTCACACACACACACACACACACACACACACACACACACACACACACACACACACACACACACACGTGAGCACACACACACACACAGTTTGCCGTCCCACGACATGTACTAACAGTACCTCAGCAGTTAATATAAATATTGTTGCTTTTCTTTTGTTCTGGCCATTTTCAATCATACTCTACCAGTCTTTGAAGTCTCCTCTGTCTAAATGGCGCCCTGACTCTTCACTCGGTCCGCCCAGAACAATGCAGCAATATGTTGTACGTGGACGTATAACTGAGATGATGTTGTGTCAGGTGACGCTGTTACTCTAGTTCCTATAGTTACCTGAAGCCTGTATATGCACTGCAAAAAGCACATTATTTATCTTATTTCAACATATTTGACCTTAATCGTCATATTAAGGTTAAATATCTAGAACAATATATTGAAATAAGATAAATGACTTGTATTAAGCCTCTTTTTAGGTTAAAATATGCCAAATTAACCGCCAATGGTGTTCGATAATTTTGCTTGGCAAAGAAAAAAACACATTTTAAGTGAATTAACACTAAATGTAAGGTACTTAGGTTTGTTTAGATTTCACTTTTTGTGGACCTACTGATAGTCGGTGTAGCGAGTACCACTAGAGCCTGTTATTACTTCACTGTGGAGACCCAGGAGTATCTGCCATCAATATCGTGTGTGTGTGTGTGTGCGTGCGTGCGTGTGTGTGCGTGTGTGTGTGCGTGCGTGCGTGCGTGTGTGCGTGCGTGCGTGTGTGCGCGCGTGTGTGTGTGTGTGTGCGTGCGTGCGTGTGCGTGCATTTACTACACGTGTATCTGATAGGAACGGGGTAAAGAAAAGAACATGAGAATGGAAAAAGAGACAACAAGCATTCCATCCGCACGAGCTGAAACTGATGAAAAGAATCATGCACTGGGTTGCCTATATATGGCGATGAGATGTTTTTCAGCTCACCGGGGTGAATGGTTTACAATACGTTGGGCATGTTGGACCAGTGAAGCACACACACGTGAGTGTTAGACTAAGTGCAGTGGAGACGTCGATCTCAAATACTTGGAGTGTGTGCTTTAGCCTGCCTGGAGTGCCAGGTGGGTGAGTTTGCATTGTTGGGCCATTTGTTATTGGTTCAGGCAAACCCAATAAAGCTAAAAGTATTTGACATGGTTTTCTAGTATCTGAACGCAGGTCTAGTGCAGTGTGCATTGGGCTTCTGCTGCTGAGCTGTGGTGAACTGTACGATGTGTGTGAGGCTGTGAGTCTGCCAGTTAAAACCTTTTTTAGATACGTGGCAGCATCACGTGTTATTTCGTAATTTTTATAATGCTGTTTTCCTTAAGTGCTTATTGTCATATGTAGGTTGTTTTTTTTTCATACACAATGACTCCAATGTTTTCTTGGATTTCAATGTATTTTTCTAAGGCTTCTGTGCACACTGTGGGCTACACAGAGTAGGGTTTAAGGTTGCGGTATTGTAGGCTACATACCGCACAGCATGGGGTTTAGGTACAGTCAGTAAGGAACGCGTATCTATAGAGTCCATACAGTCCTTGTACATGTACATACAGTCTGTAGATCATGAACACTCTGTTTTTGCCAGTCTAAAGATAGTCTAAAGATAGCATAACCCTATACTGTGTCCATACACGGCTACAATATATACTACATATGTGCATGTTTTGAAAGCAGACGTGATGTCTTACTGCATTACATGCATCAGCAGATACGGGCACAACGTTCACATCTCTGTACAGACGACCATCTCACAGCGTAGACTCCCAGCGCGCCTTTATGGTTCTGCCTGCTGCATCTATGTCTGTGTGACCCATTTTCGGGAACAATCCACTGATAAATTGCAACCCCATGTTCTCCCCCAAAGGAAACGGGCCCTCTGTGTGTGTGCACGTGCGTGTGTGTGTGTGTGCGTACAGTAGAAGTAGCTCTCACAGTCTCAAGTCAGAATGAGACGTTCATCCATGCTTCTCAAGCGTCAAATTTCAAGGTGTTTAAGGT